>NW_003852477.1:4957063-4981692 GCF_000181295.1 Otolemur garnettii
AAAAAAAAAAAAGACATATTCCCACCCCAAAACAAACAAACAAACAAACAAAAACCAGCTGCAATACATGAGATATGGACAAAACTCAAGATGGTAAACCAGAACAGGGCCAGGCTCTAAGTCCACTGACCATCCAAGGAGGCTTGGATCTGTTGCCTAGAACACCCCCTCCCCTGGAGTGCAACTACAACAAAGTTTGACAGGGCAAAATGAGGGACTGGGACAAAGGTCCTCTGTCCCTGAAGAAGGTCTGAAAAAAGTTATAATTGCAGCCCAGGAGCTACTGCTTATCTCAAGAGCATGCCACCTCCTAGTTCTGTGACTAGATCTACAAAATGCTTCCTGCTGCCACAAGATGGGAGCTCTGGGCTGCAAATACCTAGTTTTGGACTATGGACTTAGAAGTTTAGTGGGGGCAACTGCAAAATATAAGACAGAAATAAGTAGAGAGGAAACGAGGGCAAACTCCTACTCAAGATGAACATAGAAACTATTATATATAAAATTATTCAACATATGAGAAAAACTATGAAATTCAGCCAAGAAACTCAATAATGAGGAGACAAATTCATTCAAGATGAAAAATGAAACTAGGAAAGTTTAACAACAGTGGGTTCTCACTGAATGAACCACTAAAGTATCTGTCTCCCCAAGAATACTGCACCAAGAGGGTAGCCACGGGAGGTAGGAAACAATGGCCTGAAGCAAATGTGAGCCACACACACCTCCCAAAGACAGTGAATGCAGTCGAAGTGCATGAAACGTCTGTTGAACGAACACACAGTGAGCTTTTCTGAGCTATCTTTCAAATATTACAAATACCAAACCTCTAATGAGCTGCTTGTCGTTCCTAAAATAACCAGAAATTCTCTGCCTTAAAAGAACAGTTTTATATTTACACAATAGCACTATTATATAAAAATTAATCTCTAGATTGGCATTCCATTTTTCAGCAATGGGCCTCACTCTTTTGCTTAAGCAATCATTTTCTACAGCTGGAAGCACCAGCAGCAAGCAGAGGTGCTGTGTCTCCAGGGACCACTGCTCCCTTGCACCGTCATCTCCAGAGCAACCGTTCCTAACCCCTTTTCCACAGAGCCATCAAAGAATTCTTCAAATTGAGCCTTTGGTGTTATTAGGCATAACTCCAGAGTCAAGACAGGAGCCTTTGAATGGATAGTTCCATCTTTGAAACTTTAAAGTGGTGCATGGTGAGAAAGCTGGCTGGAAAGCACTTATAAAATAGTCACATCTGAGATAATGAGTGTGCATAATATTTGCTGAAATCAGTACCTGACTGTTAGTTGCTTTCAGTAAATGTTTAATTCACCAGCATTCCAACTTACCATATAAGTTCCCATCTCTTTTTCCAGGATGACTTGTTCATATAACGTAGCATCAACGTCTGCCTTTAAAGCTTGAAGCTTCCTCTTTACCTGCACACCATGCTTCCTTTGGAGCCAATAAGGAAGAAGAGATTCCACAATTTGGTTAAGGATCTGGGAGGTAATCAGGAGAGTGGCCAGGCTCTAAAGAGGAACACATAAATCATATTTGGCAATGTAGCTTAATAAAACCATAGCATGTATAAAATTATGCAAATAAAATGGAATCCTCAATAAATAATATACTACTATATTCTAAAAACTAGTATTAGAAAAGCCAGGGGTTAGGATAGTACTTTTAATTTATGCTTTTTCATAAGAAGGACTTAGATAAAAATACAAATAAAGTTATAATACAAATTAGATTAAAATAAGAAATAAACCAGTTGAGAATCAGTAGGAAAATCAATTAACTTGAAACTACATTCTTTGTCATCTCACCCTGACTGCAATATATGAATCTGAATGATGTTGCCAACTTTGAAAAACAGTAGTTTGGTTAACAAAAAAAATTTTTTCTTTTGTTGAGACAGAGCCTCATTATGTCACCCTTGGTACAGTGCCATGGTGTCACTGCTCAAAGAAACCTCGAACTCTTAGGCTTACATGATTCTCTTGCCTCAGCCTCCCAAATAGCTGGCACTACAGGCACCCGCCACAATGCCCAGCCATTTTTTGGTTGTAGTTGTCATTGCTGTTTGGCAGGCCCGGGCTTGGTTCAAACCTGCCAACTCTGGTGTATGTAGTTGGCGCCCTAGCCACTGATGATACAGGTGCTGAGCCTGTTGAATGAGAGCAAATATTTACAAATTATTCATCCAACAAAGGACTAAATTCCAGAAAATATAAGGAACTCAAGCAACTCAATAGCAAAAAAGCCCCATAATGTCTCTAAAATGTGAGCAAAGAACATGAACAGACATTTCCCAAAAAGCCCACACAACACCCAAGAGGTATATGAAAAAATGCTCAACATCACTAATCATCAGTGAACCAAAACCACAACGAGATTCATCTCACCCCAGCTAGAATGGCTGTTACTAAAAAGACAAAAAATAACAGATGCTGGTAGGATTCAGAGACTCCTATATACTGTTGAGAGGAACATGAATTAGAACAATCATTATGGAAAACCGTACAGTGATTTCTCAAAAAAAAACTAAAATTCAAACTATTTTATGATTCAGCAATCTCACTACTTGGTATTTATCCAAAGGAAAAGAAATCAGTGTATCAAAGGGACTATACCCCATGTTTACCGCAGCACTGCTCATAATAGCAAAGATACGGAATCAAGCTAAGTGTCCATCAATGGATGAACAGATAAAGAAAACATGGTATATATACACAATGGAATGCTATTTCTCCATAAGAACGAAATCTTGTAGTTTCAACAACATGGAAGTAACTGGAGGTCCATGTTGAGTGGTGTTAAGTTATGTTAAGTGAAATAAGCCAGGCACAGAAAGATAAACATCTCACATTCTCTCTCATTATGTGAAAACTAAAACAGTTGATCTCATAAAGGTAGAAAATAGAATATTATTGTTGCCAGAGACTCAGAAGGGTGTTAAGGGAAGAAGCTATAGAGAGGTTGGTCAGTAGGTAAAAGGAATAAATTCTAATGTTTGATGGCAGAGTAGGGTGACTATAGTTAACAATAATGTATTGTATATTTCAAAATAGCTAGAAGAGAGGACTTAAAATATTCTTAGTGGATACAAATGGTAAATACTTGCAGCGATGGACACCCCAAAATACCCGGACTTGATCATTACACATTCTGTTCATGTAACAAATATTATGTGTACCCATAAAAATAGGAAAAAAAGACCATCCATAATTCTATAACCATGACAAAACCACTGTTACATCTTGGGATTATTTTTTTCCAATCATTTGTAAAAATAAAACTATAATTATCCTATCTGTAAAGAACTTTATATATTGCTTTTTTCACTTAATATATTGTGAGCACTTTCCCATGTCATTAAAAATTCATTTTTACTTGGCCCATACACACTACTGCTGAATTAAGTATTACTCCCACATTTCATTATTATAAATGCTGCTGCTTGAGTATCTATGTAACATGAACTTTCACCCCATCTCTGAAGACTCAATAGAGAAGGTTCTTGGCAAAACTGTCAAGTGAGCTGGTTTCCAAAAATGTCGCATCAATTCCACTTTCCCCAGATGGATATGAGTGTTTCCATGACACATCACCTTTGCTGGTATTACAATTCACTTTCAAAGAGCCCTCCTCCATTATTCTGTCTTCTGCTAAATAAAGGAAAACTGGGTCCCAGAGTCAGAAAGGAGAAGTCATGCCCTGATAAACTAATTCATGAGACCAGAGAGGGTACATACATGCATTTTATCAGTTCCAGATGTGTTATTCCGAACTTTCTCAATTTTCAAAAAGTTTTTAAGAAGTAGCAATATATCTAGTAGAGTTTTTGTTTGTTTGTTTTTTGAGATGGAGTCTCACTTTTGTGGCCCTCAGCAGAACACGGTAGTGTCACAACTCACAGCAACCTCAAACTCTTGGGCTCAAGTGATTCTCTTGCCTCAGCCTCCCAAGTAGCTGGGACTACAGGCCCCTGCTACAAGGCTCAGCTATTTTTAGAGATGGGGGTCTCACTCAAGCTCAGGTAATCCACCTGCCTTGGCCTCCCAGAGTGCTAGGATTAGAGACATGAGCCACCACATCCGGCCTCTAGTAGAGTTTTTAAGAGCAGAATATTTAATTTTACTTTTATGTAAGCTGTTAGAACCATAACCTCAAAATATTTTAATCTTCTCTGATCATATAAATGTTTTAATTTCCTAAAGAAATTATCCCAAGCTCTCACATAACCATTAAGAAATCCAGGCTTTGAGACACTGTTCACGAACAATCTTGGAACATTTCAACCAGGATGGAATAGCTCTTTATTGATAACTGGCTCAAGTATAAGAATGAGAATTTAGAAACCAGTAATTTATGCTCAATTTATCATTACCTGGTATTATGTGATCCAGAAATGGCAATGCACCAAAGCAAATGCCAGATGTCCTTATATATTTCAGAAAAAAAGTACAGCATAGCATAGGATCTTCTGGTCTCTAAAGTTTAACAACTTATTAATTTAAAAATTAAATTTTAAACCAATCACTCCCCCAACCCTGAGACACACAAAAAGTTCAATTAATGAATACTACATTTTTTGGTGTTAGAATTACTTTGACAAGTTTTGAGGTGAACTATTTAATTAAGTTTACTGCCCTGTATGATTAATTTTACAAGTTAGTTGGGTTCAACTAATTTCTTTTTAAATACACTGCAATTGCTAATGGTTTTCTATTAAGAGTTGGGCTCAGAAATATACAAAATTTAAAAGACTTGTAAAAATAATAATTTGAGGACAATTATAGTAGCTGAATATAGGAAACCACCTCTCAGGCCTAAAAACAGAATGCTTTCCTGTTATTCACACTTACCTGGCGCAAAAGCTTCATATCCTTCAGGACAAAGGCAATGTAGAAGAGGGAGGCAAAGCAATTTAGAAAGTTGAACTGCCCAAAAAGAAAAAAAAGATAACAATGTTAAATGCTGCTTTACAGTACTTTATTATTACTACAAATGCAAGAGTCAACCAAGGGAGAATGCTGAAAGGTGCTAAAAGGAAGATAAACTGGTTTGGGTTCCCAGGGCCGAGGGAACCTCATGGTACCAGCACATCTTAAGTTCCCTCCAACCATCAGAAGAAGGGGACCAAGGCCCAGCAGTTCCCAGCCCTAACCTAGCAATCCAGGTAGGCTCAGTCCTTCTCCATTCAAATAAGAGTCCTGTCATAATCAGGGGAGCCCAACAGAACTGGCAAGAGGGATTCAAGTGGGACTCCCCACTAACAGTGAGATTCCCAGGGAAGTGTGCTCCTCCCTTGCCAGACCTGAGACTCCTCTGCCCCTGGGAACACTGGTGAGGAAGACCTCATCAGAACATGCAGCCCAGCCCTGGAATCTTCTTTGCACCCGTGGACATTTCCTCCCCCACCAGGAGCAAGTGGGGCAGCAGGGTGGCACTGGCAAAGGGGACCCTGCCAGAAGGATCCCAATACAAGAAGCTTCTTTATACCCATGGACCTGAGACTCTCCTGTGTCGCAGAGAGACAGCAAGGTAGACGGATAGCCATAACAACTAGGCCAGCCTGGGAAGCATCTTTGTCACCATGGGCATGAACTCCTCTGTCCTACCAGGTACACAACCGTGCCAGTCGGGGGGTTGTCCTGCCACAAAATGTGTCATTTCTTCAAGTAGTCTCCCTGCTTAAGAACCCACAGCTAACTCCCCAGCCCACACTAATGGGTTTCCTTTCTGCCTCCCAGCCCCCTGCTGGCTACTTCCTCCATGATAAGTATCACTTTCTGAGAAGGAGGCTGCTATTGTACAAAAGGGAACACTTAGCCAATAAGGAGATGGGGAGTCACTCTAGAGAGTGACCAGGAAAGTCAACGGTGGCCACAGGACGGGGGGTGCCAAGTTAGGGTAGAAGGTGAAGAGCAAAAAAACTGAGAAATGCTGTCCCATAAAATTAAAAAGGATGGGACAGATCAAAGTAGCACGACAGAGAAGAACAGACTCGAATTTAAGGGTACTTTTACAAGGTAGTTACTTGACACCATATCTGCATTGTCAAGGAATAATACAGCCTCACAAATAACTGAATTCTTTAAGACAAATAGAGTGTTTTTATCTCTGAGGGCAAAAGCCCCACATAATAATCTTTTTGAAAACCTTCTAAATCCATTACATGTTCCCCTGCTTTCTTACACAGAACATAAAACATAACTTCCTTACTGATTCAACAACATTTTAAGTATCAGTCATTTCACAGTGTGAATGAGGCCTTCAGAGCCTTTTTAGATATGTATGGCCACTCTGGCTAATAGCCAGACTGTTGGATTCTCATCTATTTATGAGAGGTTTTCTCTTTCCTTACCTGTCCTTCTCTAAGTTTACCTACTTTCAGAATTCTAAACACCCTCATGATGGTGGTTTCTGATCTTTTATGAACTAAAAACCAGACAGGTAAACATTTTAGAATGGTTGCTACAGATGGAACAAAGACTCTAAGTGAAGGCCTGTTCCCTCTCTGGGGAGCTAAGTACATGAACTGCGTTAAATCAATTCCAGTTGACAGTTCTGTCTTGATTCTCAGTTTTGCTGTGGGTGACTGAGGTAACCTCCTGATAAATGAAGTGCTTTCAAACCGGTAGGTACTTCTTTATTATTTACAAAAATGGTGGAAATGACCATAATGTGTGAACTTTTACACAAACAGCTACACAATGCTTTCTCTCTCTCTGTTTCCTCCTGTTCATCAAAACATGCTGGGAACTTTCTGACTCTGGAAATTTCTTTAATAAAATTTTTTTAAAAATGTTAATGTTCTACCACTAAACAAACTGCAGAAGGATTGTTATACAGGAAAACATTCAAAGAAATCATCGAAAGAACAGAAGCCTGCCTATGAAGTGATCAGTTTTTTAACTGGGAATAGGCTATAAGACTAATTTGTATATTTTGAAGTCCTACACCACATCTGTAATAAGACTACTGACCACAGCTGTATCAATAAATATATTTATTAATCAGCCCTTGCCTATTAACACAAAATATATTAACTGATATCTTAAATTAGAAGCAACTCTTTATATATATATATATATATGCTTTTAAATATTGCATGTAATATGTATGCATCGATTTCATAATCAAAATGGACTTGTACATAAACATTGTACTTACCACTAAAACTTTCAGAATTAGGTGATTCTGATAGGCAGATTCCAATCTATGATTCTCTAAAATATGAAAACAAAATGAAGTAATTTCTCTCAGTAAGAAAACAATATGGGAGCACTGTCATGAGATAAAGTGGGACCTGTGCTGAGGACAGACGCGTCTGACCCTGGAGCTAAATGTGCTAGGCTGTCAGTCACGCTGTTCCTTCCCACCAAGAACATCAAGCCAGGACACATTTTTCACGGTACTGCAATAGCATTATAGTCTGAAATTATTTTTGAAATATTACTGCTACAAAGAAATTTGGGAAGTGCTGGCAAATGATCCCACAGATAGCCACCCAAAAAAATATTAACAGTAAAAACTGTTAATAACCTATAAGAAGAGGCCAATAAGTAAAGGTTTCTGTGTATGTGGCTTACAAGGATTAACTTGAAGGGAAACTAAAATTTCCATCCCCATCTGGAAAAAGTGACACTACAGAGATCCCAAGTGACAAAAGTGACAAAAAGGAAGATTCTGGGGAGGACAGTCATCTTATACAGACAGGCAGCGTTAGAAGGACAGATATCAACTCAGCCATTTGGCCACTGCCTGACCTTGGGTAAGTTACCTAGCCTCCTGAAACCCAGCCTTCTCACTTCCAAAACAGGGCTGACCACCCTCCTCCCAGAGTCACTCTCAGGATCATAAATAATATAAAACCTTAACCTTAGGATCAACACAAGGAAAGCACTCAATAAACAACAGATGTTGTTGTTCTATAACTAACAAAAATAATTGAAAACATCTTTACAGTCCATGAAGTTAAGACCTAAGCTCCTTCCTAGGGAATAATATAGCATATTTGTTTGAATGAATAAATAAATAGTGAACAGCCTATCAAGACCCTTTTAACTTATAACCATGGATGCATCCATTGGCACCTGCCTTCGCTGGGCTCAGTGGCAGTCTTCAGTGCCCCATACCCACTAGACCAGCAGTTTTATGTTACCAGTCATAGCTCATTGGGCCAAGTGTCATGAACATAATTTTAATCTATTTCACCCTCAGCATAAAACACAGTTACAGTATTAGGAGTACAGGTTTTAGACAGATAGATTCTGAATTAGCCTAGATCTACTTTTGCTATCTGAACCTTCTGAAGTGTCAGTACCTTTACCCATAAAATGGTGAAATACTTTCCATTTCTTGGTTTTCTGAGGAGGTGAAAATAAGATATTGTGGGAAGGACATCCAGAACATAGTAATTACCATTGAATAAATGAGAGCTGTGATAACCATGATACGAAGATCAGGGTTCACAAGGCTGATGAACTTTTCCTATGTCTCCAAAAAGAGCTCAGAGCAACATCTTTCTTATCTATCTTCACAGGTAGCAGCTATATGGATCCTATGATCTAAGCAATATCTCTTACAGGCAAATAAGACAGGAATACAAAGCAGCAAGTCTTACCCCAGGAGGTTAAAAACTCAGCAGCATATCGATAGAGACGGTTCATGATCTCAATCACGATGGCATAGATGATGCTGGGCACATACAACAAGATGCTGGTCCACTCAGACCCGCTGTTCTCATGTAGATGCAAGGCCCAGATCTCCAAATCAAAGTAAATCATCATGACATAAAGAGAGAAATAGAGACAGAGGCACACAAACGGCAGAGAAACCAGGTAAATGCGCAACTGTCTCTTGTAGCTGGGGTAGAGAGGTTCCTCCCTGCCAGTGACGGAATTGATGCCCAGGACGCCATGAAATCCCGGCCTCGGCTCCTCAAACTGCCTCTTCATGACCAGGGTCCCCCACCGGTAGCTCATGTTGGCACAGCCACGCTTCCACACTTCCAAGATCACCGTGGACCAGATCAAGTTGAACGAGGCAAAGATCACATACTTGTCATAGTCTTCCCACGCAAACAAGTAGTAAGGTAACCCAATGATGGCCATGGGGATTAAGGCAAAGGTGAAGTATTCCAAAAAGCCAAAGTAAAGAGCGATGGTTTCCCCGAAGTAGCCACGAATATTGTCTACAGCAGAAGGGAAGGAAAAACTTAAGTACAGGATACTGAAGACTTTCTAGAATCATTTCAAATAAGCTTATTCACTTTTTGGTTCAGTGGGGATTATTCAGTACCCTCGTTTCCCAATCAGTATGTGGTGGTAAGCCCATCTTCCATGCAGTACAAAGACCATGCTTTTCTGTTTGACAAGCCCACATTTCTCAAAGCTTAGGGCCAAGGAGCTGCTGGGGCTGCTCTGCCAGATGCCCTGGCTCTGATTCCCTTTTACTCCCTCACCTGGTGGATATCTTCTTCTCAGAGAACTCATCTTGATGCTCATGCAGAATACTCGAGGTCCTGATTTAAGTTCAGCCATGGCCATTGAATCATTTTAATTTGGAGGTTTATCAATAATTTATGCTCCCCACTTTAGTATTACAGTTACAAATGTTCTTTACAAAGAAGACTCCCAATCCATAATATCTTGCTCTCCCTACCCAAAGATATAAACTTTCATCAATGTGTCATGGCAAATTTTTCAATACAAAAGAAAAATTATTGGCTCGGCGCCTGTGGCTCAAGTGGCTAGGGCGCCAGCCACATACACCTAGGGTGGCGGGTTCGAATCCCCAGCCCGGGCCCGCCAAACAACAATGATGGCTGCAACCAAAAAATAGCAGGGCGTTGTGGCGGGCGCCTGTGGTCCCAGCTACTTGGGAGGCGGAGGCAGGAGACTCGCTTGAGCGAGTACAAAATAGGATAATACAAATTAACGTCCAGCACAGCCAAGGAACATATCTACCCAGGCATCCTCAAACTACGGCCCGTGGGCCACATGCAGCCGGCCTAGGACATTTATCCGGCCCACCGGGTGTTTTTGCTGCCACTGTCTATCCTACTTAGCAGCCGACTCATCCTGGGGCCCGCAGTCCAGCCCTCCAATGGTCTGAGGGACAGTGAACTAGCCCACTGTTTAAACAGTTTGAGGACCCCTGACCTATACCTTCACATAAACACTGGGCAGAAAAAGATCCAAACAGCATTACTGCTAATATTCTGTGAACTCAACACCAGCTAACCAACCCACAAGGGGGATGCCTAGGTTGTAAGAGCGTCCTGCACTGGGAGGAGGGTGGGATGTGAGCTGGGAGGAAGTATGGCAGCAGGCCATTATTTAAGAAATAATCACACTTAGTTAAAAGGTACATATACATATTTTAAGACAATGTGATCAAGTCTATGAAGGTAGGTTAGGATGAACTGGGATAAGTGATTATCTCCTATCCTTAAATATTCTAGTTAACTCAGGAGCAAACGAAAACAGTAGGTAGGATAAGGTCACTACAAATCTGAATCAAAGGTCAAAGAATATCCTAACAATTTAAAAAAAAAAAAAAAAAAAAAGGTATTCATGGTGCTGAGCTCCAAAGCAGATGATCTCTCCCTTTCAATCTTGGGGAAGCTCAAGATTTGTCTGGTCCCCAACTAGCATGACCAGTCCTAGCAACTCTAGAAGCCTCAAGCCCATACCACCTATGCCCAGCCTTCCCCATCAACTGACTTCTTCCCTTACTAAGAACTAGCTAAGAGATACTGTCACCTTATAAATCCTAGAGACACTATACAAATTTACAAAGTAAAAAGGTGTTATAAGTCGAACATAAAATGATGCTAATATGACCTGGAATTATCAAAAGCAAAACTTTTTCTTTCAGAGAATATAAGAAAAAAATTCAAAATAAAATTTAAAAGTGTGATCTTAGAAATCATTTTTGCTTATTATTATAACATTTTAAGTTGTTTTCAGAAATGGAATTTGAAAGAAAATTATTTCAGAAGGATTCTCTTAAATGAAATCAAAATAAACATGTCCCTGAAAGAAAAATATGATGATAATAATGCTGCTTAATGCTGCTTCCACATTAAATGGAATACTGATGCTTACAAAACATAACCAAACAAAAAAATCTGAACACCCATCCTGACATAACTTCAATGTTCAACACATACCAAATAAGTTAGTATTTATTCTTATAGCTATATTCAGAGGAAGACAGAGATCCAGTAATATGCATAAGATAATTATTTGGGCCTGCTAGTCTGCCCTAAGGATGAGCACAGCTTGGCCCACTCTAAATAACTGGCTCTTCAGACACGGAAATTTTCAAATGCAAAATAGTCACAAGCAAACTAAATTGTTATAAAATATTTTTATTCTAACTTTGACACTTATTCATGAAAGCTACTCTGAATTACCTGTTTTGTTGGTGAAATTTAGTGAAAGCCTGTAATTCAGCTGATCTTGAATAGTATTAGAAAGTTAAAAAAAATAAATAAATAAGTCATCTAACTCATCCCACATGCATCTGGTGAGCACCGTGTAGCAGAGCATTAAATATCTGCCCCAGGCAGATGACCCCACAGCTGGATGGTAACTTTTCATTAAAGGTCTTCCTCCTCTGTAAGAGAACAAGTATTGATACATACCTATGGGCTGATACTTCAAGGTAAACCGAGTGTACCAGGTGTCCTCAAGCTTCTTCAGAGCTTCATTATCATGCAGTGGAAACACCTGAACCACAATGCCAGACGTGAGCAATCTTCTCACTGCACAGGGAAAATGTGCCAGACTACATAAAATGGATTGGAGACACTCACGATACACTTCTGCAAATACTACGAGGACAGTCCACAAAGGAGTACTACACAAAGGTCAAGGTCATACTGCTTATTCTAAGCATGTATATTCTTTTGTTTTCTAGCATGTAAATATCTTTGCTATTTTCTTTTAGAATGAGATCAATACAAGTTGATAAAAAATTTTAAGCCATACAGAAGTATACAAATTAGAATATGAGAAACTCCTGTTATTTTTTCCCTTCTCTCAAAAATAACCACTGTAAAAGCAATGTAGTGTATAACCAGACTTCAAAATACACATCCATAAATGCATACTTCAAAAATAAGAACAAAACCATTTTACACAAACCACATTGTTCTATAATGTTTTCTCATGTACGAGCATATAATGAATATTTTCAATGCCAATACAAATACTACAGCATGAATGTCCTTTTAACAGTGTCATAATATTCCCTTGCATGAAATACTATAATTTAACTAATCCTCTATCAAAAAATATTTGTTTCCCAATTGGAAAGCCACATGCAGAAGAATGAAACTGGATCCCACCTCTTACCATACTCAAAAATTAACTCAAATGGATTAAAGACTTAAATGTAAGATGTGACACCATAAAAGTTCTAGGCAAAAACTTCATAAAAACTCTTCCAGACATTGGTCTAGGCAAAGAATGTATGACTAAGACCCCAAAAGCAAATACAACAAAACCAAAAATAAATAAATGGAACTCAATAAGCTAAAAAGTTTCTGCACAGCAAAAAAATAACCAATAGAGTAAATAGACAACCTACAGAATGGGAGACTATATCTGCAAACTACACCTCCAGAATTCACAAGGGACTCAAATAAATTGGCAAGGAAAAAACAAATAGCCCCATTAAAAAGTAGCCTACAGAAATAAACATTTTTTTTCAAAAGAAGATATATAAATGGCCAACAGACATATGAAAAATGTTCCACATCACTAATCATCAGGAAGTGCAAGTTAAAACCACAATGAGATACAATCTTTCACCTAGAAGAACAGCCATTACTTTAAAGTTAAAAAATAATAGATGCTAGGGCAGATGCAGTAAAAAGAGAATGCTTACTGCTGATGGGAATGTAAATTAGTAGGACCTCTATGAAAAACACTATGGAGATTCCTCAAAGAACTAAAAGTAGACCTGCCATTCAATTCAGCAATCCCACTATACCCAAAGGAAGAATCATCACTATATTAAAAAAAGACATATGCGCTCATGTTGGCACAGCACAATTCACAAAAGCGAAGATATGAAATCAACCAAGTGCCCACCAACTGATGAATGGATAAAGAAAACATGGTGTATAAACATGCACACACATACACACACACACACACACTCTCTCTCTCTCTCTCTATGGAGTACTATTCAGCCATTAAAAGGAATCAAATAATGTTTTTCACAGCAACTTGGATGGAACTAGAAGCCATTATCCCAAGGGAAGCTCAGAACAGAAAAACAAATTGCACATGTACTCATAAGTTGGAGCTGAGCAATAGGTACACATGATCATACAGAGTTCTATAATGAACACTAAAGACTCAGAAGTTTAGAGAGTAGAAGTGGAGGTGAAGGATCAAAAATTACCTACTGGGGACAGTGTATACTGTTTGAGCGACAGGTACACTACAAGCCCTGACTTCACCATTATACAATTCACCCATACATCAAAAAATCATTTTGATCTATTGAAATTAGAAATTCGTATGTTTATTTCTTTCTGCTATTCTAAATAATGCTAAAAATTCTTATACAAACACCTTTTCTCACTTGTCTATCATTTCCATATACTTAGAAGGAGATTTACTGGGTCCAAGGCATATATATTTTAAATTTGAACACGTATTACAAAATTGTCTCTAGACAAATTTTCTCAGTCTGTCCTCCCACTACGGTAAAGGTAAGAAAATGTTCGGTCCTTCTCCTTGTTGTTTATAATGAGCAATCTTCAATCATTTTCATCTCTTCTAATCTGATAACAAAAGCTGACATTTACAAACAGCAAACAGCAAACTCAAATTAAGACTTTCTACTTTCAACCATCATTTAACTAAGCATGGTTTGAATATTTGTGCACTTATCTGGAAAAGACAAACTAATGTTACCAAAGACAGTATCTCCTGGCAATATTAAATGGAAATGGGAAATTCTCTCATCAGTAGTAATTACTTAGAATGACTCAATGGTGGGGAAAAGGTGCTTTTAGGTCTTTAAGAGGAAGTGTGTTCAGTAGAAATGGAGAACTCAAATCAACTCGTACCTTATTTGGGGAGACAGAGTATTTTCCACAGGAGTTCCTCGTACAGTCTCTTACTGAAAATATGCGTCTAAGATGAAATGCGCACAAAGAAAGGATCCTTTGCTGTTTTCATCCATTGATAGGTTTTGAGTTCTTTAAGGTTTATCAGCTCAACTCCTCAGAGGATACCCCCCTTATCTCCTATCTACCTGTCACCAAAAATAGGTAATGGGAATAGCAGGCATACAATCCCTCAGTGAGGACCAGCAAATAAATGTCTGCAATGGAAGAGAAACATAAATTTTTGGCACAGAAATTCTAGATTGAGACAATGTATCTCAGGACCAGTCCTTATCATAAAATCTTCAGAGTAATTTAAAAGTAAACCTAACTTCTTAAAAATGAGGGGAAAAAAAAGAGGACATACCTGATATTAATATAGGAAAAAATCTAGATCTGAAAGACAGATTCTTAACATGCAGTTATTCTTATAATTATATTTTCATAAGTTACATAGAAGAAGAAAGGTTTTCAAAGCTAGGAGTATGATGAAATCCTCCTCAATGACTGAAAAAGGGTGGTATCCTCACAATATCAGTAACTAGGGTAAAAAGACATATGATTTAGTTACATCAGCCTCTGGTGCTGTCAAATACATTTTTTTTTATTCTAAAGTGTTTCATTGGATTTTTCTTGAGTTAACGTGACTTAAATTCAATAATACACAACTATTCTGACTCTTATCCTTTATTTCGGGGGGTTAGGCCACAGCTGATTTATTCTATTACTACCCTTTTCAATTACTATGTCAAGTTTTTTAACTTTGAACTGACTTACAGCCTCTAAATTACTATTTTACTATTTCTAAGTTCTTTTTTAAAAGATTATTCCATTCTACCATAGAAGATATTCCAAGCAGACATAAAAACCAGCTTGTATACTTCTAAAAATAGGGCTGTGAACTGAAGACTCAGAGAGAATAGAAAGCTGCAGGTCCTAAATTACTGGGCTTCTCCTCACCATCAACGCCAAAAGCCCAGTTCTGGTTTCAGCTTCTAAAAATAGAGGTTTTGCTTTTATTTTTTTCCTTTTAATCCTTCAACCTTCTTATGTTAACTAAGAACATAATTACTAGGAAGGAGTCTTACCTTCAAAGGAAAACATGATGCCCTGTGGGCCTATTTAAACCGGATTCCTTCCTGCAAGAGTGCGGTAGGAGCTCTTGTCAAATCCTGGGGTTATGAGTATTATATTCCTTGAACAATTAGCCAAACACATCAAAATCTAATTAAGAGAGACTATCAGTAGCCTGGTGTATAGTAGGACCCTCTGAATTAGATAATGCAATAACGATACTAGCATAGTACTGCCCCAATCTTTGGTTATGTGATATGTCTGCTTTAAAAGTAAAAACAAAATCTCTCTGCTCATGGCTCCTTACAGTGTCTGTGCTGCAGGGAGAAGCAGGCCCTGCTGCCTCCAATCCAGTGGAGGGATAGTAAGCACACGAGCTGCCACAGGGAGCACAAGGGGGGGCCACAGGAAGTGCAGGCAGGTAGCCTTTGCATGATGGCAATGGCCCCCTCACTCCCTACAGCTGCTACTGTGCCCAGCTCACTGACTCTGGCACTCAAACTAAACAGATCACTCTAAATTTAATGAAAAGAAATGCTCTCAGGGATACTTGTTTTCCAAACACATTTCATGTTACTGCATTCCTGTACTGTTTTCAGTAAACTCCAAATATGCATCAAAGCATAGTGTGCATGTGTGTATGCTGCAGGGCCCAGCAATATGTATACACACACATACAGTATACACTGTATATATCAATATCTGGGTCTTCTTACACATATTGCTGCTACATGATATTTACCTGAAATCTACTCCATGATTCATATAAGGCTGGCTTACGATTTTAGAGGCCAGATTGTATCTAACCACTCTAATTTATGCACTCTTCTATACCAAAGATATTTAAAAGAATATCTTTTATCCTAGTTACTGATATTTTGAGGATACCATGTATACCCTTTTACAACCATAAGGCTGTATAAAGAATATCTATATAACATTAAAGGCATAATATGTCAGGTGCCATAAATCAAAACAGGATAACCATCTGGTAGACATTTTGAGACGGAGCTTTAACCTAAACTAAGTGATAACCTTTAGGATACAGTTAATATGTAAGCAATTCTTAGATCCCTTAACTCTTCTTTCTAAAGAAAGTCTTTCATTAGGTTATATGCATGATGATAGATTATTAAGAAGCAATAGGAAAAGGCAGAGTTGGAGGGCATGCAGAGATCCTCTCTCATAAGGACACAAGAAATGAACGACTGCCAAGAGGAATGCTCGACGACTAAGACACACATGCTGCCAATTTCTAGTTCTCCACGTTGCTTGCCATTTGATGGAACGAGGGAACAGCTCTAACATACACATCTCACAGCGCCATCTAACTGTCTTGAATCTTGTTTATAATGACACAACTTGCTATCTACTTAATGAAAGCTTTCCAAATCAAAACACAACATTACAGCAAACAGCAAGCAAATTTATAATTATTATGTGTGTAATGAAAATCAAATTGAACATAAGATGTGGAGTGTGTTTCTCATGAAAGGCTGGCACCTTTCACGGTCTTGAGGGCCATCACGTCCAGCACATCTTGCCTCCCAATCATCCTCAGAGATGCTGCCCGTGGAATAGCTCCCACAATATGTGAAGGGGGAAATGAGCCTTTCCATTTACTCCCGTGGATTAACCTAATGAAAAGCTAGGATTTAAGTTACCCTAAGTTTTATTAATTCTAAAATTTGCACTGTGGGCTGGTCAGAAGGTAGTGAGTTATCTCGATTGTTCATAGTCAGTTACAGATTGAACTCCTCATTCTCTTCTTTCCCCTCTTCTCACTACTGCACTTGACCAGTCTTAAAAAAATAAACAAAAATACATAAAATAAAGAAAGAATACTTACTTACAAAAGCCTCATCCTGCAAGCAAGACAGTCATTTCTCTGATTGCTTCAGGACCACAGACTGGCTTCCTATATAGTCTGAGAAATCAATTTACATGTTTCCTTCAAGGCTTTCATTCAGCTATAAGTTGTTCTCTTTGAAGCAAGTGGGAGCATCTGGAAAACTGCTGCTCCATTGTCCCATCTGCTGAAAGAGCACACTTACTCTTTTCTCTGTCCCAGCCACATCTGTACAAAAACTCACAGGTGGAAGCTGTGATTTCCACATGATGAGCTGATCAGTGAAGATGAACAGGAAGAAATGGAATACTTTCACTAGCAACCAGGACAGCACCTCAGTCTGCTTTGTATTTTATTTGAGGCAAGACCCAGGTGCATCTGAGAACATACCTTCCCACTAAGAGATTAAGAAAGATTTAAAATTTTTGAAGAATGGCATCAAACAATCACTCAAATACAGAATATGGAACTCCCGGTTATGAATAGTGGCAGAAAGCTATCTCTGCCCTGTTCTTGTTCATGATACCAAATTAAAAGCAAAGGAAATAAGAAAGCAAGAAAAAACAAACTAAAAACAAAAACCACAAACTAAGAAGAGGTCTTGACAATAAGCCCAGGGTAAACGGAAAGCATTCATGCTTCTATAAATCCAGGCCAAGTAGACAGAGGGTAGGGTTCTCCAACACGGTAAAGGGTGTGAAACGGTCCCTTTGCCCAGATGCAGGCAAAAGAGGATGCTTTGCAAACCCCTGAGGGATGTCTGCTCCCTACCTGGCACCACAGCCAACAACACAGGCCAGGATAGAGGGGGAAAGGGCTGGTCTGCCATGTTGGAACAGAGTTGCCTGCTGGAAGATAGAGGGTAGCTAGCTCTGTCTTGGATGGCCAGAGACAGGACTAGACACCCAAAGCAACAAAATCCCTATAAAAACAGGGCTCCACAGACTTGGGAAACTGCACTGCCAGACAAAACCTAAGCTTTTCACTGTCACAGTTCCCTGTCAGACATCTCCAGTACCCCTTTTTTTCCAAAAACAATCTGGGAAAATCATGAGTTCACTAAAAAATAACTAACAACTACAAAGAAACTGGTATAGAGCTATGCAAAAAATACAAGGAAAAAAAGAAAAACCATAAACAAAAGGTAGAGAAGAAGCAGTAGAAAATTACAGCATCAAGCAAGAAAAAACTATGAAATTCTTCATGAAGTTAAAGAAATTCAAGGAAGCATCACTTCTCTGAAATTAAAACTCAAAGGAGAGGTTTAAGAGCTGGAGAGAACTCAAAAAAGCAATATCAAAGTCAGGATAAAAACTACAAAAAAGAATGAAAACACAGGGCAGGTAGATAAGCCTAAGAAAATTATGTAAGAATGAAGACTTAAAAATATTACAGAGACTATGTAAGAGCCACATATACAGCAGAACCTTCATAGGTGGCCAGCTCCCTACACTGACCACCTCCTTAAGTTGACTGGCTTTTCATAGACTGGACATGCACCACACGTACAATCAGCACAGTAGGCCTAGTTCCTCATGCTGACCGCCTCTGTATGTTGACCAGTTTATTATAGTCCCTTAGGTGATCAGCTTACAGAGGTTCTACTGTATGTAACTGCCCTTTGTTTAAGACAAGAACAGAGCAAATACAACCAGATAACTTCTCAAAGACAAAGGAAGAAAATTTTCCCCCAAACACAGCAATCTCTAATCCTTACACTGAAAGAACGTGTTCAATGAAAAGAACTGATACAAAGTAACTGATAGCAAGACTCATGCAGATAACTGGAAATATAATCAAACAAGAACAGCTAGTCCCTGCATTCAAGTTTCCTCATAGGTGGAAATGTAGACCAACAAGAATAACGAGTCCTCCATTCATGTTTTTAACTTTTTCTTCTTAATTTTTAAATTGTTTTTAATAGGGGAAAGCGTGAACACAGTCCCCCACTACCGCAAATTATGTAGCCGAGTTTTCCACATTTGGGGAGATCACAGGGGTCAGCACAACCAGAGTGCAATGGATAAGCCTTGCCCTAGGAAAACCACCTGCATGATCATGGTACCTCCAGGTAAGCAGGCATCCCTGCATCCAAGTTTCCTGATAGCTCCTAAAAGCCACACAAATCAACAAGGAGAGAATGCCCACTGCATGACTCAGAGACGGGAGACTACAACATGTAAGTCACACAAAAAAGACCCGAGAACCAGAAGAGAGCTGGGCAAAAGTCCAGAATGGTAGAGAAAGCCCAAAAGGTGTTACACAGAAGAACAGGGAGGGCAGAGGGATCCAAGGTGTAGGAACCCAGATAAGACCAACGAGGACTCACCGCCCTCCTTCAGGAGGCAGCCCCACGCTGAGTGGGAAGTTCCCAGAACAGGACTGAGACCCGATGGGTCAGAGCCCTGACAACAGGAGGGACTAAGGAGCTTAGAAAATTCACAGAGCAAGAGGTGGCTGACTTGGGAACACAGAGGAAAGTGCCGGGGGAAAGTAATGGTCCTTGGAAGTTAACAGCCTATGGAGAAGGAAGAGAAGGAAAACATGATTCAGAGTCCTACTAAAGAAAGAGTCCACATCACACAGGCTCTCCTAATGGTGGATACAGGAATCTCCTCAATATGAGTATGTTAAGGAGAAAAAAATTTTAAATAAGAAAAAACAGAAAAATCACAAACAAAATAAGACTGGACAAGGGGGAAATACCATTAAAACAGGAGTTTAAAAGATTCTTAGAGAAATCTGCACAAATCAATTCATGAAACTTGACTAAGAAAAGAAAATCTAGATAAAATAAAAACTTTTCTAGAAAATACACCCAAACTGACCCCAGTATTGACAGAAAGTCTAAACAAACTAATTTCCATTCATGATTTAAAAGAAAACTGTTCAAAAACTTAATCCACAAACATTGAAGCCAGATGATTTCATACAGTAATTCTAACAAAGACCTTAATTTACATACAGTAATAGAGGAAAAAAATAGAAAGAAAGAAATCTTAAACTTCATTTAGAGCTTGCTTTTGTTCTTCTGTTCTTGAGACAGAGTCTTGCTCTGTCACCCAGCTAGAGTGGAGTGGTGTCTTTATAGCTTACTATAACCTCAAACTCCTGGGCTCAAGCAATCCTCCTCATGCTGACCGCCTCTATATGTTGACCAGTCTATTACAGTCCCTTAGGTGTTCAGCTTACAGAGGTACAAGTTTACTTATAATGATGGGCAAAAACATCCTAGCACATGCAAACTGAAATAAAGCAAGAGACATAAGACAAGGCTGAATTCAAACAACCTTAATAACAAAACATTAAGCAAGATGAAGAATAATACTTTATAATGATAAAAGGTACAAGCTACAATGAAAATCTATCAAAATCTGTATGTAGCCAAAGGATAGGCACCAAATTCATAAAACAAAAGCAAAAGAAAATACAAGAAGCAAATTGGTAGGAACATGAGGAGATTCCTGTAGTTGTTAGGAATCTCTAGGGCTATGATGGATCAGGAAAACAAAACAGCCACAAGGGGTATAAGAACTAAACAATAAAATTAACAATGCATGGGACAGAGCGAGTCAGGAATATAATTTTTAAAAATCTAAGTACTCATGTCACAGGAATATTGATGCAAAAATAAAATAGTAAGAAATCAAATTCAGCAGGAAATTTAAATAATATACCGCAAGTAAGTAGGGTTTATCATGGAAATGCAAGAATAATTTAATATTAGAAAGTATGTTAATACCACTTACTATAATAATAATGTCAGAGATGAAAAATATAATTGTCTTCATAGATGCTAGAAAAGTATTTGATAAAATTTATGGATACACAAAAATTCTTAATAAAGTAGAAGAAAAGGATACTTTCTAAACATGATAAAAATCACCTAAAATCAAAAGCCAACATCATGCTGAATGTTCAAATATAATTATTCCCTTTCTTAATCGAAGGCATGACTATAGAAGGCAATATGGCAATATCTACCCCTGAAAGAGGCATATACCTTTCATCTAACAATTTCACTTCTGGGATTTTTTTTTTACTTTGTTTAAAATGAAAAAACTGGAAGAAAACAATTAGATGTTCATCAATATGATGACATCCATACAATAGAATACTAGATGGCCTAGAAAAGTTAGACCTAATCTAGAATGATGATCAAAATGTATTTTTATTTATTTATTTATTTATTTTGAGACAGTCTTATTACGCCACCCTTAGTAGAGTGCCGTAGCAGCACAGCTCACAGCAACCTCAAACTCTTGGGCCTAAGGGAGTACTGGGTAGGAAGAAGACAACATTTCATTGTCTAAGTTTTTGTACTGTTTGAATTTCTGTCATATATAATTTTTTTCAACTAAAAAATTAACACAAAATAAATGTGAAAATTGCAAAATGCTTGGGGGAAGTATTTTTCTGCCAGATGTTATGCAAATTGAAGAGAATAATTGATATGTCCACCACATAGACTGTAAACCCTGTTTTCCTCAGCATCCTGATACAGTCCAGAATAGTCTAGAATAAATGCTACATCTTCTTGTATTTTAAAAAAAAAAAAAGTTTTCTATAAAAAAGTGAAAACCTTTTTTACTTCATGAGTTGGGTGCAGTGACTCATGCCTGTTCCCAGCCCTCTAGAAGGCTGAGGCAGGTGGATTGCCTGAACTAATGGGTTCAAGATCAGCCTGAGCAAACACAAAACACCATCTCTAAAAATAACCAGGCATTGTGGTGGGTGCCCGTACTCTCAGCTACTAGGGAGGCTGAGGCAAGAGAATCACTTGAGCCTAAGAGTTTGAGGTTGCTGTGAGCTGTATCAGGGCACTCTACCGAGGGTGACAAGGGAGAGTCTGTCTCAAAAAAAAACAAAAAAAAAAAGTGAAAATAAACAATTTAACCTAACAAAATACTTCAAAATTCAAGAAGAAACAAAGTATAAGAAAAATTCAGATTTGTAAAAGTTCTATCAAAGTAAAGCAAAATCCCCACCACAGGAAAGGAAGTTAGGAAAGTTTATTAAGAGAGGCAAAGAAAAGAAAGTCTTAGAAGGCGTTCTGTCTAAGGAAATGAGGAAGACAAGGGAAGATGAAGCATCAGCTATGAAGAATTCTTGCCCAAAACTTTCAGTTTACCAGAAATACAGAGGATAGAGGAACAAGGAAATAATCAGAAAATCCATAAAGTGCAACAATCTATAAGACAAATGGCCCAGTCGCTTCAGCAAGTCAAAGTCATGGAGAGAAAAATGCAAAAGAGAAACTATTCTATTTTAAAAGAGACTTAAGAAATACACCAACCAAACAAAATGGGTAATCTTAGGATCTTAGCCTGAGTAAAGAAGCTCTAAATTGTATTTGGTAATAACTGGGAAAAGGTGAATATGGACTGGTTTGGGGGGATCTGTCCTCTTAGCTGAAGATGGAAAGGTAGTATGAGGGGACACAGAAGCTTGTATGTTCAAAGTATATTTTAGGCAGCAAAAATGGTCTGAAGCCTTGTCACTACCTGGGTTTGAAGCAAAGTGGGAATTAAGCATCAAGGTAAAACTCTTTCATTCTGCAAACTAGTATTCTCATTAAAATGAAATTACATGAAACTAAACAGTTGCAAACTGCTAATGTGCATTCAGGTATTATGTCATTTTGTACGCGTGTGCTCATACTCAGTGAAATCAGAGGAGATAGAAAGAGCTCCAGGAAAAGACAGTATCTCCACTTTTATAGTCCTCCACGGATTTTCATTATATTGTACAATGTTAGGGCATAAAGTTTGCTAATTTTAACAGAGTAAAATGTGTGTGTATGTGTGTTCATGCTGAATTTTAAGCTAACTGAATGCTGTGAGACCTTGATAATTAAGCAGTAGCAAACTGTATAGAATATATTGATTTAAAGGTGCAATATAATGAGGCTCAAAGGACAAAAGACACGTTCATGAAAATGTGTTACTGTAAAGCTCTGTTTTTCGGTAAGAGAAAAAGCTCTGTAATTTGCTAATTATGTCTATTAAAAAGAAAACAATTTCATTAGAATGTATATTCACAAAACTAGCTGATAGAATGACTTACATAATGATTTTCCTGGATACAATTTTGCCTGGGGGTAACCGGGGATCATTTTTTCATCTTTAGCTCTAAGATTTTCAAGTTCATGTTTGATAATGAATTGACATTCTGCCATTGTGAGGAAATCATCATTGTTATCTAAAATAAAACAAAAATTTCCAGTTATTTTCTCAGTAATAATAAAATTAAGTAACAGTATTCTAATTATCAGAGATGATAGAAATGATATAAATAATAAACAATAAATATGAGGGATAATCAAACTATAAAACTTGTAAATTAAATAGAATATAAAGCTCAGATATTTTATAAGAATAAAAATCTTCTATTATGACTCCACATAATGTAATTCCTAAATCATTTTAATAGTTACTATATAATATGGCAGAAACATTCAAACAACACATACTTGATATCATTTAGTACCAATGAACAGAATTAAATTCTAAAGAAACAGTATTTTTAACCAGGGATAGAACTGAAGATGTTTGCCTACAAGGCAAATTCTCCTCCTTCAATCTCTCAAGCCTATTTCATTCCCTTCTGGAGTCAGACATCCTTTTCATAAATGAGAGAAAAGAAAATCTGATAAGAAAATGTCACTTTTTGACAGGTAAACCTTCTTAAATGAGGTAAAGTTCACCTTGATCATTTATTCACTAAGGTATAAAAACCCACGGTGAGTCTGAAGAAATCTAATCACATCTCTAACTCTGAAAGCCCAGGAAGGGACCAGTTTCATTCCAAAGCCAAACTTGCATGCTGGTATCATACCTACCCGGGCTTTCCCAATCCTCTATTGGAACCTGCTTTGGGGCCATTACAGAACCAATTACCCAACCACAATCAGCAAGAGTCAGAAAATTCCAGAAATGAGGTTTCTGGGATACTGAACTACTACTTTGTTTCCTATCATAAGATTTCTTGCTATCAAGAAAGAAATGATAGCTGGTGAATGTTCCTTATGTTATTAGAAGACAAGTTACGTGCATCCTTCTAATTTGTATTCATCTATTCCAGAGGTGGCAAAGTATAGTCTGTGGGCCAAATGTGGCCTACCACAAGGTTTCCTAAACACAGTGTTATTGGACCACGGTTTCACCCATGTTATGGGTCGAAAGCTGCCTTTTTGCTCTACGATGGCAGTACTGAGTAACTGCAGCAGAGAGCATACAGTCTGCAAAACCTAAAATATTTTCTATTTTGGCCCTTGACTTATAAAGGCTATGACCCCTGATCTATTTTCCAAAAACATCTTTTTGATAAATGGATTCTGATAGAAACAAGAAGTTGTGCTTACCATCAAAACCTTTGAAGTTCTGTCGGGTTCCGTATGTGAAGGCTCTCATGGTGTTATCATTGCACTCTTTGACCAATCCCACTGCTTCTGCCCCAAGTAACAGTCTAATGGTGGAGGCACCAACAAGATATAAATTCTGATTTTCTAGTGTCTCTTTCTCATACTTATTTAACAATGGTCTAAACAACAACTGGGCACCT
>NW_003852477.1:4982586-4985956 GCF_000181295.1 Otolemur garnettii
TGGGAGGCTGAGGCAAGAGAATCGCCTAAGCCCAAGAGCTGGAGGTTGCTGTGAGCTGTGACACCACAGCACTCTACCAAGGGCAACAAAGTAAGACTCTGCCTCTAAAAATAAAATTTCAAAAAGATTGAGTATATATTTATTTATACTCTTAAAAGATTATGGAGAAAGTATTTTTTTCTAACTTTGTATTTCTTTTTTTTCTTTTTTTTGAGACAGAGCCTCAAGCTATCACCCTGGGTAGAATGCCATGGTGTCACAGCAACCTCCAACTCCTGGGCTTAAGCAATTCCCTTGTCTCAGCCTCCCAAGTAGCTGGGACTACAGGCATCTGCCACAATGCCCGGCTATTTTTTGGTTGCAATTGTCATTGTTGCTTGGAAGGCCCAAGCTGGATTTGAACCCACTAGCTATGGTGTATGTGGCTGGCACCTTAGCTGCTTGAGCTACAGGCACTGAGTCCTAAATTTGTATTTCTATCTATATCAAATTTTTAGGGGTATATTTATTTCTTTACTATTTTCCCTCTGGAGAGGGTTTATCAGGAGCTATAAAAGTGGTACCAGGATAATGAGCAGAATTTATACTTATCAAATGGATTAAAATAGTGATAAACAGTAATAAAAACTGTATTATGACACTGTTATTCAGGTAACTTATAGTAAAGGTATTTAAGATTTTGATAAAAGGTATATTCAATTTACAGAAAAGAAAATACAAATGAGATCCTTAACTTCACATATATTAAGATAAATGCAAAAACCACACCAACATTATTTCTTACTTTTCACACTGCGAAGATGGAAAAGTTTGACAACAGTTTGCTGAGTACGGTGGTCGTGGAGGTGCTCCACTCTTCCCACCTCTCCCCTTCAAGAGAGCTTGCTCGGAGAAGCAGGGTTGACTACCAGCCGTCTGCTACCCCATCTTTGGAAGTCACATCCTCACACCAAGGCCTTGCTTCCCCACGCTGCTCCCAGCCATTGACTGGGCATGGAAGGGATGCTGGAACAAGGCCAGCGTCAGCAGGGGTTTCCTTTAAAGGGAACGTTGAGCCTGACTGACAGTTTCTCAGAATTGTGCTGTGGTCGGAGGCTCTTCATAGTCGATCTCTTTCCTTCCCTCTCCTTCCCTACACTGAGGTCTGAACGCTGTCTATGCCCACTCCTCTTCCCTCCCCCTTAGTTTTCCACAAATCTTTCCCTCAATAAAACTCTTGCACATCATATCTTATCTCTTGCTTGGAAGACCCATGAGTGCGTGAGAAAAGGCACTCTCAGCTACTTCTAGAGAAGTGGAAATTGGTATAACATTTATGAGAACCATTTATCAATATTTTGTTTTGAAAAATTGCAGTCCTCTTCTTCCCCACAATCAAACAACGACTTTCAAATTATTCAGGTGAGCCCTTTGCTATTTGCTTTCATGTCACCAAGTAACATGCTTATAGAGCTTTATCTTGATTTTTTAGTTTTAAGCCTTAGAAGATGAGAATTTAGCTCTCTTTTCTTCCCACCTTCACCATTTCCATCAACTATGCCCATCACCCCATTGTCACTATAGAGAAATGATAAAACTAAGACAGCAACTTTTAGGAGGATGGAAAGAACGTGCATTATATAACTGCATATGACTCTCATAGCTGAGCCTTACAGTAAGCTGTGATTTTCCTTTCCTGCCCTTTCCATTCTCCTAAAAGTTGCTGTCTTATTTTATCAGTTGCTTAGTTTACTATGTACTTATAAAAAATACAGTATCCCGAGCTCCCTGCCAATTGTCTAAGTCTCCTTAGGCACTGGCATGAGAGATACCCTATCATCATCATCATCATCATCTTAGAGAAATCTTTTTTCACTCTACCCTCAGACCTTACCGACAGCTAATTAGGTACAGAATTCTAGATTGAAAATCCTTTCTTCAGAAATGAAAATATTATACCACTGCCTTTCTAGCTTCTAAAATTTCTTCTGTTAAGATATTTGGCTCAGCTTGGCGCCTGTAGCACAGTGGTTATGGCGCCAGCCACATACACCAAGAGTGGTGCGTTTGAACCTGGCCCAGGCCAGCTAAACAATGACAACTCCAACGAAAAATAGCTGGCGTGGTGGCGGGTACCTGTAGTCCCAGCTACTTGGGAGGATGAGGCAAGAGAATCACTTAAGCCCAGGAGTTTGAAGTTGCTGTGAGCTATGACGCCACAGCACTTTACCCTGGGTGACATAGTAACACTCTGTCTCAAAAAAAAGAAATCTGATCCTTTATATCTAATCTATTTTCTTTTTTCTGAAAATTTGTTGTATTTTCTCTTTCCAGTTCTGACACTTTCCAATAAAATGCCATTTTCACCTATAATCCTGGGCATTGGATGGGTCTTTTCCATCTGAAAAGGTATGGCTTCAATCTTGTGGTTTTTTGTTTGATGACTTCTTGGGGTTTTTTGTTCTCTTTTTAGAACTCCTTTTATCCAGAATTGTACCTCCTAAACTAGTCCTCTAATTTCCCTATCTTTTCTCTAATATTTTCAAATTCTTTACTTTTTTGTTCTTCTTTCTTAGAGATTTTTCTCAATATTATCTTCTTTTTTTTTTTGAACTTTTTTTTTTATTGAATGGTAACTATGTACATTAATGCACTTCTGGGGTACAGTGTGGGGTTTTCACATGCAATCTGAAATACTTCCATCAAACTGGTCAACACAGCTCAACATTATCTTCTAACCCTTTTATTGGATTTTTAAATTTTGATTTCACATTGTCACTGCATAAGAGCTGCTTTTTTTCTAAATGGTTATCTTTATAATATCCTATTATTGATTTACAGATGTTGCATTTTTCCACAACTCTGAGAACTGAGATTTTTATTCTCCTTTGGTTTTCCTCTTCTGCATTATTCTTGTTGGATTTATCTGTTTGTTTAGTTTTGCCTTTTTCTTTTGTGTTAGGGATTTTTTTCAGATATCTGGTGATCTTTTGTTATCATCCCATGTTTTAAAAAGGGGCTCTCTGAGGCTACAGAGAAGTTTTGAGGGCTAGAGGGAGCCGCCAATGAAGGCTATTAATGCAAGGTAGTTTGGCCAAGTCATTTTCCATTGGCAACTCTCTGATTTCTGAACCTTTATTTTTTTTTATCTTGAGCTGGTCAGGTTATCCAGAGACAGATTGTCCAATCTGCTTCCTAGATGGTTTAAAAATGGCTGCTAGCAGGCGGTGCCTGCGGCTCAGTGAGTGGGGCACCAACCCCATATACCAAGGGTAGCAGGTTCGAACCTGACCCCAGCCAAACTGCAACAAAAAATAGCCAGGCATTGTGGTAGGCGCCTTAGTCCCAGCTACTCGGGAGGTTGAGGCAAGAGAATCTCCTAAGCCCAAGA
>NW_003852477.1:4986051-5003613 GCF_000181295.1 Otolemur garnettii
TGAAAACCACACATCTGGCCTTCTCCAGAAAACAAGCCTCAAGTGTTCCACAGAAGTGGTAGAGTACAGAAGGAATGCAGGGACTTAACTATTTATTAAGTACTTCTGCCAATCCTCTTTTTTCTCAGTACTATTCTTATCTCCACCTTTACCGGCCCCTGGTGTCACTAATTTTTGAGTCTTTGGGGGTATTTTGCCATATAAACCAAACTGGATCTCAATTTTCTCCCCTGCCAGCCTAAGTTTTAGCTTTCTCAAATTTGAGAGGTCAATTTCTATTCATCCATCTGTCTTTTAGCTTCTAAAATTTTGTTGCTATTGTATCTTCTTTCTTTTGGTCGATGTGGACGTGGGTCATTTATATTAATTTTTTTAAGTGCTTTTATTTTTATCATCATTTTAATAGCTATTTAGAAGAGAATAAAAGTAAACATGGCTGTTAGATTCACTATCTTTACCTGGAAGACCCAAAATACTTTTTTTGGAGAGTTTTTTTAATTGTGGCCCAAACAGTGCAGAAAGACACCTATCCCCACCCCCTGTCCTTGTGAAGACACACAATCAGCAGAAAGGAAGATTGGGAATACACTGGGAATCTTTCATGCTAAGACATTACTTATATTCTTAAATCACAGAAATTTTAAGGAAGGGAACTCAGGTTCAATGAAACACTCAAAATTTTAGCTAGCAAATATTCTTGTTAAGTTTCTTGCTAGTTTAATTATTTGGAAACATTTTCAAGTTCCACTTTGATTCAAAATTCTATTTTTAAGAAATCACTTCAGTTTACAATCACAATTTTTAAAAAAAGGAGTCTAAGTTTAGTCCAGTGTTTAAGACTTAGTGGAGTTTGAAATGTTATTCTATGCAATTTATGAAATGTTTTCTTACGTAAATCATCCTCTGCCTTCTCCCCTAGAGAGAATCACTGTCACCCTTCAAGAGAAGGCTAAATTTTGGTGTCTTAAGTCATCCCCCGTCACTCCAAAAAACACTGCCATAGTCATGCTAGCCTTCCCTTTACTTTTACAGCAAATATACATATGATTCATTCTTAAGTGCCATGCACGGCTTTGTGGCAGCTCTACCACTATCAGAATTTCTAAGAACTGGCATTTAGTCTCCCTACCCTGATGGTAACATTCTTACAAGCAGAGACCTTAGACTTTATTTAATTCTCTGTTAGCACCATCACTGACACACAAAGAACACTCAATAAATACTTGCCCAGTTACTTGAAAAATATTTCTTAAGCACCTATCACACACCAAGCAGTGTGCTAGGCATAGCTTTTAGAGCTGTGAAGAAAAGCACTCATGTTCCTTATACTTTAATGGGGATTTAAAATTTAATATTAATTTAAAGCCACTTAAAGTCTAGGTAGATAATAAAGGACAAAAAATGAACATCAGTAAATAATACATATTTATAAGAATTGTAAAACACATTTATAAATACATTTTTAGTTACTGAGCATGACCACATCTGAGGAGTAACTATTTTACTCACCTCCATCTTTTTTTTTAGCAATAATTCTATTTTTCAGCCATTCTTTGGTTTCTTCTTTGACATCCTGAGCAAGTTCTATGACCACCAAAGGTGTGAAAGAAGTCTCATAAGTATCCAAAGCTGATAAGGTCACTTTCATCTTCAACAAATCTCCTGAAATTAAAATAAAAAGCAAAAGCGGATTAAGGCAAAGAGAATTATACTACAGACTGTTTGCACTTTCTCTCAATCACACCTAAGTCTGGCTTCCAAGATAAAGGTAAATTTCTCATAATCCTCATGAGTTATGTGGTGGGCTCAACCAATGGTTCAAAGCACACATGTGAGCCAAGCTTTAGAGAGAACACCATCCTTATGTGCAAGCAGCTCAGAAGATAGCAGAAGAGACGTTCAGGTAAATGAAGGGTAACAGTGTAAAACATGCTCTCACACAAGAGAAATAAGAAAGTGTTTACAAAGAATGTGACATCTGAAAAGGACTTAGAAGAATGAATACAAGTTCATCAGCTAGAACTGTGGTCCCCAACCCCTGGGCCATGGACTACCATCAGTCCACAGGCTGTTAGGAACCAGGCCACACAGCAGAAGGCAAGCAGCAGGGTGAGCCAGTGAAGCTTCATCTGTATTAACAGCTGCTCCCCAGTGCTCATATCACCACCTGAGCTCCACTTCTGGTCACATCAGCATCAGCATTAGTCTCAGAGGAGCATAAACGCTACTGTAGAATGTGCATGCAAGGGATCTAAGCTGCATGCTCCTTATGAGAATTAATGCCTGATGATAGAGACGGAGCTATGGCACAGATACTAGCGCTAGGGAGCAGCTGCAAATACACACTATCATCAGATTTGACTTGCCTCGAGACCATTACAAATTGCTTGCAGACTCATATCAAAACTGTATCAGTGAGTAGCAAGTGACAAGCTGCATCTGCATTAAAGTGAGTTGTATAATTATTTCATTATTAATTACACTGTAATAGTAATAAAGCACTTGAGTCATCCCCAAACCATCCCCCCACCCCTGGTCTGTGGAAAAATTGTCTTCCACAAAACTGGTCCTTGCTGCCAAAATGGTTGGGGACCCCTAAGATAGACAATGAATGGTATTCTAAGTAGAGGAAATGTATTTCCCTACAAAATGACAAGGAAAGGTAGACAACAGGCTCAGAGAAATACAAGTGGTTAGGTATGGTTGGAACATTAACTCAAGGGGAAGAAGAAGGAGGGTGGAAATGAGCTGGTATCTAAGACTCCCTATTACAGAGGAAATCAGTTTTGTTTAATATACAATAGGAATCACCAATTCACCATGAGCAGGGAATCAACGTAGTCAGTATGGACCTATAATATGGAACTATTACAGATCAAAAGGGTCGGCCTTGCATATGGGAGACCAGTTAGGAAGCCATGAGAGAAGTCAAGAAAGAGCTGATCTATAAATGTCTTAACACAATAACTAAGAAAATGCCATGAAGGCTATGTTGACCAGTTTGATGAAAGCATTTTGAATTGTATGTAAAACCAGCACATTGTACCCCATGATTGCATTTATGTATACAGCTATGATTTAATTAAAAAAAAGAAAAGAAAGAGCTGATACTGCTGAACAGTGGCAATGAAGAGGAAAGGATAGAACACAGAACCTGACACCTGAACTGAATGCAAAGACTTAAAAAAATAGAAAAGTGTTAATGGATAATGAGAGGGTCAGACTGTAATTATATGGAACTCTCTATGGCACCCATCCTAGCTGGCCAGAACCACTGCTAGACACATCCCCCAAAATTACATGTTCTAAAAGTGACACAATAACTAAGAACGCAAGCCAAGACTTCCACTTTCAGGACAGCAGATTAAGGGGTTCAGGCAATTCTTCTGCTAAAGATGCACACAGAGAGGTTGAACAAGCCTAATCCAAAACTCCCAAATCTAAAATCTGAAATGTTCCAAAATCTGAAACTTTTTTAGTGCTGACAGGACACCATAAGCAGAAAAGTTCACACCAAGTACTTAACACAAACTTTGCTTCATTCACAAAAATTATTAAAAATATTGTATAAAATTTCCCTCAACCTATGTGCATTATATATATGGCATACAATGAATTTCACGTTTAGACTTGGATATCATTCCCAAGATACGTCATTATATACATGCAAATATTACAAAATCCGAAAAAACAATATCCCAAACGTTTCTGATCCTAAGCATTTTGGATAAAGAATACTCAACCTGTATTTAAGAAAATCTTTTTGTGAATATTAAGCAAGGCAGAGAGAAATAACAGGGCCCATATCTAGAGGAAACAGAGAGACATGAGAAAGCTCAGCATTTGCAACTCGTTCCCCTACGGCCTCTGCCAACTTAGGAAGAGGTAGCGGAGAGCATTAGTAGCTAAGGAGGGATTCTTTTTCGTGAGAGGGTAAAGGACAAAAAGGGTAATTAGTACCGAGCCCACCAAGGAACAAGGTTGGATAAAATCCCCACTTTGAACTGGGACCTAAAAGGGATACATCCTAAAGTTAAGAGTGAATCAGAATTAGATCACCCTTAGTAGGCACTAAATAATAGGTCAATATCGTCTCAATCAGCAGACAATAATATGCATGAAAATGGGGGGAGCAATAGAAACAAACACTCCAAATAATGGAGTTAGTTCAAAAGACTTTAAAAGGTCACCCAAAGATCACCATAAACAGGAAAAATTTCCCACAGCATTCTAGCCTGGGGCAACAGAGTAAGACGCTGTCATAAAAAATAAAATAAAATATAGGAAAAGTTAATAAAATCACATTATATTTTATATTATATATTTTTATATTTATACATAAAAATGTAGAGGAATATTTTGGAAATATTTTATAATGAATATTTTGTAAGGAAAGATATATTTAGCTACAATTTCCCATTTTCCATATATATATATATATATATATATATGCATGGTAACTTTTAGGACTTTTAGGACTTCCTATAATTGTCATATGTTCAAAGACTTAAAAGGCAAGATTAAGAATTTTGGCAAAGAACTAGAAGCTATTATATAATTGAAATTCTAGAATTTAAAAATGTGAGAGTCACATGGTGGCTCATGCCTATAATCCCAGAGCTTTGGAAGGCCGAAGAAGGATTACTTCAAGTCAGGAATTTTAGACCAGCCTGGGCAACATAGAGAGACCCTGTCTCTACAAAAAATAAAAAAAATTAGCCGGGTAAGAGGGTGCATGTGTGTGGTCCTAGCTACTTAGGCAGCTGAGGCAGGAGGAAGGCTTGAGTTCAGGAGATTGAGGTTACAGTGAGCTGTGACTGTGCTACTGTACTTCAGCCTCGGAGACAAAGTAAGACATTGCCTCCAAAAAAAGGAAAGAAAGAAGTCAAAATTAAGAACCCAAAGGAGGCGTCACAGAAAATTAGACAAAGCTAAGAAGAAAAACTAAAGAATTATTACATAAAATAGGCACAAAAAAAAATATCTAGAATGAAATCCTAAGAATAACACAGGAAGAAAATACGGAAAAGAATTTAAGACACAAAGAAAAGCTGTGAGTCCCAGAAGTACAGGAGGAAGATATTAGGGCAAAAGAAACACCTGCAGAGACACTAACCAAAACTGACAACTATATCAAGACAGACTTGATAACCACAGTATATACTAATCAGGATAAAAGAAAAAGAAAAACGCAGAGTAACCAAGAGAGAACAAGAGAAAAACCAAGAGAGAGAGAATCTTAGACACAGTCATAAAGACAAAGACAAAAACCTGTGCAGAGCAGTAATTAGCTGACAGCTGACTTCACAGTAATATATGGAAACCATCACGTCTTCAGAGTGCCAGAGAGTATCACGGCCAATCCAAGATTACACTAAGTGAAAAGATGCTTCACGAATAAAAGAGAAATAAAACCAGTTTCAAACAAACACAAATTGAGAGGATTCATCACTAAAGAAAAAGCTGATAACAGGTGTCCTTAAAGGAGAAGAAAATCATTGCAGATGATCTGGCAATAATCTTCTTTTCCAGGAACAGAGTATATGCAATGCAGACACTCCCCTAGCCCCTTTTAAGCTTAATTCTCCTTACTGAATGCCCACCACCTATGATACACCATACTAGGTACTTACATACATGAGTCTATGTAATCTTCCTCACAGCCCTACCATTTACACTTAAAAAACCAAGAGGAAAATCAAAGGAAGTTACTTTGCTAAGCTCACAGTAAGCAAGAAAATTAATTTCCCATGATACAGAGCTTAAGACCAGAGAGAATAAAGTCATTAGAAAGATTTAAATTCTACCTGTTTTTTCCTAATAAATGAAATCTTAATTTTCAACTGTCAGAGTTCAAGATAAAATGACAAAGTGAAACCGTATTACAGAATCTTCTGGCCTAAACAAAAATGAACCAAAAACTCTCAGCAGCCAGAAATTAAATCTCAAGCCAAAATCATAACCTACTGAATACCAACAATAAACTGATAAGAAAGGATCTTTCTTCATAATCTGGAGAATTTCAACCACCTACAATAATGCAACAGGAATAGTTCTGAAAATGGGTTGTTAGGCAATTTCGTTTAACAACAAGCAACAGGAATAGTTTAACAATGAGCAACAGGAATTGTTCTGAACAATGGGTTGTTAGGCAATTTCGTTTAACAACAAGCAACAGGAATAGTTCTGACAAATGGGTTGTTAGGCCATTTCGTTGCTGTGTGAACATCACAGAGTGCACTTACGCAAACCTGGATAGCACAGGCCACTACACATCTAGGCCACATGGCATAGCCTCTTCCTCCTAGGCTGCAAACCTGTATAGCATGGTTACTGTCTGAACACTGTGGGCAACTGTAACACAATGGTGAGTATCTGTGTCTTCTAAACATAGGAAAGGTCCAGTGGAAATATGGTATAAAAGATAGAATAACAGTACACCTGTATAGGGGATTTCCCAGGAATGTGAATGGCTAAGGCATTACATTACTGCAGACTTTAAACCTACTGTGTACTTAGGCCGCACTAAATCTGTATAAAATTCTTTCTTCATTAATAAATCAACTCTTTAGCACACTAACTTTTTTACTTTATGAAGTTCTTAAGTTTTTGATTTCTTTGGTAATAATACTTAGCTTAAAACACAAATACATTTGTACAGCTATACAAAAATATTTTCCTTATATTTTTATTCTAGAAACTTTTTTCTAGTTTTAACTTTTTTTTCACTTTTTAAACACTTATACTAAAAATGAAGACACAAACACATACACTAGCCTAGGCCTACACACAGGGTCGGAGTCAGTATCATAGCCTTCCACCTTGTCCTAACCAAAAGGTCTTCAGGGGCAATAACACACGAGGAGCTATTATCTTCTATGATAACAATGCCTTCTTCTGTAATACCTCCTGAAGGATCTTCCCAGGGCTGTTCTGCAGTTAGCTTTTTTTTAGAAGATTACACTCTAAAATAATCATAAAAAGTATATTAAATACATAAGCAAATAACATATTTATTATCGAGTATTATGTACTGTACATAACTCTATGTGCTGTACTTTTACACAACTGGCAGCACAATAGGTTTGTTTACACCGGAATCACAAAAAACAGGTAGGCAACGTGTGGCACTATGACTTTATGAGCCCTGTGACGTCACTCGGTGATAGCAATTTTTCAGCTCCATCATAATCTCACGGGACTACCATCACACATGCAGTCTATTATTGACTGAAACATTATCCATTACAGAATTGTGTGTGCATGTGTCTGTGGATAATCTTTATAACACTTGTCGGGCACTCACTGAATAACAGCCAGACATTTTAGTACAATACTGAATTAGAGGCTTCGATAAACGCTACAAACATGCCAATTTTATTTTATGAATACTAAATATTAGCAATCCTTAATAATTATTTATTGAGCAATTAATAGGTAGTCCTTGACAATCTTCAAGGTCTTGCCTGGGGTTTAACACTTATACTAAAATTCTAAAATTCTATACTAAAATTGGGTACAGTTCCCTACCCAATCCTTTCTCCTTGGTTCCTTAGACAGAGACTCTAGCTGTCCTCTGAAACTCATTCTCCATTTCTTTGCCTAAGCACAGGCAAAGAACACATTCCCAGCCGCTAGAGTTAGATGGACTTGGGACTAAATTCTAGCCAATAGTAAGTAAACAGAAGTAGTTCTATTTAGTTCTGGTTCTGCTACAAGATCAAGAGGTTTAAGAAAGTGGTTACACAGAGGAATGTTTTCTTTCCCCTTCCATGGGCCTGTGATGATGGGGAGACACAAGACAGAAAAGTCTGGCTCCCTAAACCGCAGGGGAGTTGAGCCGCTCACCAATCCAGAATAGCTATCTTGAGCGGTTATGTGAGAAATTTATTACACTTGAGCTCATTATGAACAGGGGGATCTAAACAATACAGCAATTTAGCTTTCTCTGATTAATATAATCTCTTTGACTTGTATTAGTGGTTTGGGCTTTGATATAATTATGCCTTTTATTATTATGTTATTAAGTACAAAATGTCCAATTTCCTTAAGTACTAAGTTTGACCGTTGATATCTCTGACATTTTCACTTTGACACTTCTTTGTGGGTGGGGTGTTTTGTTTTGTTTTTGGTGAAGAGCCATCCTCATTCTTTCAAAGGCACATTTTTGCTTGTGATTATCTTTCATTTTTTTAGAGCAATTTTTGTGAAACCACAAGTAAGTGAAAAATGTGTATTATTTTTGAATATGAATTCCATCCTGGAGCAAATACAGTCAGTGCAGACAACTCAGAATATCAACAAAGTATTTGGGAGGATGTAGCTAATGAATGCAAAGTACCTTGATGGTTTGAGAAGTTTTGTTCTGATGATTTTATTCTTAAAAATGAACTATGTGCAGCTCGGCGCCTGTGGCTCAAGTGGCTAAGGCGTCAGCCACATATACCTAAGATGGCAGGTTTGAATCCAGCCTGGGCCCGCCAAAAACAACAATGATGCTGGCAACCAAAAAGATAGCTGGGCGTTGTGGCAGGCGCCTGTGGTCCCAGCTACTTGGGAGGCGGAGGCAGGACACTCACTTGAGCCCAGGTGTTGGAAGTTGCTGTGAGCTATGATGCCATAGCACTCTACCCAGGGGGACAGCTTGAGGCTCTGTCTCAAAAAAAAAAAAATGAACTATGTGGACTGCCCGGGACCAAGGCGGATAATGATGAGCTGAGAGCTGTGGTGGAAGCAAAGCCATCTCAACTTACACATAAATTAACAGCAAGGTTTGACGTTACTACTTCAACAATATTGGACCATTTAAAACAAATCATCAAGGTGAAGAAGCTGGGTAGATGGGTTCCACATGAATTAAATGAGCATCAGAAGGGAAATTGTCTCAAAGCTTGCCTTTGTTTGCTTTCGTGACATAAGGGTGAACCATTTCTACACCATACTGATGAAAAATGGATTCTTTTTGACAATCACAAGCATTGAACACAGAGTTGGATGAAGATGAAGTACCAAAATATAGTCCAAAACTGAATATTCATCAAAAAAAAGCTAATGCTGTCTATTTAGTAGTCCAGCACTGGTATTATCCACTACAACTTCATGAAACCTGGTCAGTCGATTACAACAGACATCTACTGCAACCAATTAGATAGACAATATGATGAGAATGCTTGCAATTAAGCAGCCAAGACTGGTCAATAAAGACAAGCCAATCTCTTGCAAGATAACACTGTCACACAAACAATGCCGCCCAAATTATAGAAGCTGGACTTGAAAACTCTCCATCATCTACTACATTCGCTAGACCTTGTACTATCTGACTACTACTTCTCCAGACTTTGGTTCATTTCTTGCAAGGAAAATATTCTTTCTTTTGTGTATTAACTGTTTTACCACATTATTTGCTATTTGTATGCTATACTAGATCCTGTCTTTTCGTTTTCTTTTTTATTTTTTTAGATCCTGTCTTGATCCAATTTCCTTCATTGTCTTTCTTTTTTTTTTTTAATACTGAGTTTATTTCACATGTATATTTTTGTCTCCCCACCATTTCCATGTCTGACCACCACTACTACTATGCCCTATCATAACATTCCATACATACTTAAAACTAAGTGAAGGGTGGAGTTCCATCTTTAAAAACTAAACAGGCATTTTGGACAACACATTCTTGGCAATGGAACCCGGACAACATTTATCAAACACGGTAGGGAAAGTTCTCACTCTGCATTATAAAAAGGACAGCCAGATATCAACAGAAATGAAATAAGATGGAAAATTTTAACAAACTGTTCAAACTATTTCCTTAAAGAGACTTCCTCCACTGCCAGAGATCTTGAATAGCCTCCTGGTCAGTCATCCAGAAGCAATTCTTCACGTAATTGATGAACTTGGCTTCCACTCTGGGAAGAGACCCACCTTTTTCTATACTTGCTTGCATTTTTGCCTTAATGTCTTCTACCGAACTAGGTCCTTTTGGTGTTTTAGGAGTTTTTTCCTGTTTTTTGAAGGATTCTTGACCTTTTGATCTTGGTGTTGATGGTTTTGAATCCTTTCCATTCTGGTTTGATTTCTGTGCATTTTTGGCTGGAGTATCTCGCACAGATTTCTTCACTGGAGCTTTTTCTTCAGTTTCCTCATCATCAAAATCATCATAATCTTCTTCTTCATCATCATCATCTTCATCATCGTCGTTCTCATCTTCATCTGTAGCAAGTTTTACTTTTTTCTGTGGAATTTTGCTACCACTTCCAGGGGCAGATCGCTTTCCAGACATACTTAGGAGTTTCACATCCTCCTCCTCTTCATCTTCTGACTCTGCATCTTCTTCCACAGCTACTAAGTGCTGCCCACTAACATGCACAGGCCCTGAACCACACTTCAACTGTAAGGCCACAGGTGGTGTTATTTCAAATCCCCCAAGAGAAACCGTTGGCTGTACGGACATTTTCAAAGTTGCCAATGTTACTTTAATTGGACTCCCTTCATAATTCATTGCCTCTGCTTCAACAATGTGCAACTCATCCTTTGCACCAGCCCCTAAACTGACCGTTCTTAAAGATAACTGGTGCTCATTTTCATCATTATCCACCTTAAAGTGATAATCTTTGTCGGCCTTAGTTCACAACTGAAAAGATAGTTCTGAGGCCTCAAGGGGCTCATGTCCATGTCCATCGAATCTTCCATGAGGTGGTGGCAGACACTTAGGTGGGCGAGAAGGCGGACAGAGATAAACGACTACTGCTCCAAGGAACAGCTGCACAGGACAGAATCACACCAGGGACATCGTCTTTCTCTTAACCGCAATCTGTGTCGCTAGCTGTGTCTTCTAAGTTGAGTTCCAACACTGTTAGAAACCATCTCACTTAACTTCAGTCTCAGCATAACCAAATCAAAGCATAAACTCCTCCCCAGCCTCAGCTTCCTTCCCAGTTTTCCTACCTTTCTCAGGGATATCATCTTTAGTTCTCCTACCAAGCTTAAAAAATAGTGGAGTCAACCTGGAGATCCACAAATACAGTCAGTCACCAGGGCCTAAAGTCCTCCCTCTAAAATGTTTTTCATGTGAATCTTTCTAACCCAGTGAGCGATTGAACTTGAAACTTACTTATTCTAGCTTTGCACTTCATATAAGTTTCAATGACTCCAAAGGACAAGAGCAAATCAATTCATGGGAACAATCACAAGTAAGTAGCCAACATTGTATAACTACTAACTACATAACATCTTTCTTTTCTTGGGTCAAAGCCACAATCTTGGAGCAATCTGATCAAACAGATTCAGGATGTCTGGCTTGGATCAATCATTTTTTTCCCCTCTAACAGAGCTTAAGTTATATGGGGAGTACACAAGTCTTATTAATCAATGTAAGATTCAAAGTATACTCCAGATGTATCTGAAATATTATTTAAAGATACTAGCCAAATCACCAGTCAACATACTTATTTGATGAAGGAAATCAGACCCAAACAGGATCTAGTATTCATCCACAAATACCACATAATGTGGTCAAACAGTTAGTGCACAAACGTTTTACATCTGACAAGAGGAGAAGAGTGTTTTACACAGAAGAACAACATGTAAAATCAATGAAGGAAGAATAAAGATAGACTAGGAAAAGAACATTAAGAAGACAAGGCTGACCAGAACAAAGGGGTATGTTTTTTTATAATCTACAGCCATTGAAAGATAACAAATGCTAGAGTTTGACCCACCGGTCAGTAGGGAGTGCCTGTAGGTTTCTAAGCAGAGTATTTTGTGGCAGAGCAATACAAATCTCATTAAGTAAATCTAGGGAACAAGAACATGGGTATTCTTAATGATATTCTTTTAACTCACCTAACCTAGAATTCTTCATAATAAAAAGTTGGGGGAAGTACTGACCTACCACTAGAACAGAGCAGTGGTTCTCAACCTTCCTAATGCTGCCACCCTTTAATATAGTCCCTCATGTTGTGGTGACCCCCAACCATAAAATTATTTTCACTGCTACTTCCTAACTGCAATTTTGCTACTGTTATGAATCGTAATGTAACTATTTGATAGGCAGGATGTATTTAGGTGACCCCTGTAAAAGGGTCATTCGACTCCCAAAGGGGTGGTGACCCACAGGTTGAGAACCACTGATATAGAGGCTTAGCTTCACCTTCAAATACAATCTATATTTACCATGTGTTTACTATAAGCCAGAATAAGCATAATAGTCTACAGGTACAAAAGCATATAATGTCTACATCTTGCTTTTGAGGAACACCTAGTCTAATCATAGAAGCAGGTGTACATCAAATTATTCTAATACATGGGTTAAGTATAGTAGCAGGAAACCTCTAAAATAGAGGTAGTCTGGAAGGGAGGCTGAGAACCAGACAACATTCAATTTGGAATAGATACACAGATAACTCCAAGGTTTCCAACCTGGAACATGGGAAGAATAACTGTGAGTGAAGAAATAGCAAAGTTGGAAAGAATGGTTAGTTTAAGGGAACAATAAAGTATTTAGCAGAGTAGATGGGGCCATGCATCAAAGGTCAAAGTTTTTGAACGTTGACATACCGTCTAATGTGAGCAATAAAGGCCCAACTTATTCATAATTACCAGGTCATAAAACAATTATTCTGAGACTAGAGGTAGGTTTCTGTTCTGAACATATATATGAGTACTTTTAGAGCAGAAGGAGAATTAGGGGTTAGTCTCTCCCTGTATCATGTTAATCAGACCCAAAGTCATACCTGCCTGGCAGAGGCAGAACTAGAATCATGTTCTTTCAACACCATGCTGTCTGAAAAGACTTTTTATTTTCCTTTCTGTGAACTTACCAGCCAATAGAGTTAAAGACCACAGTACAGTCTGGTCATACAGTCTTGCCTTGCTATAACCATATAACTTCATGCTTCAACTCAATAAAATTTCAGGACTAATGTCAGTGTTGCTTGGATTCTGCTTTGAGCAATGTGAACGATGTGGCAAGGCTGCTAAGCCTATTCAGTGGATGCTGGTAAGCCTTGCCCCTTTAGGAAGTCAGTACAGAAGAAGCTCAAGGAGTTTTAAACACTGCTGGGTACATAGTCTCTAAAGAACAACTCCACTCCTCTTGTGCCGTGCACTGGGCCACAATGTATGTCCAGGTCAGGTTACCAAGGAAGCAGACCCTCTCTTCCACTATGTGTACTCTCTTCTTTCTGTCCCTGTAATCCCACTTGGGGGTGCCCTCTGTTCAGGAAATTTCTATACCCATATGGTAATACCACCTGAGTATGTGCTCTCCTCAGGGAACATCTCTGGTGATGCCCTCATCTTTGGGGGATTCCTGCCCATCTCTGTCTTCTGCATGTGACAGGGTATAAGTATGACAGACATCCATCTTGCAGTTCACTAGTCAGTGTAACCCAGGCTCGCTCCAGTCCCACCACTCCAGTTAGCTGGCCCAATGGAGTGAATATCAAGGGTAAGGTGTAAAGTGAGGGAACTGAGAAGCCTCGTGGCAGCCCTGGCCTAAACTGAGTTCTGAAATCTACTTTCATCATAGAGTTGTAATGGGAGCTTGCTTTACCATTACTGGGCACACTACATGAAAAAGTGGGACCAAAAACCAGATGGGGACATGAAGGCTTTAGGTTCTAGCTGGGGTCAAGTGCCAAGCAATGATTCAACATTCAGACTTCCTGGCCACTAGGTAAGAATGATTGTGCTACTGCAGCCAATTTTGCCCTTTAATCAGACTGTCAGCCAAGAAAGCAGCCAGGAGCGACTGTAAGGCACAGAGCAGCCAGGTTCCACACAGGCTCTCGGGCATGGGATCAGGAGATAGCTATCCTGAATCTTCATCTTCTTTATCATGTGTGGAATTGCACACAGGGCCAAAGACAGACCAACAAATGAATCAGATTCATGTTGCTTTACATTAGCTACTGAGTCACCGGTCCACAGAAGGTAAATCCTGACAATGGTGGTTAAGATGCAAAGAAAAGACACAGGGAGTTCAACTGTGCAGGGATCAGGTGGGGTAAGGGGAGTGGGGAGTTATTTTAACAAGGATCAGGAAAAGAATAGTGAACCATTTATTTTGGTGATTATTCTCTTCCTGAGTTTGAGAAAAGGAAAAAAAAGTCAATGAAATGATTACAAATTCAAAAGCTAAGAAGGAAATGCAGGATGTTGCCTTTAGGAATCACCTTATTCCAGACTCACAGAGAAAAGGGAAACAAAATTATTCTCAGTCAGGAAGCAAAATAGGAAACACTTCAGTAAGAGAAAATTGAAGGACTACACTGCAAAAGCAGGAAGATGAGGATTTTCTTAGCAGAAAAGATGCCATTATAATGGCAGGACACCTCCAGAGAGCCTGAGATGCAGGACACTACTTACCTATAGGCAGGCAGTTAATTCTGAGAGCAATTGTGGGGACCTCCCTCCCTGGAACCTAGGGCAGCTGCCTCGAGGAGTTCTTTGTGACGTGGACAGCCTTGACAGTGGGAAATCAATGTACATACCACCCTCACTACAGATTCTCAGTGACACAGCCAATGCAGGGAAGCTGGTGAGGCCTACTTCCTGAGGGCATGTCTCTGGGAACTCCATAGTATAAGGACTCCATAGGAAAATACAGGAGAGGCAAGACACAGGAGACAGAAGACAGCCGAGTCACAACAGCCCAGGTCCAGGCCTGATTAAACACTGCGCAGAAGGCAACCTCCTCATACAATTACCCAGCTGAGTCTTGCCAAGGATTCACCAGCAAGGCAAAAGAAGAGTATTTCCTCTTCTCACTCATGCCTTCATTATCCCTGATGCTGCCAAGAGTTTGTGGTGGAAGCTAAGGTTACTCTAGACTAAGAAGTTTCCTATTTTTCAGTTTCAAAGCCATGACAAGTTGGACACACTCATTAAAGAGTAAAGGTCATTACTCTTTCCTCTAAAATATCCAGAAAAGGAGTCAAGATCTGGCACTGTTTTTGAGAGATTCTCATTGCCAATTCATAGCCTTTTACAGCATGCATTACTCAGATCAACATTTCTATTCTGTAACCCCTTGATGATTTAGAAATTGCATATAAAAGTAATTAAAGGGTAACTTATTGATTACACAATTTAATGAAACAGTAGTCTCGATATGGCACAGGATATCAGACATAAATTCAGGGAAGATGTAGGTATGCTTCCTAACAGGCCTGCTTTACTTCACAGGCCAACGGCAGGTCATCCCTGTTTAGGAGAGGACCCAGGTCAAACAAGGCTAAGAACACATGACAATTAAATACAATCCAGAATCCTGGATTGGATCCTAGACATTAGTAGGTCATTTGGTGAAATCTGAATAAAGTCTGTAGATTACTTAATAGAACTGTATCAGTGTAAATGTCCTGGTTTCAATAACTATACCATGGTTATATAAGATGTCAACATTTGTAGAAGATAGGCAAAGGGCATAAAGGAACTCTGTGTACTATTTTTGAAAAATTTGTAAATCAAAAGTTATTTCAAAATAAAATTTTTTAAATATTTTTATCCAAAAATATTTCCTATTTTCCTCTTTCTAACACATACACACAGAAACACTAAAGACAATAGCTTCTGGTTCACATAGGACCCTTAATATGAATGGGTAACCATTAAAAACAAAGATTTTATTGCTCAGCAAAGTAAAAAACTGGAAACAATGTAGATATGCAACAAATGAGGAACAGGCTAATAAAGTATAATAAGTTATCATTTAAGCCCATGACAAATACATTTCCCTTGTGCAACACTGGATCTTTACCTCTAAGCACAGTTCAAGGCACATAGCTAAACCTCTAATATCTGATAAAAGCATTAATACATGTGATTAGTGGATTATATAATTATTAATGTTTAAAAGAAGTTTTATGATCTGGTGGGGCTCAGTGGCTCACACCTGAAATCTTAGCACTTAACCCAAGGCAAGAGAATGAACTGCTTCAACTCAGGGGTTCAAGATCAGCCTGACAAAGAGCAAGATTCCCATCTGTACAAAAAAGAAATTAGTAGTCATGATGACCTACATGAACTGTGTTCAAGTTTCTCAGAAGGCAGAGAGGCCAGGGGATCACTTGAGCCCAGAAGTTTGAGGTTGCTGTGAACTATGATGAGGTCACTAAACTCTACTTAGGGCAACAGAGCAAGATTCTGTCTCAAAAAAACAGGAACAAAGAATTTTTAGTCATCTAGGAAAATGCTAAGTGAGAAATGTTAAGTGTGTTGTATGGAAGCGAAGTACTAAGTACTATAACAATATTACCCCATTTATGTAACAAGGACATTTATAAACACAAAAAATACAAAAATTGGGAAAAAGAATTAAAATGTTAACGGGGTGGAAAATTGCACGAGAGTTTAATTTCATCCTTATTTATCTCTTTGTCTTATAAGTTTTCTACAACAAAAGTTTCACTGGGTTTTTTTAAGTGCAGACACACACTTTGATTCACCAGGCCTTTTCTACCCTCTTCCTTTATTTTAGATCTTTTAATTTCATTTTTTATCTGCAATTCTACAATTCTTTCAGCAACAGCTGGTCAGAATAGATGATCTACTTTCCATAGCTAATTTAAAGCTGTTCATCATACTCACAGAATGGGCCCTTAGAAAACATCCAGTTCTCTAGGTTAGTGTGACTTTAAATTGACAGTAGACATCTGAAAGTAGATTTAAATGTTTTAACCCCACAAGATTAAATTTAAAGTACACAGGATTTAACGGAATATGATACAACTGTGTATCTTGAGTCTGAATAAACCACAACTGTACTAAGTCTGGGACCTCCATATGCTGTCCCAGTTGTTGGAACAGAGTTTTACAGAAAACCGCACACACCAATGCTGGTGCTGTGAAAGCACAAGAAAATGAGAAGTCCCCTGTAGGAAGAAAGCCCCATTCCAACTACATTTCTCAGGTGTCCCAGGCACTCCCCCCTGACTTCCATCTATTATTTAAACTGTACAGTATACCCCAGTCAAAAACCTGGAAACCCAATCACCCCGTGTGAGAGCGCGCGCATTATCCAGTAAGCTCGCTCTGGCCACACTTGCTCCGAGATACCCCAAACCTCCCTGCCCCAAGGACTGCTCAGAGAAGCGCGAATCACTCGCCTCTGAGAGAGGTTATTTCCAAAAACCGCCTTCCACTAGGCTTCACGGATTTTTCCACCTCTACTCACTAACTTCTCCCCAAATCTCCGAAGACCCCCACCTTCGCCTATCCACAAGCCACAAATGTCGGCCTCACGGTGTTCCTTCCAGTCCTCAACCCTCCACCCCTCAGACCTAAGACCCACACCCCCTCCCCCAAACCCTGGCTCTCCCCAGCCCTGCGATGCTACTCCTCTCAACATCTCCGCTCCTCCCTCTGGCTGCCGAGCACCCTCTGCCCCCACAACCTCAGCGCCCATCCCGGTCCCACTTCCCGATCGCCGGGATTGCCAACACCCAGAGGCGCCCCGGGAATGACGGGCGGCTGCTGGGAGGAGTCTCCGGAGGCGACCTGGCGCCGGCAACCGCCGGGGCTCGGAGCCGCACAGCGAGGGGTCCGAGGCCCCCTCCACTCACC
>NW_003852477.1:5003933-5006357 GCF_000181295.1 Otolemur garnettii
GGGCGGGTAGAAGGGGAGGTGTGCCTAGTATGTTGTTGCACCAAACGGGGAGGGACCGCGGTGGGAGAGGTGGGCCTGGCTGGGTTGTCACTCCGAGCAGGGGTGGGACCTAGCTGGGTTCCTCAACCCAGCTGGGGAAAAGAATCTGCTCCTTCACATTTCCCTCTTTCCACCAGATCCAATTTCCTGGTGACTTTCATATCAGTACAAGTGTCATTTTAAGTGTAGCTTACTCTCAAGTGGCAAAAAAAAAAAAAAAAAAGATGAAATTTATGATGAAACCTCATGTCCAACTAAAGCCATGTCATTTACAGTGGTCTATAGGATTTCCCAGCCCTGCCTCCCCTTACCTCTCAAAAATCCTCTTTTACTCTCCCATTCGCTTGGCTCCAATATTGGTGCCCTTGCTCTTCCTAGAACTCGCGAGATACCTTCTCGTCTCCCACCTCAGGATCTTTGCCCTAAGTGTCCCTTATCTAGAAAGCTCTTCCACAGAGAACTGTTTGCTTCACTTCCTCACCTTCCTCAAATCTTAGCTGGAATCTTCCTTTCTTCCTTAGCCCCTTTCTGACCATTCTATTTAATGCCTGCGCTCCTCTCCTCCCTCCCTCGCCACTCCATTACCTGCTGTCCAATTACTTCTTTACACAGCATTCATCGTCTCCTTTTAAAAACTTTTATATTTAATTATTATGGGTACATAAAAGTTGTATATATTTATAGGGTACATGCAATGTTTCCATACAGGCAAACAATGTGTAATAATCAAATCAGGGTAATTGGGAATTCCATCACCTCAAGTATTTATCATTTCTTTGTGCTGGGAAGATTCCAATTCCATTCTTTTAGTTAAAGTATGTAATAACTTACTGTTGACTATTTTTATTGTTTTACATTATTATGTTTATCACCAATATCTCTCCCTAGAATGTAAGTTTCACCAGGGCAAGGCTTTAGTTCCCCTTGATCTGCTGCTTGGCTTTCCTAAGTTTCAGTTATCCAGGGTCAACCATGGTCCAAAAATAGGTGTACAGAACAATAAGACATTTTGAGAGAGAGAGAAACCACATTCACTCAACTTTTATTACATGTTGTTATAATTGTTCTATTGTTATTATTTATTGTTAATTTTTTACTGTGCCTAATTTACAAATTAAACTTCACATTAGGTATGTGTTGTGTATAAGAAAGAGCAGTACATAAAGAGTTTGGTGGTGTCCCCGGTTTCAGGCATCCACTGGGAGTTTTTGAATCCATCTCCGGTGAATAATGAGGGATGACTGTATCCCCAGTGTCTAGAATAGCATTGGATCCACAGTAGAAAGCAATAATTCTGGAATGAAGGAAACAAATAGACCAAACTCTTTCTACCTCCTTACATCTAACTCAGGCCAGATGGATACCTCAAAGATGGGCCCTGGAGGGAAGGCTGCTCTACTCTTCACTCCCCTACCCCTTCCCTGAATCTTCCAGATTCACCGTAGAAGGAAGGGAGAGTAGGAGAAAGGGGCAAATAGCAATTACTTGGTCGGAGCTGTCTGCCATTCTTTCTAGACCTCTGATGCTATCAGGGCTGACTTATCTTTTAATAGGTCCCATGTGGATATGTCCAGAGGTTCTCCTGAAAATCAAGATGAATTGTTCATGAACTTCAATAGGTTTACATATTAATTACTCATTAGACTTGATTCTTCAGTTATACTCTTTCAGTCTTCTCATCCTTTGAACATATGACCATCTCTCCATATAACTTCATTATCTAACATTTATATGGCTGGAAAAATTAGGAAAAAAAATTTTTTTTTGTTGAGACAGAATCCTACCCTATGCCCTGAGCAGAGAGCAATGGCATCATAGTTCACTGCAACCTCAGACTCGGGCTGTGGGCATCCTGCTTCCTCAGCCTCCAGAATCCACTGGGATTACAGGCACTCGCCTGGCACCCAGCTGGATTTTTCCATTTTTTTAGGAGTTGGGGGTCTCACTCTCACTTAGGCAAGTCTCAAACTCCTGAGCTCAAGTAATTCTCCCTTCTCAGCTTCCCACAGTGCTGGTATTACAGGTATGAGCAAAAAGCCACTTTACTTGGATAATATTATTTTATCTCCAAAATTAACAAATTAAAATTTTCTGTTATGTACAATAAAATAATTGTTGGACAACACAAATGGTAGGCCTGAGTAAATGGCATAGATCCCCACGCAGTAGTACTCCTTACCTATGGGAGATATGTTTCAGTACCCCCAGGAGATGCCTGAAACCTTAGATAGTATTGAACTCTATATACAATGTTTTTTGATCTCATAACTTAGATGGCTACTGAGTGGCTAAGGGGCAGGTAATGTATACAGCATGGGTATGCTGGACAAAGAGATGTTCCTGGCTGGGACAGAGTGGGATGGTGGGAGATTTCATCACACTGCT
>NW_003852477.1:5007420-5017373 GCF_000181295.1 Otolemur garnettii
TTGGCGGGCCCGGGCTGGGGATTCGAACCCGCCACCTTAGGTGTATGTGGCTGGCGCCTTAGCCGCTTGAGGCACAGGCGCCAAGCCCATTCTCTTTCTTTAAACTCTCAAGTATAGTCAGAAAGGCCCCAACCTACCTAACAGTTCTTGTATCCCTCCTTCTCATCCTATTCACCTATTGTAGGACTGGTACAGTGGCTCACATCTGTATTCTTAGCACTCTGGGAGACTGAGGTGGGAAGATTGTTTGAAGACAGGAGCTTAAGACTAGCCTGAGAAAGAATGAGACCCCACCTTTACAAAACATAGAAAACTTAGCTAGGCATGGTGGTATGCACCTATAGTCCCAGCTACTTGGGAGGCTAAGGCAGGAGAATCACTCAAACTATGATGACACCACTGCACTATAGCCTGGGTGATAAAGTGAGGCTCTAACTCAAAAAAAAAAAATCTCTCATAGCAGGCACTGAGGACTCGCTTTCAGTAAACTGTATATTCCAAGTGACCACTTTTCCCACTGCATGCCTAGATTCATAGTATCCCACTTCTACTGGTTGCAGAGTCACCATTGTCTTCAAATCCAGTCATATGAGACCTATCCCAGATTCCCAATTTAAGGGTCTGATTCTTGCAATCACTTCTAATGTCCGTCAAATCTCAGTGCAGAAAAGAGAAAACACATTGTGTATTTTACACAGGAAGAGATTTAATAAAGAAAATTAAGTCCTTATCACAGCATTGGAAGGCCTGGAGCAGCAGTTCTATAGCAGCAGGCTGGACATTTTGTAGTGAACAACACAGCTAGGATGGTCAACTGTGGGAGCATCTGCTTTTGAGGAGGCTACTGAGTCATGAGGGTTCTGGAACCACAGCCACTGTCTCAATGTGGAGAATGGACATGTTTCCACTGCTTCTCAGCCCCCAAGAAGCTGGAGAATAAGGCTGAAACCTGCTACAAAGAAGCCACAACCTTCCTATTCAGGGAGAGGGCCAGGAGCTACAGGAGATGGTTTCCTAAATGCCACCTGCCTGATTTCAAGTGATCATATCTAACCAGAGAGGCTGATGTTCTTCTTAGGCCTCCAACATCTATACTTCGCACATCTTTATATGAACCTTGCTCATTTCTTATAAAGTTTCTTCCTAGGTAATTTATCTTTGTTGTTGCTAGTGCAAATAAAACTGCTTCTTCCATTATATCTTCTCATTAGGTTGTTGTCAGTATATATCAACATTAATATCTATAAATTAATTTTATACTCAGAATAAAATCTCTTAGAGTTCACAGTAGTTGATTCTTAGGATTTCCAAGTTTACAGTCATATAATATAAAAATAATGATAATTTGCCTTCCTTTCTTGTCTTGTTTTTGATATTAAGAAAGTATTTCTGGTGTTTACTTAGCAAGTAGGAGATTTCCTTTGGGTTTAAGATAAATGTATTTTATCATTAAATAAGACTATTTTATTGAAAGCCTTTTACTTATCAAGATGATTGCTGAATTTTATTATATGCCTCTTTATCATCTAGGGAGATAACCATGTGAGTTTTTTTCTTAGTGATATAGTTTATAGATATAGTAAGAGGTCTCCTTCTTTAGCTTTTATTCCGAACAGATAGATGAGTGGCATTATCAGACTTACCTCTTAACAGAATCACTCAGGCTTCTGTGTTGAGAAGACACCACAGAGACACGAAGATGGGAGCTAGCTATTGTAATCATTGAGGCAAGAGATGGGTAGATTGTGCCAGAAGAAGTGATGAGAAGCATCTGGATTCTAGAAGTAGTTTGAAGGCTGAGTTCTCAGTAATTGATGACATTGTGGATGTAAAGTATAAGAGAAAGAAAGAAGTCAAATGATAGCTGAGGTAGGGAAGCTTGGGAGAAGCAGGTTTGAAGGAAAGTCAGCAGTCCTATGTTGGATACTCTTCAGTTTGAAATGCCTTTTGGAAATTTGAGTCAGTATATAGGCCTCTGGCATTCAGAGGTCAAAGCTGAAGATAAGAATTTGCAAGTTATCAGCACAAAGATGATATTTGAAGCTGTGATACTGGATGAGTTGTGAGTGTAGTTAGAGAACATAAGAGGACCAAGGCTCAGTCCTTAACTCCAGTAGTAAGAAGTCGGCAGAAGAGCAGAGAACAGTAAAGGAACTTGAGAAGAACTGGCCAATGAAATGGGAGGTAAACCAAGAGAAGGGGGAAAGAAGTGTGTCAGAATCCAGTGAAGGACGGGAGTTAAGGCAGAGGGGAGCTTCATGTTGGTACCAGGTCAAGTACGATGAGAACTGGGACATAAAATAATGTAACAGCACTAGGATGAACATATTTGTCCTATCAATTATTGCAAATATGCTAAGATCATTTGTGAATAAACAAAGATGCAAAGATGTTCAAATTGGATGAATTAAAACCCAGTTGTATGTGGTGTGTAAGAGACAAATCTAAAACAATTCAAACGTTTTAAGACAAAAGGATGGACTACCAGGCAAATACAAACACAAATAAAGCCAAAATCATGATCTTAATAAAGTTAAATTCAAAACAAAGAACAAAGAAGGAAAGTTTAGAACACTAATGTGTAGAATTGGTAAGATAATACTCCATAAACATATATGCACCAAATAACACTGTGGCATCTCAAATGCACCAGAAATGCCCCTGCTTCAGGCTATTTGCACTGGCTTTAGCTCTGCCTGGAATACTCACCCAGAGCACACTAATTCCTTCATTTCCTCTAAGACTTTGTTCAAAATGTTATTCTCTGAATGAGTCCTACCACGACCTTCATATCTAAAATCATAACCTACTCTTCAACTCTGTTTTGTGCACTGTTTTCATTCCTGCTCTCCATGGCCCTTACTGAGTTTTCTTTAATCTATTTTTCCAAACACTGCTTCCAGTTTTTCCTTCATTTTACTTCTTTTTGAAGTGCTACCAGCTCATGTTTTACCTCCTATTGTCTCTCTTTCTCTCTCCTATGTTACTTGCAAGAAGTATTTTTTGGTAGAGTCCACATTCCTGGCCTAAAAGGAGTTCAGCTTATGACTCAGAATTTACTTCTCCCAAGCCAACAATGAGGCAGCTCACAGTGCAGTCTTTTTCTCTCCCTGCTCTCTGGCAGGCTGCTTCCTGCAAATGCAGGGCTTATCTGCATCTTCATGCAGCCCTGTACCCTTTGCTTTAACATTCAGTCTCTGCATACTGCTCCTCTCATTAGGATTTGGCTTCATTCACCCTCTTCCCTAGCACTTTGTCTTAGAGCAGTGGTTCTCAACCTGTGGGTCATGACTCACAGTAACTGTATTAAAGGGCCATGGCATTAGGAAGGTTGAGAACCATTGTCTTAGAGTATCCACCAACCTCAACCGAACTCTTCAACCATGAGTGTGCTCTCTCTATTTCTGCCAGCATTTCCACTGATCCTCATTGCCCTGGGTAACACTCTGGTTTTGAATTTCAGATGTCTCCTTATTTTGTCAAGGGTGGGGTTTGCTTTTCTGTTTCTCAGTATCCTTGATACTTCTATATGATTTCCAAGAGAAAGAAGAAATGCTTTTCTTACCTGCCCTTCTTTTTTTTTTTTGAGACAGAGCCTCAAGCTGTCCCCCTGGGTAGAGTGCCGTGACATCACAGCTCACAGCAACCTCCACCTCCTGGGCTCAAACGAGTCTCCTGCCTCTGCCTCCCAAGTAGCTGGGACCACAGGTGCCCGCCACAACGCCCGGCTGTTTTTTGGTTGCAGCCATCATTGTTTTGGCAGTCCCAGGCTGGATTCAAACCCGCCACCTTAGGTGTATGTGGCTGGTGCCTTAGCCACTTGAGCCACAGGCGCCGAGCCACCTGCCCTTCTCAAACCAAAGTTGCTAATTGATTTTCTGTAAGTTAGGGTTTTATTATTAGCAAAAGCTGAGGCAGGAGTTCAAGTTATTAAAAAGTTTTCAGGCTTTGCACAAACATAGCAATGCCTTTTTTTTCCTTTCTAAGACTTGTCTAAAAATATTCTCATTACACCTAGTATGAGAGAGATTTACTAGATAACCTCTAAGTCCCCTTCAATGAAAAACTTCCATGATTCTACATGACAAATCCAACATACCTCAATTAATATACAGAACCCATTATTTCCTATGGCCAAAAACAGTGCTTATAAAAAAAAAGTTGCAGAATTACAACTGTCTCCTTCAGAATATGGTAAAGAGTTCAGTACTTAAGAAATACATTTCCAGTTAAATGACTATTTTGGTTATATCATGCTTGACCATCCACATGCACTGTCACCCCTCTCCATCCTCCTCTGTGCCCTAGAAGGCTGACCTCTGAGGACTAGACCAATGGGCTTCCTTGTCCATTGGTCCTTGACTGAGTTCAGTTAAAGAAAGCATTGTCAGGAGACTGGAGAGAAGGAAGAAAGGAGGTCAAATTATTTGTTCCTTGGCTCTCTCTGGGCTGAGTCATGGCTCTTGGCCATGTCCATCTATGAAAGGCCACAGGTACAATCAGACAGCCTTCCCCAGACAGTTGAGTAACTGCTCCCTATCTTTGTACTTCAGGGCTAGAATGGTAATGACTCTCAATTATTACCAGCTTCAGGGTGCTGCACTAGCTCTTATGCTTTCCCTAAACTTTGCTTATACCTTTATGAATAGTCTCATTTTAAAACTTTGATCAAATTATAAAATTTGAGTATGCCACCTGTTTCTTGCCAGGACTATAACCGATGCGTCGGATGTATTTTGCTGCCCTAAATCTTCCCTAACATCTCCATGCAGCATTACATAGTTTTTATGATAGACTTGATTGCCATCCTAAACTCTTCCCATAGCTCAGGTTTTAATGGAGGTAATTCACCACTTTGATTCTTCATGTTTGGACAGCCTTCAGAAGGCATCTATGACATAATGAAAATCGTTTAGATGTGAAAACTCAGCTTCTAAAAGATGATACATTAAAAGTCTATATAAAGAGCAGTGCTATGAAGAGAATTAATGTTCTGATTATATAAATTTATATTTAAAATATAACAGCAACCTTTGGATCAGATCAGTTATAGTCAAATATTGCACATCATGTTTAAAATGTCTCGACATTGCAAGTAGGAATAAACGGAAGAGAAAAAGACTCTTATGTCTTTGCTGGTGACATTTTGATGTCTTCAGCTCTATCTTCAAGGCTGTTTGCTGTGTAAACACTCTTCACAAAACAGTTTGGAACAAAGGATGTCAGGTGCCTCTTCTCAGAAGATGTATAGACATACAAAGGATTCATGTACAATTGTCTCCCAACAATTAGGAGTAGTCTTGCCACCAGCACAAGTCATAAGCTTCCCCAGCAGAAATATATTCTGCAGAAATATATTACACAGGTAGCTGGCCTATCAAGGTCATATCAAGGAATGGAAAACAGAAATATATTTTCATATATTAAAAGACTCATCTCATCCTTCTGCAAGGAATATGTAAACTGTTTCCATCCTTCTTGTAGTGTCAAATATAAGTTAGAGTAGATGAAATAACATACAGGTATTTTGATTATTCTAAGGAAGGTGTTGTTTTATTTTCAGTGTATTTTTACTGGAAACCTAAAACAGTATAATGACCATTTGACATCTACCAAATAACCAAGGACACAATTTGGCTCATGGTGCCATTTTAATTTCTTGTCTTAGCAGGGAACAAGCTAAATGGCCCATGGGTCTTTTCTGTGTCTTTCGTGTACCTAACATATTCCTGGAATTAAGCCATAGAAGTAATAGAATTCCTGTCTGACATTGCTCCTGAGGAGAACCACTCATTCCAAATTTAGATTTTGATTAAGATCAGTGTCTTAACTATCAAAATCTGTATCATTAGTGTCAAGAACTACAAAGGGTTTGAAATTTTACCATACTTGTGAGCTAACAAGTTAGCCTGTCACAGTTTCATAGCTGCTGACAGAAAACGAGACTTCTGGGTCAGAGACAAAGGACATTATTATTCATTGTGTAGCAGCCAGCCTAGGCTTCACGGATGTGTCAGTTCCTCTTACCCCCGGAGTCCTGAGGGAACAATGTGGAATAGTCCAGGCAGATTCTTCTACCTCAATGAATTTGCATCATAGCTAAGAAACTCTTGAGTTTAGGTAACCTCATTCTTTTAAAGGGCTGTTGGTAAACCTGCTCAACCTGAGGGAGACGTTATCTTTATTATCCTAGACAGCAAACACATCTGCCTTCAAAACCATTTGCTATGTAAACATCCTTCAAAAAATTGTTTAGAACAAAGAACATCAGTGTCTTCTCAGAAGATGTATAGACACACAAAAGATTCATGTAGAATTGTCTCCCAATAGAAGTGGTCTTGCCACCAGTATAACTCACCAGGATTCCCAAAAGAAATATATTCTACAGTCTACACAGGTAGCTGACCTTCAGAGTTATACAGACTTAGTAAGAGGGAAAAAAGATTATTCTATTTTCCTTTTTACCTGTCTTATTTTTTTCTTTTCAGAGATAAGGTCTCACTTTGTCACCCAGGCTGAAGTACAGTGTCGTGATGATAGCTCACTACAGCCTTAAACTCTTGACCTTAAAGGATCCTCCCACTTAAGCTTCTTCAGTAGCTGAAACTACAGCTGCATTCTACCATGCCTAGCTAATTTTTAAAAAATTTTTTAGAGACAGGGTTTCACTGTGTTGCACAGGCTGATCTCACTCCTGGCCTGAAGCGATCATCCTGCCTCTGCCTTCCAAAGTACTTGGACTACACGTGGGAGGCAGACAGGCTGATCTTTCTGTGGGCCTTTTGATTCAGGGTAAAGCACAAAGGTGGGCCATCCCTGAAGCTCCTTATCAAGACCACCAAAGATGAAAGGAGATCAGAGGCAGCCCAAACAGGATAACAACATCAAGACCATCCTGCATGGAGAATCAGCAGACAGGTGGGCTGAGACCTTTGGACTCCTGATTGGCAGTTAGATTAGGGAAGCTGAGTTAGTTGTTTGCCCTGCAGAGATGAAACTTGTTTCCCCCCACACCCCCACACCCGGCCTTCCTAAATGTATTACTGGGCCATTGTTGACAATTTATTCCCCTATGTTCCTGATTATCCAGCCATTACTCTTCTACCCAAACTTCTGGGGGGCTTGGGATTTTGTAATCCTATTTTTTGAATTTTGACACCTTTGCATTTTTTCCTGAATTCTTTGTTTCAGAGATCAATAAAAGATTTCTGAGGAGTTGGAATACAGCTGCACTACCTCAGGCTGCCCCTCGGCATGCAGTGTATGCCTCTCCAGACTATCCAGACTTTATACATTAAGTTGGCGTGAAGTCTCCTTCTTCCATCAGTGCTGTCTCCCTTGTCGTCCTCCAGCCTGGGTCAGGGTCCCCGGCAACCCCAACAACTACAGGTGTAAGCCACTGCACTTGGTCTTTTTATATGTATTTTGATTTTAAAACATTAAGATAGGTAACATAGGCCCTTAGTATAAAAGTAAAAACAAAAAACAAACAAAAAATATGTAAGAGCATATAGGCTATTAAAAGAAGGTCTCTCTCCCTAATCCCCAACCATTCAGTTTCTTTCCCCAAAGGAAATTGGCTTATTTTTAATTTCTTGGATATTTATACTACATATATAAATGTTATATATGATATCCATGTGTATATGGTATGTGTATGTATACTCATCTTCTCTGTACCTGGAATTCCTATTTACTTCTCCATATATCCCCACTCACCAGAAACAATCAAATTAAGACAGATGAAAAATCTAAAAACAAAAACACTTCTGTTTCATCCAGTAGCTTTCAGAATGCATACATTCCTTTATTCACTCATTCCCCACTGGTGACCATTCTGGAAGACTCAAAAATAGGTATGTCATGATCCTTGCCCTCACAGAGCTCACAGCATCTACATACATAATGATAAGATGATATATTATTAGAGCAGGTGATCAGAGGACACTAGAGGGCCTCATGGGAGTATTAATGGCAGATATTATATTAGAGCTGGTATGATGAAAGGAGTTGTGGTCTTGTGGCATGTGTAAGCTAAGTAGCAGGTGGAAAGACGAGGAGTAGGCAGGCATTCTGGGAAGAACAAAGGCCTGAGAAGATTCATGGAGGCAATAAAGTGAAGCTGCTTTAGGGACACAAGAAGCAACGCATGGAGGTGGGGCAGAAGAGAGGTAAGGAAGGAAGAGGGCAGGGGGCAGGAGTCATTGATGGAGGAGGGCCTCAAATGCAATTCTGCTGCTGATTATGTTTTTCTGTCTTCAGACATGTGTGCAGCAACATGATCTTCTTTGGTCCTACTGCAAGACAACAAGAGGACAGAGCTCACATGCAACAATCTACACATCATTATAGACACCTGTTACCAGCCACCACCTCCTTCCTGCACAGACAGCAAAACAGTCTGAGCTGAACGTGAGCACATGAACCCTTCACCCTGTCAAATGCTAATTCTCTGAACTTTGCTTGAAGCCCTCTTTCATGTATCTTAGACTTAAGTAAAAATTCCTCCATCTGACATTCCTCCTTCTTCCAACAATTCTCTAGTAAGAGGATCGTCCCCATCATGAACGACAGAGTAACTATCAGGACCAGGCAGTTCATGGCTAACTGACTACTTCAGAGGAAACAAATGGTCATGATGTCCTTCACCCTGGGAAGGCAACAGGACCAAAGATAGAAATTAGAGAAAAACTAGCCAAAATGTACAAGACCAAACCCAATGTCATCTTCATATTTGAACTCACTTTGGTGGTGGGAAGACAACGGGCTTTGGCACGATTTACAATCCTTTGGATTATGCAAAGAAAAATGAACCCAAACATTGACTTGCAAGGCATGGCCTGTATGAGAAGAAAAAGACGTCAAGAAAGCAGAGAAAGGAACGCAAGAACAGAATGACACGAGTCAGGGGGGACTGCAAAGGCTAATGTTGGTGCTGGCAAAAGGGCGAAGGAGGAAAGACTCTACAATGATGTTAACTGCAGCCTTTGTATAGATTTTTCACAAGAGAATTAATAAAGACTTTTTGTGTGGAAAAAAAATAAATATTCTCTAGTAAACATAAGTTCATAGATAAAAATCAATTGCAAGTTTTATAAAGCAAATCTAGTCTTTTAATCTATATGATGAAAATGGGTAATGTCTTAAAGGTCTTCGACTTCATCTGACAGAGTTTTGGTTTCTTTAATTCCTATATAATTTGATAATCTCTGATAGTTTCTCTTTGTATAGTCCAGCATGTGAGAGGTAAATATTTTTACATGGTGAAGCCTTAACCAACAAGTAAACAAAACAACAACAACAACAAACAAGGTTGTCTTAGTGTGAGTTTCTCCAGAAGCAGACCCTGAGACAAGGATTCCAGCACAAGCATTTAGTTGGGAATCTCTTCCCAAGAAACCACAGGTGTAGAAGGGAGTCAGGAAAAGGAAAGAAACCAGTGAAGGGTTTGTTGTCATGCAGGTTGCTACTGTGGGGGACTTGGAGCAGAGCCCCACTGAGGAGCTCCAGGAGCCACTATAGACTGATGCACTCAGCATTTCCTACATATTGATGAGGGAGCTGGTTGAGGACTGCTGGCTGGGGAGGCTAATTCTCTGCCATGTCTGGTGGCCATTTCTGTGAGTAGTGAGGGCTCCTGCCACCAAACCTGCTATCATGCAAGGAGATGCAAATGCTGGTGGTTGGTGTCAGGCTTGGGGACGATCCAGAGGGACTCTGGCAGCCTCTGCTACACGGATCATTACAGGGCCAAGAAAGTCCCTTGGCTCAAATTTCACATTCATAAATGGCCTCAAGTCTAAATTAAAATGTCATCTGTGAGGGCACAGAAGTAGTAATATATAGGCAGGATTGAAAGAAGATATTTGTCAACTAACTTTATTTATTTTCTTTCTTTTTTTATTAAATCATAGCTGCGTACATTAATGCAATCATGGAGTACAATGTGCTGG
>NW_003852477.1:5017634-5030839 GCF_000181295.1 Otolemur garnettii
CATTTGAAATATTTTCATCAAACTGGTTAACATAGTCTTCACTGCTTTTTCTTAGTTCTTGTGTTAAGACATTCATAAACGCTACACTTAGTAAATTTAACATATACCCTTGTAAAATGCACCATAGGTGTGTTCCCACCAATTACCCTCTCTCCAACCATCCTCCCTCCTCCCCTCCCTCTCTTCTTTCCCATTCTTCTTGGGCTATAGTCAAATAACTTTAAATTTGTGTTTAATTAACAGACACATTAGTGATGGTTATACACAGTGAATTTAATATTTTTCACAAATCCTTTCATTATCTTGTAATTAGTGTCAAATATGATGTTGTATTTTTGTGTTAACATACTTGATTAAATGTGGATATTTAAGTGCTTATTTAATGGTTAAAATATTTTATAAATATTAAATATTTAATACAAAATATTTAAAAATGCGTGGTCATTTCTTTATTTTGCAATATTTCAAGAACCTCAAAAACTAAAAAAAAATCTATCTCTGTCACCATTAGAAAGACCCCAGTTAAAAAAACAATAAAATTAAGGAGAAATTAGGGGGAAATTAAGAAGAAAAACAAAAGAGCCCAAGAGATGAAGTGTCAGGGCCTTTTTTTCTCACCTACAAGATAAGAGAGCAGTGCACACCAGACCTGCTCTGAGCAGTTTCTTCTTGTTCTTCGAGGCACTTTGTGGGTCGGAGGTGGAAAAAGAATCCTAGAAACTCCACTCTATAGAACTGAACAGACTGTTCCATCTGATTCATGGATCTCTCCCATTTCTTGCCTTTTATCTCTTGTCTTAAAGAAAACAAAATAGAAAGCAAAAACATCACCACTATTGGATGATTAAAAAAAGTTGCTATTTTCCCTTCTAGAACTACTGAGATTTACTACATATTCTGAATAAAGTATAAGAATATCATGGGCAGGCCGGGTGCCAGGGCTCATACCTGTAATCCTAGCACTCTGGGAGGCCAAGGTGGGTGGATTCCTTGAGTTCAGAAGTTCCAGACCAGGCTGAGCAAGAGCAAGACCCCATCTCTAGTGAAAATAGAAAACACAGCCCAGCATTGAGGTGGGCACCTGTAATTCCAGCTACTTAGAAACTGAGGAAAGAGAATTGCTTGAGCTCAAGAGTTTGAGGTCTCTGTGAGCCATGAGGACTCTACAGCACTCTACCCAGGGCAACAGAATGAGGTTCTGTCTTAAAAAAAAAAAAATGAATATCATGGGCAACAATGAATGAATAATCATACAATCTCCAAAGGCAAATTCTATCCAGTTTTTCTGGGGAACTTGTAAAGCGTAAGGGAAACATGCACTGTACTCATCTTCACTTTTATCCCAAATGCAAGTCCATTAAATTAAGATGCTCTTCTGATTAAATTATAAGTTAACTATTAATGAGGTCATTTTTCACAAACCCAAGCCCTGTATTATTCTTGGTGAAAACATACATTCGTCTAACTGAAAGATTTAGTCTTTGACTAACCAGACTATAAACTACCCATTTATAAGGATAAGCTTCCAGCTTTCATTACAACTAAGAAGATGAATAATTGAGAGAGAAATAATTTTCACAAGGCACAAATAGATGTTATTTCTTGTAATTATGCAATTTATATTGATTTTTGGTTATGCTTAACAAGAAGTTAAGAAGGAACCTTTTTTGAGATACTTTATAGCATTAATATTAATAAAAACCATACAAACAGGTGAATTTGGGTTATAAGTACTCCTATTAAAGCATGTGTCATTTTCATGGGATTTTTTAGCTGTTAGAATCAAAGCAATAAATGCATGTAATGTTGGATATTTAATGTGCTCAATGGGATATGAATGGGATATTGTGACAGATATCCCAGACAGATAGGAAGTCTTTTTTCCTATCTTAGTATGTTATAAAAAAATGCTTATTAAAAGTAGGTTATGTGTTTCAAGGGTAAAAATACTTAACTCACAAATATGCACAGAATAGTTAGATGGTTTGTGAAACCGCTGTCAAGGACCTGATTCCCAGTATGCACTGGGCAGGTGTTAGACGCTTCTGAGCTGTGAGACGGAGTGTGTAGTTGCACAACAGCGCCATCAAGTGAAAGGATGGGAAGGGTGACTCGACCCCTCATAAAGGTACATTTATTATCTATTGCTGTTGAACAAATCACTCCCAGACACAGCAGCTTAAAACTACAAATATCATTATCTCACTCAGTTTCCATGAGTCAGGATTGTGGGAGTGGCTTGGCTGTGTGGTTCTGACTCAGAATCTCTCCTGGGCTTTCAGTCCAGCTGTTGTACGGGGCTGCAGTCAGTCATGTGAAGGCTTGACTCAAGCTGAAGGATCTGCCTCCAAGGTGGGTCACTCACATGATGGTTGGTCTGAGGCCTTGGTTCCTCACCATGTACTAAGTTATTAAATAAGAAATGTCTGATTTCCTTAAGTACTAAGTTTGACAGCTGATACCTCTGACACTTCACTTTGAGGTTTCTTGTTTTATATCTTTTTTTTTTAATTTTTATTGTGAAGACACATCCTCATTTTTTAAATGCATATTTTGACTAGCGATTATCTTGGGGTTTTTAGAGCAATTTTTGTGAAATCATGGATAAGTCAAAACTTTGTGTTATTTTTGCATATGAGTTCCATTGTGGAACCAATGCAGTGCAGACAGCACAAAATATCAATGAAGTGTTTGAGAAGGATGTGGCTAATGAATGCACAGTCCATCCGTGGTTTGAGAATTTCTGTAATGGTGATTTTAATCTTCCAAGTGAGCCGCATGGGCAACTGAGACCAAGGTGGATAATGATGACTTGAAAGCTGTAGTGAAAGTGACTCCATCTCAACCTATGTGTGAATTAGCAGCACGATGTGACATTTGCTATTCCAACAATACTGGACCATTTGAAACACATTGACAAGGTAAAGAAGCGGGATAGATGGGTTTCTCATTAATCAAATGAGCATCAGAAGAGAAATCCTCTCAAAGCTTGCCTTTCTTTGCTGTCATGACATAAAGGCAAATTATTTCTATACTGTATTGTTACATGAGATGAAAAATGGATTCTTTTTAACAATTGCAGGCACTTGGCACAATGGTTGGATAAAGATGAAGTACTGAAACACAATCCCAAACTGAATATTCATCAATAAATCTAATGGGATCTGTTTGGTGGTCCAGTGCTGGTATTATCTACACAGCTTCATGAAACCTGGTCAGTCAATACATTTACTGCAACCAGTTGGATGAAATGGTGCAGATGCTTGTAATTAAGCAGTCAATAGAGCCCGGCCAATCCTCTTACAACACTGTTGCACAAACAACACTGCTCTAACCACTGGACTTAGAAACTGTTGTTCACTGTATTCACTGGGCCTTGCACCAGATGACTACCACTTCTAAGCTTTGGACCATTTCTTGCAAGGAAAAATATTCAATTCTCAACAAGCTGTGGAAAACATCTTTCTTGATTTCCTCAGCTTCTTCACTGTTGGCAGACAGAAGCTACCATTGACATGGCAAAACTGTGTCAACAGGTTGGGCTCATACTTTGATTAATTATATTGTTTCTTGATTGAGATATAATAAACTTTTAATTCAAAATCAGATATTTCATATTTAATGACCTAATAGATCTGTCCATAGGGCTCCTTAAAGGTCCCCATGACATAGTAGCTGGCTTCCCACAGACAGAGGGCTCACACAGAGAGAGCAAGCAGGAAGCTGTAATGCCTTTGAATCACCTAAGCTCCAACCTACGCACCATCATATCTGCTTTGCTCTAGTTGTTAGAAGCAAGTCATCAGGTCCAGCCCACATTCCAGTTGAGGGGAATTAAGCTCCATCTTTTGAAGGGAGTGCCAAAGAATTTGACATTATAAATCATGGCAATGCAGCAAGCCCAGAGTTCAGATGACTCAGCCAGCTTACCCTCACACCCAGAGGGCTCATACCTGCACCCTTGTTAGCTGTTTATGGTGCATTCCTAGTGCTCATGTTGAAGACATAGTTCCTAATTCTAGTCACCTAAAATAAGTTGAGGACTCAGTTAGTGGTGAAAATATAGACAATTCCATGTTCCCAGAAAGTAGAATCTGACACACTAGTACATTGTCAAATATGAACCTGTTTGGGTGGCAGCCCACTTCTCCAGCATTATTTTGTCATATTGACACAACCAGTTGAGCTCACTGGAGTGTCCTAAGCAAGCCTCGTCCTGAGAATTGGGGTTGTAGTGTGTGTTGGAGTAGAAATGGAGTGGCAAAGAGAAAGGACTCACAGGAGGCTTGAACACAGCGTTTCTGGACAGTCATTATAAAATGAATGACTTTGTAAAGCTTTGCTTTGTAAACATATCAGTCATTAGAAACATTTATATTGAACAAGTGTAAATTTCACAGTCTCTTCCACTACTGGTTGTGTACTTTGAGGGGCTGGGAAGAAATGGCTAAAAATTATACCCCCAGCTTATACTGTGGAAAGAGTTTACTTGAAGCTATACCACCCAACCAACTCCATTTGCTTATTTCCAAACCAGCACAATGCAAGGTAAAAAGAGGCTTTGGTCAATGTTTGCTGAATTAAAAAACAACAACAAAACAGAAACAGCTAAGGGGCAAACATCACCCATAGCCAGTGGAAAACTTGTTATCTCTGCCTGAAACTAGTTCATTCCTCCTCTACCCCCAAATTCCACCTCATTCAGCCGGTACCATCTCGTTTCAGGCCTCTGCAGGGAGTTTACACAAACTGGAACCTATCCCAGGTACCAAAAAGACTCTGGAAGGTTCACTTTCAATATTCCCCTTTTCTCACCATGTACCAGAAGTATAGATTTACACTTAAATAAAATAGTAAATTCTTTTACTAGCAGCATTCTACTAAACAGAACTCTTAAAATGCATTTTTCCATTGCCACATTATAGTGTTAATTAATATTCACAATAATGACCTTGAGGGTCTCTCAGACACTGAGGAAGCTAATGAATGAAATGGTTTTCAATAGGATTTCATGCTTAGTGCATTTTGTATTCTAATACTTTTGATAGACGGTCACGGTTGATTGTCTAATTCCCCAGTCAGGCAAGTAAACAGGATTTACTATATTTCAACAGTACTGCCATGGTAAGTTATTTGGGAGCATAGTGAAACAAAATCTTGAGGTGTATTACAAATCCTCAGCCATGTGGAGCATAGCTGTGCAGGCTGCCACGTGAACTGCAGCCCTGGGGGGGTGAAGAAAGCCAAAAGCACTCAGAAGCCATCCTTTTCTTTTTAGATAGAAAAAAAAAGTTTGTTAGAACTAAGGACAATCATAAACAAAATTGTATACTAAAATATTTTCTTATTATTGAGAAACTACTTCTTGTTCTTGTTTATTTTAACATGTTTAAAGAATTTGACAAAGGATTGGTAACAAAAATTATCTGGATGGGTGGTTCCTTTCCTACTCCAGGTGCCACCTCGGACTTTAGTGAAAACCTATGCTTATCTCTCTATTGCGGCTCCTGTTTTTGGCAGACAAGTTACTTTACTTGGAGAAAATTCCAAATCACTGTTTAAGTGGAAGAAAGGTCCAATATTTGCATCTGGCAGGTGAAAAACTAAGATCCCAAAGGTGATGTAACTTTCCCAAAGCTATACGGTAATTTACAGAGCCCCAGCAAGGACCTTTGTTTCCCAATTGCACAACAGCCACAGCTGCAGGGAAGCTAGTAACTGCTGAAGAGAGCTCCCCACCTGTGGCAGCCAGAGAAACTGAAAAAAGCACTGGGAAATGGTATTGTCTTTGACTAGTAAAGTTGAAATATCATATATTCTATTGAGAATGTCTGAATTGAAAGGGTTTAAGTAGAGTTCAGCAGAAAATTAGAGCACACGAGGCACTATTTTTGGAGTTTCAGGGACAAGTGATTTAGTAATTTAGATGTTTTTTCAGGAGTATTCCTCCAGGTTTTGTTTCATCATCGGAATGGAGGCCATGAGTGTGGGCAGCTTGAGTTCATTGCTCAGGGAGTTAGGCCAGGTGCAGGAAAAGGGCTTGCTTGGTGTAATGATGACATCTTTATCACCCACCTACTCACCCACCCGAGCCACATACATACAGCTGAACCATTTTGAAAATAAATTGTAGACTCAGGCTGTCTCCTAAATATTTCAACATGCATAGGAATAATGATATTCTCCATATGGGCGAGGCATGATATTTAGATACCAAGATCAAGGGGCAAGATGTGCTCACTGACATTAGGGTACCACTGTGTCTAAGCCTTCTCAGTGGACAGATCTAGGAAAGATAAATACACTTTTGAAAAATGATTTCATGAGAATCTTCTTTTTATTTATTTTTTATTAGTTTTTAATTAATTAATTTTTTTTTTTTGAGGCAGAATCTTACTCTGTCACCCTGGTTAGAGTGCTCTGATGTCATAGCTCACAGCAACCTCAACCTCTTGGGCTCAAGCCATCCTCTTGCCTCAGCCTCCTGAGTAGCCGAGACTACCGGCACCTGCCACAACACTCAACTAATTTTTTGTTTTCTTTTTCTTCTTTTTAGTAGACATGGAGTCTCACTCTTGCTCGGGCTGGTCTTGAACTCCTAGGCTCAAGAAATATACCTACCTACCTCAGCCTCCCAGAGTGCTAAGATTATAGGCATGAGCCACTGGGCCCATCCATGAAGATCTTCTTAATTCAAATTTAACCTTACAGTGTTGTAAGTTCCTTGATTTAGTATTTGTTTTGCATCTCCTCTTCTTTTGAAGTCTCTGCAATTTCTGTGTCATCCTTACTTTCTTCATGTACTTTTACGCTGGTCTGCACTCCAGTCAATATCACCCGAAAAATTGCTTCTGGGTCAGGTTCATTAAAGGTTGTCACCTCATCATCTATTGCAATAAAACCTTCAAAATCTACTCCTTCTAATTCTGTCATGGGAGATGGACTGTCTGATGGGACCAAAACATCGCGCCCATGGGTTGTGACAAATTCAACTTTCTTGAAACACTTCTGTATCATTTCTGGCTGAACTTTATTCCAAGCAGAACTGATGTCTCTGAACAGCATCCAGAGCAGTAACTGATGCAGTGCATGAAGTGGCTTCCACAGGCAGACCACAAGTTTGTGTTCTAGGAATGACCCACTGCAGGAGTTGGGCTCAGTGGTGCATTCTAAGTGTTTTGATGATGCCTTGGATTTCTGAGGTTGTGTTTGGAGACAGAATTTCAGTGTCACGTTTATGAGATGATTCACTTGTGAGTGGCCAGGACAGTTAGCTGTCTACTGTCATTAGAATAGACTATTTTCTTCTTTTTCATTTCTCGGTTGATATCCCTTACCCACTCCTCAAATAAGGCAATAGTCATCCATGAGCATTTATTTGATTCCCAAGTGTCAGGGAGATCTCAGGACTTCAGGTTCTTGAATGCACATGGCTTTGCCAACTTACCAATCACTAAGAGCTGTAATTTCTCTCCAGTTGAGCTAGTGCAAAGCAGAACTGTGGAATGTTCTTTGAAAAGTTTTCTGCTCTTACATTTGTCACCCTTCCTGATGAGGCTCTTGTCAGGTATTGCTTTGAGAGAGTCTGCACTAGTTAAAGATGTTGTCATCTTTGAAGCCTCTGGCAAAGTCCAGGAACTTTTTGATGAACTCTTCCACAACTTCTACTAGAACTTCATTGGATCTGCCACACAGGACTTCCTGGAAGATCTCACCAGATCTCAGTTGGTTCGCACACCAACCACTTGATGCTTGGAAATCTGCCATCCCGAATTTTTGTGCAATTTTTTTTAGCAATTTCTTTGATCATCAGCCCAGAGATTCAGGTGTTAACTGCTGTCATTTGCTTGAACCGGCTTAATGTGATTTAACTGACTTTATCAAGGGAAGTTTTCTTCCTTTTACTGTAGGTCTCTCCTTTTCTTACATATCTCTCCAAGTACCCATGTTTGGTTTTGGATGTTGCTAACTGTGGTCTTGTTAACACTGAAACATTCTCCTGTCTTTCGTTGACTGCTGCTTTCCAGAAAATGAAAAAGATAAACTTTGAGTTGTTTTGGGGGGCCAATCATGTCTCAATTAACTGTAAAATGTTTCAGTAATTATAGGATATACCTACAAGTCAGTCCTTCATGCTGGAAAAAATCTTTAGTAACACATCATAAACAATAGGACATTAGACCTAATCCAACATGTGGTAATAATAAAGCATCAAAAAGGAACTTGTACTCAAGAAGAAATAATATAACTTAAATATTAAATTATTAATATTAAAAAATAATATAACCCACCTACCTGTTGGTGCAGGGTGGATTCAACTGTTGAGTTACAGAGGGTAAATTAATATTATGTGTCACAGTTCAAGTGCTCAAGATACAACTTACAGAGATGGTCAATATATAGAAGTCAGTCTTATATTGAGTACATGTGGTACATGTCCAGTCTATAAAAATTAGGATCAACTTAAGGAGGTGGTTGATGTAGGGAGGTGGTCAACTATGAAGATTCTTCTATATTGCAAATACTTAAATACATTCCTATTCTTTTTTTTCTACACACAAAATATAGTGTACTCTATGTACCGCTGTGTACTAGCTTTTTGAATCTAAAAATGTATTTTAAAGATTATTTCAGTTCACACTCACATTTGTCTTTTCATGATACCTGTCTCCAGTTTATGTATGTTCTGCAATTTATTTATTGCCTACCTCTTGGTGGGAGTTGTGGTTGTTTCTAGTCTTTTGCCACTATAAACAATGTTATGTTGCATAAACTTATGCAAATGTTGTTATTTGTGAAGATGCATTCTCAGGGTAGATTCTGAGAAATGAGATTACTGGGTCAAAGGTTAATGGATGTGTAATTTTGCCAAATTTTGCCAAATCCTCTATCACAGGGTTTGTACTTCTATTCTCAGGAAAGTATGTTATAAGGTATACTAACATACTAACATAGAGTATGTTACCATAGAGTATACTAACATAGGGGATGTTATCACAGAGTATCCTAACATAGAGCACATTATCATAGAGTATACTATCATAGAGTATGTTATCAAATGTTTAGATCCAGGAGAATTCTAATTTGTATTTCTTACGGTAAGGGAAATTGAGTGTCATTCTATTTGTATAGGGGTAGATTGTATTTTTTTCTCTCTCACGTTTCTCTCTGTTCATGACTCTTGTCCACATTTCTATCCCATTTTGGGGCTTCATTATTATTAAGACTTCTTTGCGTGTCCGTTCTTATCTTTGAGATAACTTGCAAATGCTCTCTCCTAGTTTGTTTGTTCTTTGACTTTGCTTCTGACCTTTCGTTTGTTTGTACATGCACTTAGTAAAATTTATCAATCTTTCCTCTTTTTTTATTGCTGAATTTTGAAAGATTTTGCCCACTCCCAGATTATAAAGTAATTCATATGTGCAATACTTCTTGGTTTCATGTTTTACATTTGGATCTCTGATCCATTTGGAGTTTATTCCACTGTAAGATTTAGGTTCACTTCATGATTTCCAAAAGGCTTTTTATTTGTCCCAACAGCATTTACTAAAAAGCTTATCTTATTCTTGGATAAGAAAAACTTGATTTATTTTCAGACTTTAACTTGATCTAATGCAGCACACAGAGATTAAGTAACAAGCATCTTGGGAGAAATGAGATAAAGGAATAGACAAGATTGTTCTCCTGGGCAAGAGAGCTGTTCCCTCCTTCTGTGAAACATAGAGGAACAGCGCACACTGCGTATGTGCTGTTCTTCACCAGCCCACAGGGTTGGGGTGGGTGCTGCCCACTAAGTGTACTGGAGCATGTGAGAAGAAAATCTGGGCATCATTTTGGCAGGGACTGCTGTGTGCTACAACCACCTCTTGAGTGAGTCAACTAGCCTCCCCGTTGCAGCTCTTGCTTGGTTCTGAGGGACTCCCTCCCCTTAGTCCTTTCAGGACTGAGTGGCAACAACTTCCCATTGCTGCTGGCCCTCTGGGTATTTCACTGCCCTGGGTTACTTTCCCAGCTTACCTCCACCTCTGTAAAGAAGTCCTTCTAATCCCTTTGTAGGTGTGCTCTCTTACCCTCTCAGTGTCTGTCTCCTCCCAGAGCCTGACTGATATCAAGGGCAAAACAAATACATACCAATCTATCTGTCAAAAAGGTAGTCAGTATGGCTATACTCCTTGTCTTGCTTCTTGTATACTCTTTTTACTGCAAGTGTGGCTCAGATTCTGAACTTGTCTTTGAGTTAGACTAAGATAGTAATGTTATGGTAGAAAGGGCCTTAGAAGACATCTAATCCAACTTCCATATTTTACAGGGAGGAAACTCTGGCCCCCAAAGAATGTTATTCACAGAATGATGGCCTTGCTGAGTTAGTGGTCTTCACTTTCCTGGACTAATATGAGCATTTACTTCCAGTTTGGTACTGAAGGGAGAAATTTGTGCTGGTTATGCAAACTGCTCCTTTCAAGCACTGAAACCATCCCTTGGGGTTGGGTACAACATCTAGAAAGTAAAGACTAGCTTGTTGTGAAGAGTAAGAAAAAGGAAAAGATTCTCTTCCACCCTCCCACTGTTAATGTCTAGAATTCTGCCATTTGAGTATCATTCCTTTGACCTACAGGTCCAGGCTAGGAGATTGTATTAGTCAGGGTTCTCCAAAGATCCCGAACCAATAGGATGGATGGATGGACGGACAGACAGATAGATAGATAACAGAAGATTTATTATGGGAATTGATTCACATGACCATGGAGACTGAGAAATCTCATAATCTGCTGATCTACCATCTGCAAGTAAAGAACTAGCAAAGCTGGTAGTATATGATGGTGGGGGTTGGGGCAATATGCTGGTGTAATTCCCAGAGTCTAAAGGCTTGAGAAGTCGGAGTTCTGATGTCTGAGGGGAGAGGAAGATGGATGTCTCAGCACCAGAAGGGAAAGTGAATTTGAGATAGGGAACTGACAGGCCCTATTCAATAAAGAGTCATAAAACTGGCAGCGCCTGTGGCTCAGTGAGTAGGGTGCCGGTCCCATATACCGAGGGTGGTGGGTTCAAACCCGGCCCCGCTGAACTGCAACTAAAAAATAGCCGAGCATTGTGGTGGGTGCCTGTAATCCCAGCTACTCAGGAGGCTGAGGCAAGAAAATCGCTTAAGCCCAGGAGTTGGAGGTTGCTGTGAGCTGTGTGACACCATGGCACTCTACCAAGGGCAACAAAGTGAGATTCTGTCTCTACAAAAAAAAAAAAGAAAAAAAGAGTCATAAAGCTCAGAACCAAGGTCTCTGACTAAACAAGAGCCAATGGTGGAGAAACTAGCCAAAACCAGCTAGAACTCGGATGGCGATCAAAAACAACCTTAGGTTACCCTCACTGGTCTTAATACTCTGCTTATAATGTATTAGCATACTAAAAAAACTCCTACCAGTGCCATCACAGTTTCCAAAGCTATGGCAACTTCTGGAAGTTATCCTATATGGTTTAAAAGGGGGAGGAACACTCAGTTCCAGGAATTCCCCACCCCTTTTCCAGAAATTTTATGAATAGTCCTCCCTCCACTTAACATAAAATTAAATAGAAGGTATAAAATAAGTCCCCAGGAACTCACAAGATGCTACTCTATGTTGCTCTGGGAGATACCTGCTGCCCTATCTATGGGGTAGCCTCCTTTTTCTACTTTTTTCTTTTCTGCATTTTTTGACTGGGAGCTGGTTTAAACATGCTACCTCCAGTATATGGGGCTGGTGCCCTACTCCTTTGAGCCACAGGCACCACCCTTACTATTCTTACTTTAACAAACTTGCTTTTACCTTACTGTGTCAGTTGCTCTTGAATTCTTTCCTGCACAAAGCCAAGAATCCACTTGGCTTTCGAACAGACTCCAGTTTTAGGGTCTACTTTCCTGTGTCAAATTCACACTTCCTCCACTGTTTTCTTGTATCTCTGATCCTCAAGGGATCAGAGGAGGGCCCAGATACCTGCCCACATGGGTGAGAGCAGATTTTCTCTATTCAACTGATTAAAATGTTAATCTTTTCTGGAAACATCCTCATAGACACACCTAGAAATAATATTTAAATAATTTTATTTATTTTAAATAAATATAAAAAATATTTAAATAATATTTAGCCCAATGAAGTTGACACATGAAATTAACCATCACATTGCACTATTCAGTATTCTAAGTATTCAAATCTCTATGCTGTCTAATTTCAACTAATTTTCAGCCATATCCCCCTAGGCTCCAGAAGGAGATAGATAGCAGAGTTTAAGATTCTGATACAATCACTAACCAATAGTGATTGAATTTTTAGATAGATTGAATTTTTCTGGGTCTCAGTTACTTAGTGTATAACTGGGGATAATATTATCTCAGAATTCATAGCTCTATATAGGGATTAAATTAATAATGATTAGCAATGCTTTGCCCTCAACTACTACTGTTACCATTAAAGGCCCTTACCTCTCTCTCTATGTTGGCTGCTGTCATTCCATTCTTCCATCTCCTCTCCCTGGGGAACCAGCCAGTCTGAAGCTATCTGTACGTCTGTATAAGAAGGCCTTCTCTTATCTGCCCAAGTCTCTAAGATCTTGGACTTCTCTGGGTTTACCATTGGTGCTGGCCCTCATACTTATATAAATAGAAAATTTAGCCTTAAAAATATTAAATGATATATGTTTATTTTAGCTGTTTTGTTTTTCCCCATGAGATTCTGTTTGGTAGCTTGCTAAATATGAGTAAGGTGGACTACAGATGAGGTTAAGCTATTTTGGACTTCTCTGGATCAGGCTGACCTGGGCTATTATGAGAATGAGGATGATTAAGACCTGGCAGGCGGGTTGTTATTTAAAATCTCACTAGTAGATTGTTTGCAAATCCTTTGCAGGTGGGCTGTTTTAACACTAGAGTTTTAATTAAGACCCTGGGAGACTTCCATGAAGCAGGTGTCACTCCTCAAAGTTTTGTATAAAACCCAGAGGCTGGCTTAGCGCCTGTGGCTCAAGTGGCTAAGGCTCCAGCCACATACACCTAAGGTGGCAGGTTTGAATCCAGCCTGGGCCCACGAAAAACAACTATGATGCCTGCAACCAAAAAAATAGCTGGGCGTTGTGGCAGTCACCTGTGGTCCCAGCTACTTGGGAGGCTGAGGCAGGAGACTCGCTTGAGCCCAGGAGTTGGAGGTTGCTGTGAGCTGTGATGTCACAGCACTCTA
>NW_003852477.1:5030859-5049927 GCF_000181295.1 Otolemur garnettii
GACAGCTTGAGGCTCTGTCTCAAAAAAAAAAAGATATGATGATGATGATGATCATGTTTTTTGAGACAGAGTCTCACTCTGTTGTCCTGAGTAGAGTGCTGTGACCTCAGCCTAGCTCACAGCAACCTCAAAGTCCTGGGTGCAAATAATCTTCCTGCCTGGGACTACAAGTGCCTGCCACAATGCTCAGCAATTTTTTCTATATTTAGTAGAGATGGGGGTCTCACTCTTGCTCAGGCTGGTCTCGAACTCTTGAGCTCAAGGGATCCTCCCACCTCAGCCTCCCAGAGAACAGGTGTGAGCCTCTGTGTCAGGCCCTAATTTAAAATATTATTAATTGGCTCTGTGCCTGTGGCTCAAGTGGCTAAGGTGCCAGCCACATACACCTGAGCTGGCAGGTTAGAATCCAGCCCCGGTCCAGCAAACAACAACGATGGCGGCTGCAACCAAAAAATAGCTGGGCGTTGTGGTGGGTGCCTGTGGTCCCAGCTACTTGGGAGGCGGAAGCAGGAGACTTGCTTGAGCCCAGGAGTTGGAGGTTGCTGTGAGCTGTGATGTCACAGCACCCTACCCAGGGTGACAGCTTGAGGCTCTGTCTAAAAAAAAAAAAAAAAACAAAAAAAACAAAAAAAAAACCGTGGATGTGCTTTCCATGGTGCCTGCAATCACTAGGACATGGCTTGCTGTGTGGGTCATCAATAAATACTTTCTTTTTCTCACAAAAACCTGACTTGTCTTCTTTGATTATTTCAACAAGTACCTCAAGCTACTGCACTGCTCTAGCAATTCCCTGTAAGTTAAGATTGTAGGAGCCATATTCTTTAGGGTTGAGGGAAGCACTATGCTGAAGCTCAAGACTCCTTACATGCTTGCTGAATGCACTGTGTAAATCCATTGAGCATTTATACAGGGGGAGAATTACTAACCCTTACTCAGGCACCTAACACAGCTTTAGCAGCCACTAGAGGGGTCAGAATGGTATTGGAGCTTCCCCCAAACCTGATCCCCTACAAACTGTTATTTTCCAACCTGTCTAGCAGCTCATTGAAAAGTTCCTTTCCAGGACTTTTCTTTATTTTACCTAACTCAGAGATAACTCTATACAAATAGCCAAACCCAACAGCATTTGTCAAACATCATCAGTGACAACTGTTTAACATCAGAGCTGCATGAATTATTAGCATATTTTGCACAAACAAGAAGTTGACCAAGTCTTAAGAGGAAAAACTAGAGAATGAGATGCCCGTTAGGAGCTTTGTAAAGTTCCTACATGTTCCTATGAACCCAGAATTCTATAACTATGCATAGGACAGGGCATATCTAACTGAGCTTGAGGCTCTGTGCAAGTAGGAAGTGAAGATTAAGACCAATATGCAAACTACTTATCTCAAACCACACACGAAGTCCCTCAGGAAACACCAGGAGACATTTTGGATCCAGGAATATAAGGAAATCATTGTCCAATTATTAGCTTACCACTATGTTAACCAAGCAGGTACTTAGTTGGCCACACATGACAGAGAACACAGACTTTACAGAATTAGATTAAAAAGTCAAGACACAAACAGCTGCTGCAACAGCAGCAACAGATGCAACAACAACTGGCTGGGTGCAGTGGCTCAAGCCTGTAATCCAGTCTGGGAGGCTGAGACAGGAGGACTGCTTGAGCTCAGAGTCTAAGACCAGTCTGAGTAACAAGATCTGTCTCTACCAAAAATAGAAAAAAATAGCCAAGTGTGGTGGCATACCCCTGTAGTCCCAGATAACTTGAGCCCAGGAGTTTGAGGTTGCTGTGAGCTGTGCTGATGCCCCGGCAGTCTACCCAGGACAACAGAGCAAGCCCCTGTCTCAAAAACAAAAGCAAACAAAAAAACAACAACAACAGTGAACATTGAGAACTACAGAAAGGAAGAATCTAATTTTCAGAATTGCTACATTATACTATATAAAATGTCTAATTTTCAACAAAAAAATTATCAGTAATCCAAAAAGCAGGGGGACCAAGAACATATCGTCTATACGTAAAAAAAATTTTTTTAAGCAGTCAAGATTTCAATGGGACATAAAACTTTTGCTCTGACATTTCTCCTCTTTTGTACTATTATTAGAGATAAATTACATCTTTATACAGTATAAGCCCATCAACACATTTTTATAATTATTGCTTTAGCGTTGTCTTTTATATTAGAAGAAGAAAAGACTAAAATATACTTGTACTAACTTTTATGTTTACATATGTATTTACCTTTGCCAGCACTTTTGTTTCTTTGTCTGGGTTCAAGCTCCTGTCTAGTGACTGCTATTTTCAATTCTCAGTAGAAGTGGAGTCTTGCCTTGCTCAAGCTGGTCTCAAACTCCTGAGCTCAAGGGATCCACCCACCTCAGCCTTCCAGAATGCTAGGATTACCGCCATGAGCCACTGTGCTTGGCCTTTATTCCGTTTCTGAATCTGAATAATCTCAATTGATCTGTCATTAAGTTGGCTGCTTCTTCTTAGCTAGTTCAAATATGGGTGAGCCTATCTAGTGATTTTTTTTATTTTTTCAGTTATTATACTTTTCAACTCCAGAATTTCTATCTGACTTTCTTTTATAAATTGTTTATTGGTATTATCTCTTTCATGAAGCATATTTTTCATCATTTCCTTTAATTCCATAGAGATGGTTTTCTTTACTCTTTGAATATATTTTGAGTTAAAGTTTTTGTTTAGTAAGGCCAACATCTGCGCTTCCTCAGACAGTTTGGCATTAATCCAAACTAGATAGTTTTAAGTTAAGATGTTAATTGTAATTTTCAGGTAATCACTAAGAAAAATAATCTATAAATATAATTCTTAAAAGGGTATTGAAACAATATACTAGAATATATCTGTTTAACACATAAATGGCAGTAATGGAAGAATAGAAGAAAAAAATATGCAGAAAACAAATAGCAAAATGACAGGTACAAATATTACCTTACTAATAATTCCATTAAAGGCAAATAGAATATATATTCCAATCAAAAGATACAGATTGGCAGAATGGATTCAAAAACATAATCCTGCTAGATTCAAAGACACAAACAGGTGGAAAGAAAAAGGGTGGAAAAATACATACCATGTATATACTAACCCATAAAAGCTGACATAGTTATACTAATATCAGACAAAATAGATTTTAAGCACCAAATTATTACTAGTGAAAAAGGAGGACATTTAATAATGACAAAAGATTCAATTCTTCAAGAGATCATAACAGTTATAAACATATGCAGCTGGCTCGGCGCCTGTGGCTCAAGCGGCTAGGGCGCCAGCCACGTACACCTGAGGTGGCGGGTTCGAATCCCCAGCCCGGGCCCGCCAAGCAACAATGATGGCTGCAACCAAAAAATGGCCGGGCATTGTGGTGGGTGCCTGTGGCCCCAGCTACTTGGGAGGCTGAGGCAGGAGACTCGCTTGAGCCCAGGAGTTGGAGGTTGCTGTGAGCGTGATGCCACGGCACTCTACCCAGGGGGATAGCTTGAGGCTCGTCTCAAAAAAAAAAAAAAAAAAAAAACATATGCAGCTAACAACACAGCCACCATATGCACAATTGAAATAAAAAATCCAATGACAACAGTTGGAAACTTCAATACTCTACTTTCATTAATGGATAGGACAATGTGACAGATCAGACAAGGAAACAGAAGCCTTGAGCAGCATTATAAAACCAAACAGACCTAATGAACATCTAATGAACACTCCAAAAATAGCAAAATATATTTTCTTCTTTCTTCAAGTGCAATTAGAATATTTTCTAGGATTTACCAAATATCAGATCATAAGACAAGACTGAATACATTTAAAAGAACTTAAACCATATAAAGTATGTTTTCTGAAAACAAAGGAATTAAATCAGAAGTTAATAAGCACAGAAAATTTGATAAATTCTCAAATGTGTAGAAATTAAGCAACACATTCATAAATAAACAATAGGTAAAGGGAAAAATCACAAAGGAAATTAGACAATAACTTGACATGAATGAAAACATAAACCCAAGAAAGGAAAATCTGTGGAATAAAGCTAATGTTTAGACTGAAATTCATAACCATAATTACCTATATTTAAAAAAAAGAAAGATCTCATATAAATAGCCTAGCTTTCTACTTTACAAAATTAGAAATAGAACAGCAAATTAAACCAAAAGCAAATGGACAGAAGAAAATAATAAAGATTGGAGTGAAAATAAATGAAATAGAGAATAGAAAAACAAAAACAATAGAGAATTCTTTTTAATTTAACAAATCATTTAATTTTTTTTTTTTAATTTCAGTTTAGTATATTGAACTGGAGGATCTTTCTAATGGTTAAGAAGGAAATGATGCTGTCTTCTAAAGAAGAGGGTCTCTGCTGATAGAGGTAATCAGGGAGGTGCTGGATGAACGCATGTTGCCAACATGTGCCTAGATTACTTTACCAGCCTGGTAGAGGAGTAGAGTAGGTGACCTCTAAGGTTGCTTCCAAGCCTGAATTTCTGTGACTGTGATTGTCGATCCCTTTTTCTTCCAGCTACATTGGCCAGATATAACATTGTGCCATCCTGCCCCAATCTCACCCTGCCTCTCTCCTTCCTGGTAAATCCCTTCTATGGCCCCCTCTCACACTATCTTCATGGCTTTTTAAATTAATTTACTATTTTTTTTTAAGTTTCAGGTTAATGTGAAAGTACAAACAACCAGGTCACATCTCACATTAGGTAGAGTCCATCTTTTAATTATTTCCTGTGAAAGTACAAACATTAGTTATTTAATAACATTAGTTATTTAATGTGAAAGAACAAACAACCAGGTCACAGCTCACATTAGGTAGAGTCCATCTTTTAGTTATTTTCTGCACCCAAAGGTGTGCCTTATACCCTTATATTATGCCCATTATGTGAGAGCACACCAATCACCCATCCCCCTTCCCACTCCCCTATTCCTCCTCCCTACAACTTGAATTGAATTGAGTTTTACTCCTATGTGGCAAGTATTAGATTGTCTACTAGCTTCATATTAATATTGACTACATTGGACATTTGCTTTTCTTTTCTTTTTTTTCTTGTTTGGGATTCATTGATGGTACAAAGAATTAGGTTACACTTATTGCATTTGTTAAAGTCCCTCTTATAATTGTGTCCCACCCCCAAGAGGTATGCCATACACTGTGACCCCCATCGCCCACTCCCCACTCTCTCTTTCCCCTACACTACCCCTTATATTAGCTCACCTACTACCTTTATAGTAGAATGAGTACATTGGATTCTTGTGTCTCCATTATTCTTATAGGAAGAATGTGTTCCACCTCCATCCAGGTTAATACAAAAGATGTAAAGTCTCCATCTTTTTAAATGGCTGAATAGTATTCTATGGAATACATATACCACAGCTGTTAACCCATTCCTTGATTGGTGGGCATTTAGATTATTTCCACAATTTGGCAGCTGTAAATTGAGCTGCATTAAACAGTCTAGTGCAAATGTCCTTATGATAAAAGGATTTTTTTTCTTCTGGGTAGATGCCTAATAATGGGATTGCAGGATCAAATGGGAGGTCTAATCTGAGTTCTTTGAGTTTTCCCCATACTTCCTTCCAAAAAGGTTGTATTAGTTTGCAGTCCCACTGGCAATGTAAAAGTGTTCCGTTCTCTCCACATCCATGCCAGCATCTGCAACTTTGAGACTTTGTGATGTGGACCATTCTCACTGGGGTTGGGTGTTATCTCAGGGTAGTTTTGTTTGCATTTCTCAGATGATTAGGGATGATGAGCATTTTTTTCATATGTTTGCCAGCAATTCATTTGTATTCTTTTTTTTTTTTTTTTTTTGAGACAGAGCCTCAAGCTGTTACCCTGGGTAGAGTGCTGTGGCATCACAGCTCACAGCAACCTCCAGCTCCTGGGCTCAAGCGATTCTCCTGCCTCTGCCTTCCAAGTAGCTGGGACTACAGGTGCCCGCCACAACACTGGGCTGTTTTTTGGTTGCAGCCATCATTGTTGTTTGGCAAGCTCAGGCTGGATTGGAACCCGCCAGCTCAAGTATATGTGGCTGGCACCTTAGCCACTTGAGCCACAGGTGCTGAGCCTCATTTGTTCTTTAGAGAAGGTTCTATTCATCTCTTTTGCCCAGTGATATATGGTATTGTTGGGTCTTTTTTGTGGATTAATTTGAATTCTCTGTAGATCCTAGTTATCAAGCTTTTGTCTGATTCATAATATGCAAATATCTTCCCCATTCGGAAGGTTATCTACTTGCTTTGGTTGTTGTTTCCTTAACTGTGCAGAAGTTCTTCAGTTTAATTAAGTCTCATTTATTTATGTTTGTTCTTATTGCAACTATCATGGAAGTCTTCTTGATAAAACTTTCCCCAGACTGACTAATATCTTCAAGTGTTTTCCCCACACTTTCTTCAAGGATTTGTATTGTTTCATGCCTTAGATTTAAATCTTTTATCTGTCTTGAATCAATTTTTGTAAGTGGTAAGAGGCACAGGTCCATTTTCAATCTTTTCAGAGTTCTCCCCACACCATTTATTAAATCGGGATTCTTTTCCCCAGTGTGTGTTCTTGTTTGGGTCATCAAATATCAAGTGGCTAGAAGAGGCTATTTTCATCTCATGGTTTTCTCTTTGGTTCCAAATGTCAATGTCTCTATTTTTGTGCCAATACCATGCTGTTTTGATCACTATGGCCTTGTAGTATAGTCTAAAGTCTGATAGGGTGATAACCCCAGCTTTGTTTTTATTACTAAGATCAGCCTTAGCTATATGGTTTTTTTCTGCTTCCATACAAAATGAAGAATTATTTTCTTCCAAATCTTGAAAGTATGATAAGGGCATTTTAATGGGGATTGCACTGAATCTGTAGATTGCTTTGGGAAGTATAGACATTAAACAATGTTGAATTCTTCCCAACCATGAGCATGGTATGTTTTTCCATTTGGTAATATCTTCTGCTATTTCTTTTCTTAGAGTTTCATAATTTTCTTTGGAGAGGTCCTTCACCTCTTTTGTTAGTTATATTCCTAGGTATTTCATTCTTTTGAAGCTACTGTGAAGGAAACTGTGTCCTTAATTAGCTTCTCATCTTGGCTGTTATTGACATATACATAGGCTACTGATTTGTGGACATTGATTTTATATGCTGAAACATTGCTGTATTTTTTGATGACTTCCAGGAGTCTTGGTGTTGAGTCTTTGGGGTTCTCTAAGTATAAGATCATATCATTGGCAAAGAGTAAGAGTTTGACCTTCTCTGCCCCCATTTAGATGCCCCATATTTTCTTCTCTTGCCTGATTTTGTTGGCTAGAACTTCCAGCACTATGTTGAATAGTAGTGGTGATAGAGGACAACCTTGTCTGGTTCCAGTTCTAAGTAAAAAAGCTTTCAGTTTTACTCCATTCAGTAAAATATTAAATGTGGGTTTGTCATAGATGACTTCAACTAGTTTAAGAAATGTGCCACCTGGCTCGGCGCCTATAGCTCAACCGGCTAAGGTGCCAGCCACGTACACCTAAGGTGGCGGGTTCTAATCCCCAGCCCGGACCCGCCAAACAACAATGATGGCTGCAACCAAAAAATAGCCGGGCGTTGTGGCGGGCGCCTGTGGTCCCAGCTACTTGGGAGGTGGAGGCAGGAGACTCGCTTGAGCCCAGGAGTTGGAGGTTGCTGTGAGCTGTAATGCCACGGCACTCTACCCAGGGGGACAGCTTGAGGCTCCGTCTAAAAAAAAAAAAAAAAAGAAAAAGAAATGTGCCACCTATGCCTGTATTCTTTAGTGTTCAAATTAGAAAAGGATGCGAGATTTTATCAAATGCTTTTACTGCATCTATTGAGAGGATCATATGGTCTTTGCTTTTGCTTCTGTTGATATGGTGAATTACGTTTATGGACTTTCATATGTTAAACTAGTCTTGCATCCCTGGGAATAAACCTACTTGATTGTGATGAATGCTTTTTTTTTAAGGTGTAAAATCTATTGGCTAGGATTTTATTGAGAATTTTTGCAATCTATATTCTTTAGTGAAACTGTTCTGAAGTTCTCCTTTTTAGTTGGGTCTTTTCCTGGTTTTGGTATCAGTGTGATGTTTGCTTTACAGCAAATGTATTAGGGAAGATTCCTTCCTTCTCAATTTTTTGGAATAATTTCTGCAGCATGGATATAAGCTCTTCTTTGAAGGGTTGATAGAATTCTGGCATGAAGCCACCTGGACCAGGGCATTTTTTTTGTTGGGAGATTTTTTATTGTTTCTCCGCTCTCAGTTCTTGAAATTGGTTTGTTCAAGAGATCTACCTCTTTTTGGTTAAATCTAGGGAGAAGGTGCAATTCTAGGTATTGATCCATTTTCTCCACATTGTCAAATTTCTGGGCATAGAGTTTCTTGTAGTACTCAGAGATGATCTCTTGTATTTCTGTGGCATCTGTTGTTATTTCCCCCTTATTGTTTCTGATTGAGGTTATTAGAAATTTTGCTTTTCTGTTTCTAATTAATCTGGTCAAAGGTTTAGTGATTTATTTTTTTAAAAACAAACTTTTTGTTTCATGTATTTCTGAATGATTCTTTTGTTTTCAATTTCATTAATCTCTGATTTAATTTTGGTTATTTCTTTTCTTCTGCTGGGTTTTGGATTAGAGTGTTCTTCTTTTTCTAATTCCATAAGATGGTTCATAAGTTTGTTGATGAACTCTCATTCTCTTTTTTGAATATAGGCACCTAATGTGACAAATTTCCCTCTTAAGACTGCTTTTGCAGTATTCCACAGGTTTTGGTAACTTATAGCTTCATCGTTGTTATGTTTGAGGAATTTAATAATTTTCTCTTTTATTTCTTCCTGAACCCAATTGTCATTCAGCATAAGGTTGTTTATTTCTCATGTCTTTGTGTGGGGATGAATGTTTTTGTTGGAGGTGAGTTCCACCTTTATTGTCTTCTGGTCTGAGAAGATATAAGGTATAATTTCTATTCTTTTAACTTTGCTGAGGTTTGATTTGTATCCTAGGATGTGGTCCATTTTGGACTATGTACCATAGGCTGATAAGAAAATATTCTTTTGCTTTGAGATGGTGTCTTCTGTATCTGTCTATTAATCCTATTTGTTCTAGGGTCACAGTTAAGTCCTAATTATCTTTGTTTAGTTTCTGTTTAGAGGATCTGTCCAGTTCTGTGAGAGGGGTGTTAAAGTTCCTGGCTATTATGGTGTTACGAGATATCATATGGCTCAGACCACTTAAGGTCTGTTTCATAAATCTGGAAGCATTTAAGTTGGGTGCATAAATATTCAAAATCGAAAGGTCTTCTTGTTGTATTGTTCCCTTGAGTAGAATGAAGTGACCTAGAGAATATTTTTAAAAACAAAAGTTGGTTCTTTGAAAATATTGACAAAGTATTGACAAAAGAGAAACAAATAATTAATTAATTAATATCTGGAATGAAAAGGCATCATCCCTGCTGATGTTTCAGAAATTTAAAAGTAAGGGAACAGTATGACAACAAATATAATAACCCATATGAAATGGAAAAATTACTAGAGGGACAAAAATTGACTCAAGAAGATATTAAAAATATGATTAGACTTACAACACATAAGAAGATTAAATTAGTAATTTTAAAAACTTCTCACAAAGAAAGCCCATATCCAGATGGCTTCACCGGTAAATTCTATCAAACCTTTATTACTATTTTTTTTTATTGTTTGGGATTCATCAAGGGTACAATTAGGTTACACTGGTTTCATTTATTAGGCAAAGTCCCTGTTAGAATTATGTAGCAAACCTTCGAGAAGAATTAGCACCAATCCTTTACAAACTCATCCAAAAAAAAATTCTGGATCTATTTTGAAAAATTTTTTGCTATTCTTTGAAATGTTCATCAGAGTACCTATATGACCCAGAAATTCCACTCCTAGGCATATATCCAAGAGAACTGAAAGCATATGTCTACACAAAAAATTGTACATAGATGTTTATAGTAACACTATTCATAACAGCCAAAATATAGAATCAACCCAAATGTCCACCAATTAACTGATGAATGGATAAATAAAATGTGATATGTCCATACAAAGGAATATTATTCAGCAATAAAAAGTAATCAAGTATTGATATGTAATATAACATAGATAAAATGCTAAGTGAAAGAAACCAGACACAAAAGTCACTTATTATGTGATTCCTTTTGTATGAAATGTGCAGAATAGGCAAATATTCTTTGTCAAGGTCCCTCTCACCCATATAGATACATATACTTTGACTCACACACCTAGACCCATGTGAAAACAGAGAATGTCACAAGTGTAATAAAGTTGAAAGGTGAGAGGATGTAGAATTCGCCAAGTATAACAGTGTGTAGGAAGTAGGGAGGTGTTAGAAATATCTTCAGTAGACAAAAGGATTTATGGGCACAAGTTCATCAAGGATATCAAGTCTGGTGTCTTTGGGGGGTGGTTAGAAGAAGCAACAAGAAATAAAACTTTAAAAAACAACATGCAGTAAGTTGATTTTTTCCTTTTTTCATCATAAAGAATCACAGAAAAAAATGCAACCAGAAATTATTTTGCAGAAGTTAAAAAAGAACTTCAGTAAAAAGCAAGCCTGTCATCAAAGGATTTCTGAGTAGGGATTAGAGCAGGGCTTAGGGAAAGGTACACATAGGAATTAAAGTACTAAGTCATTATTTTCCAGGTTTTAAGCTGTTTTGAGCATTTCTCCATAGCTCTAAATAATTATCGTAAGCCAGCTGCTGTATCCTGTTTGTGTTGATTCACCTTTAAATTTTCTGCCTAAATTGTGTGTTGTATTAATACTAATGTAATAAATGGGCAATTTTCTATCTCTGAAAGAAGTCAATAGCCTCAAACATACTTATGGAAGTTATATTTATATTACCAAACACCTATGTTAATTTCCTTTCACAAGGATCACAACAGCATCCTCCTTGAGGCAGAACTTTTTGATAAGATGAATGTGCTCATCACTTCGTTTATTGTCCCTCTGATGCATAAGCAAGCACCTGTTCCTTTGAATTAATATACCATTCTTTGTACAAAAGCTGTTTTCCACTGAATGTATTTTGGGAAGGGCAGCACAATTATGTAAAATAATGGATACAAAATTTGAATGAAATTTAGGGTAGAAACATTATTCATAACACCTTTCAAAAGATTTGATTAGTTCTAGCCAATCTAAGTCTACAAATAATTAATAAATATCTACTGTGTGTCCTACACTGTCCTTGCTTTTATAGTCTTTTAATTTGGACAAAGAAACCCTATACAAAATGAGTTAAAGAATACAATAAAAGCTTTTACAATAAAGACATGCCTTAACACTGTTTAATTTTGCAGTGCAAGCACAGTCTACGCCACCCTGAAAAGGACACTGTTCATGGGATACATATGAAAGTATTGCAATTTGTAACAACAAATTTTTTGGAGGATAGAAATAAAGTGTCCTAAGAACAGGTGTTTTTTTCTAGCTAGCACAGAGATGCGTTAGGGGTTAATGGTAGCTGTGGCAAAGGCATTTGGGTACAGGCAGGATGAATTACATTAGAGCAGAGTTTTTCTTGTATTCAGACATGTGCAAATAGGCTTACTGAAGTCTTAACTCATTGAATTGTAAATGTGAAAAACATTTAAATATTTTCCAATCATGCTTTCAACCATTCTATGTTGAATCTTCCTTGCCTGGCCCTTAACAACATTGGGGGCAGATTCTACCTTGCACCAGTGCTTTTTATGATTAATACTTAGTCTGATCACAATAAAAATTCCCTTTCCACTTAAAAAAAAATACTTAGTCTGATCAAGTTCAAAACTCAATGCCATATCTGATTCAAATCAATTCTTTCATCTTATAACACAATGTAGAGCTGGTTGTTGGAAGATCATTTGCCGTCTTTTTTCAGGGTTGGAGTAATAAAGAAAGTGACATTTCTTACAAATCAGGATTCCTTTTTAAAGACCTAAATTAATGGAAAAATATCCCACATTCTTGGGTTAGAATATTTAATATTGTCAAGATGCCCACGTCTCCAAATTGATCTATAGATTCAATGCAATCTCTATCAGAATCCTGGCTGCCTCTTTTGCAGAAATTGATAAACAGATCCTAAAATTCATACAGAAATGCAAGGAATCTATAATAGTCAACTATCTTGAAAAAGAAGAACAAAGGTGGATGGCTTACATACCTTGATTTCAAACCTTACTACAAATATATAATAATCAAAGGCCAGGTACAGTGGCCACACCTATAATCCTAGCACTCTGGGAGGCTGAGGCAGATAGATTGCCTGAGCTCAGGAGTTCAAGACCAGTCTCAACAAGGGAGAGACTTATATCTAAAGATAGCAGGGCATTGTGGCAGGCACCTGCACTTCCAGCTACTTCAGAGGCTGAGGCAAGAGGATCATTTGAACCCAAGAGTTTGAGGTTGCTGTGAGCTATGATGCCATAGCACTCTACCAAGGGTGACAAAGTGAGACTCTGTCTAAATATATATATATAAAAAATAATCAAGACAGTGTGCAGTATGGCACTGGCGTAAAGATAGATATACAGATCAGTGGAATAAAATTGAGAATTCAAAATTAAACCCTTACATGTATGGTCCACTGATTTTCAACAATAGTGCCAAGGCAATTTAATTGGGGGGAAAGACTAGTCTTTTCAACAAATGGTACTCAGATAACTAGATATTCACAAGCAAAATAATAAAGTTGAACTGCTATCCAATGCCATATATGAAAATTAGTCCAAAATGAATCATAGATTTAAATATAATCATTTTGGGGTGGTGAAAGTAATCTAAAATTAGATGTGATGATGGTTGTACTACTCCATGAATAAACTAAAACCATAAGGCCAGTGGTTCTCAACCTTTTACTAATGCCACAGTGTATTTTCATTGTTACAAAGGGGTTGCAACCCACAGGTTGAGAACCATTGCATTAGATAGTTTGCTTTAAATGAGTGATATTATGGTTTGCAAATTAGAGATCAAAAAACTTGAAAGGGATTTAAATGAGTTACTAGAAGAAAGTATAGTTAATTTTTTGTAAAATCTAGGGCCAAATAATGCTTTTCAAAGCATGTTACCAAGGCCACAAAACAACCCTATGATTTATATACTTGATTATAAATTATTTTTACAATTCTTATATTAAAAATACCATTGATGGCTTGGCACCTGTGGCTCAAGTGGCTAAGGTGCCAGCCACATACACCTAAGATGGCAGGTTCGAATCCAGCCTGGGCCGCCAAACAACAATGATGGCTGCAACCGAAAAAAAAAAAAATAGCCAGGAGCTGTGGCAGGCGCCTGTGGTCCCAGCTACTTGGGAGGCGGAGGCAGGAGACTCGCTTGAGCCCAGGAGTTGGAGGTTGCTGTGAACTATGCCACGGCACTCTACCCAGGGGGACAGCTTGAGGCTCTGTCTGAAAAAAATACCATTGATAACAATTTTTCAATATATACTGATATGTGTTAATAACATCCTTAACTAGCTAAAATCAGTAAGAAAATTATCAACACCATAATATAGAAATAAAGGACATGAACAGACAATTCACATTGTAAAAAATCAAACTGGTCAAAAGCATTTATAAAAATATTCAGATTCATTGCTAGTCAAAGAAATGCCAATGAAAGAACAATAAAATGCCTTTTTTCAACCATTAGATTGGTGAAGATTCAAAAGCAGTATAATACCCACGCCTGGTGAATGAGTGGAGAATAGGATTCTCATCTGCTTCTAATGGGTGGGTAACTTGGAATAACTGCTGAAGACAATTTGAAAATATAAATCAAATGCTTAAAAGTATGTAAATACTTTGAACAATTACCTTTTGGAATTATATCCCTAGAAATAATGCAAGAGGTATTCAAAAGAATATGTACAAGGATACCTGTTGTTTTTTGCTTTTTTTATTTTTGTTTTTGCAGTTTTTGGCCGGGGCTGGTTTTGAACCCGCCACCTCTGGCATATAGGGCCAGTGCCCTACTCCATTAAGCCACAGGCACTGCCTATGTTGGGGGGGTTTTTTTGAGACAGATTCTCACTCTGTCTTCCTGGGTAGAGGTCTGTGGCATCATCATAGCTCAGAGCAACCTCGAACTCTTGGGTTCCAGCCATTTTCTTGCCTCCGCCTCTTGAGTAGCAGATGCCCACCACAATGCCTGGCTAGTTTTTTGTATTTCTTTTAGTAGAGATGGGGGTCTTAACTCTCTTGCTCAGGCTGGTCTCAAATTCCTGAGCTCAGGCAATCTACCCACCTTTGCCTCCCAGAATGCTAGGATTATAGGTGTGAGCCACTGCAACTTGGACAGGTTATACATTCTTGTGAATTCTTATGAAAATTACAAACAACCTAAGTGCCTAATAATAGGAAATTAGATAAATACATCCAAACAATAGAAAACCATCTAGCCATTAAAATGGTTTGAAGGGATATTGGAGAATCCCATGACATTCCCATACTCAGGCCCTGCCCCAACAGAGTTTGCCTAAATGTGTAAGTGGTTCATGAATATGACACTTAATACTGGTCAATGAGATGCAAAGAACAGTTTGCAAGGGCTTTTGTGCAGCTTTTGGAAGCATCATCTCCTTTCTCTGGCTTTTGTCACCACTGGATGTGAGGCCCAGACTTTCATACTTATCCTCAATATATCTGAAGATAAGGCTGACTCTAGGGAAGGGCAGAGAAGAGAGGATTACGAGGAAATGGAGCCAGAGCCATTTAGTCAGCCCTGACAGCCCCTCTTCTAAACTTAAGGCCATAAACATATAAATTTCATTATCATTTGAGCTGAATTGAGATTTCTACAATTTGCTACCATATAGGTTACATGTAGGTTTACTCTGTTCTCACATGCCCCACAAAAAGAAAAAGAATTAGACCTCTGCAGTGACTCACACCTTTAATCCTAGCACTCTGGGAGGCTGAGGGGGGAGGCTCGCTTACCTCTGGTCTGGGTAACAGAGTGAGACTCTGTCTCCAAAAAAAAAAAAAAAGGAAGGAAAGAAAAGAAAGAAAGAAAAGGAAAATCCAATGGAGAAATGGAAAATGACTTCACCCATAGAGAACATCTCCAGAGAACTGGCAACACAAACGACACCAGCTAGGTGAAAAGCTCTTTGCTCTTTTCCTTTTGCTCTTCCCTTCCACCATTCTGGCTTGTCCAGCCAGAAGCTGGGCTAGGGAGGAGAAGGCGTCATGCTCGTCAAATCCCCACACCAGAACTGACGGTCAGAACAGGCAGAAGGGAGGCCTGTCATAAACAACCAGTGTACTGGGCTGGTGAAGAAACTCCCCCACCTGACTTTACTTCACGGGTCACAGTCTTTGGACTTTCTTCCCTATAGCTACGACGTGTTCACGAATATCAGTTTTCTCTAAGGAAAATAAATAAATGACTTATAGCCTGAGGTACCAGGGATGAAAAATGCTACTTTGGCCACTTTTATCTTTCTCGGAAGCCTAATAGAGATTTCAGATTAATTCCATGAAGCACAAGGATTATGGACTCTGTAATGGTCTAGGTAAATCAGAAAAGCTTCTAACAATCATTTTCCTTTTACATGTATACACAATAAGATCAGAGGGAATTTTTTTTTTTTTTAATATAACACAATTCCAACAGTCTACAAGCCTGAAGAAGGCAGGGGCAACAATGGCCTAAACTGTGTACTTCCCATACTCTATACCTAAAGCAATTTCCATTCACCATGTCCATCCAAAGTGGAGGTCATGTTACAGAGGGATTCAGTGACTATCACTGGTTTGGAGCTTCCTTGCATCCATTTTCCTTTCTTATCTGTCCCTCAGTTTCTTTTGTTAGATTTAAAAATCACTGCACAGCGTTTTGTGGGACTGTCCCCTCCTCTCATTACTCCCTCTGCCCAGCTAAAGGGAAGACATTGGACCCAAGTTAAAGAAATTCCTAGCTCCCACCTTGGAATATTAACCTTGAGCTGAGGAATGAGACAAAAAACTAGTTTAATTCCTTCTGAATGGTGGCACCTGCCCATGTTTTTTTTGCTCTCAGATGGCTACTGGGGATCCCTCTTTCTAGGCCTCCAGCATGGCCTTCTATTATCCAGCCCCTCATCACTGTCACCCCTGATATCTTTCAGGTACATTTCTTCTGGTTTAAGATGACCAGAGGGAGTTACTCTCTAAGCCAAAGAACCCAGCAGATAAAAAGACATTTGGTGTCTCGCAAATCTCATCTTTCAAAACAGCTATGCTTTTATTTACTGTGTGGAAAAATTAAAAGATCTCAGAAAGTTACACAGCCCTTAGTTCTTTACTGTAAGACATGTATTCAATCTATACACTATGATGATTCTTTCTAGGGTTATAAATACTTCGAATGTGCGATAAACTTTTCTTTTCTTTTGCCTGCTAGTCCTCTCTACATCTAGATAAAACTCACCATAGGAGCCTACACTTGCTGCTATCTAAATAGTCTTTGGAAATTACATGAAATAATAATAGTAAATATTATGTTAAAAATTCTAGCTTGAAATAGCCTCTTTAGAGAAACTGAACAATCAAGATAAATGTATCTTAAAGGAGTACTTTAACAGCCATGGGAATGGATAAGTCATCCAGGGAAAAGAAAGGCCAGAAGGTAAAGCAAAAAACTATTCAAACAGATGGAGGGTTATAGAGTAAGTCACTGAAGAATGAGCAGCAGCACGGACGTGCACTGTGCTGTCTTTGGGGAATGGGATGCTCTATAGCAGCGAACGTGAACATCTACAGGGAATACGATCACCAAGATGAAGGCTGTGTAAAGAAGTCTGGTATCAAAGCTTATTTTCCTTAGGCATTTCTTTATGTAAAGTTCAAGACCAGGCAAAACTAAATTACCATGTTAGTAATGACTGAGTGGGTATGTGGGAATAATTTATTTCTTGACGTAGGTGGTAGTGACAGCATATCTTACAATAAAGCACTAAGCTAGATGTTTATGTTTTACACACTTTTCTGTATATTTTAATGGAAAAATACATTAAAAGGCAGTATCTTCTTTTTTAAAGAAAGATCTTAGTCATCTGGAATGACGATTCTTAAGGCAGCTTATTACACAGAATTCCACTGTTCATGCTGCTTCTGCTCAAGAACACAGCGTGATCACATCCTTTGTACACTGCTGGATGGAGTTGTCTGCTCTTTTTTTTTGGTGATTTGCTTGAGTTCTTTGTATATTCTCGTCTCTAGCCCTTTGTCCGATTTGTAACATGTGAATATCTTTTCCATTCTGAAGGTGGTCTATTTGCTTTGTTGACTGTGTCCTTGGCTGTACAGAAGAACTTGATCAGGTCCCATTTATTTATTTTTGCTGCTGTTGCTTCAGTTGCCATGGGGTCTTCTTCATGAATTCTTTCCCAAGGCCAATATCATTAAGAGTTTTTCCCACACTTTCCTCTAGGATTTTTATTGTTTTATGTCTTAGATTTAAATCTCTTATCCAGCACAAGTTGATTTTTGTTAACTCGTGAGAGGTGTGGTTCCAGATTCAGTCTTTTAGATATGGCTCTCCAGTTCTCCCAGCACCATTTATTAAATGGGGATTCTTTTCTTGTGTAAGCTTTTGTTTGGTTTATCATAGACCAGATGGTGATATGAGGCTGATTTCCTTTCCAGGGTTTCAGTTCTGTTTCATAGCTTATGTCTCTATTTTTATGCCAGCAATGATGTGGATGTGGAACCCAAGTGCCCATCAACCCATGAAGGAATTAATAAGCTGTGGTATATGTATGCTATGAAATGCCATTCAGAAAAAAAAAAAAAAAGAAGAGGGAGACTTTGTATCTTTTGTACTTACCTAGATGGATTTGGAGAACATTCTTCTAATTAAGTATCTCAAGAATGGAAAAACAAGCATCCCATATACTCAGTACTAATCTTAAAATAGTTGACCAACAACTATAGGCCCACAGAAGAGAAAAACACAATTAAATTCAAGAAGCGGGGAGGGAGGAGGCTTGGTCAGTTCCCACCTAAGGGGCATAATATAGGGATATATGGCACACCTTCTGAGTGAAGGACTTAACTACAACTGAGACTTTGGACTTTAACTTACAAACAGAAATAATGTAACATAAACATATGTACCCTCATATTAACTGGCAACACAAAACAAAAACAGTATGAGTAGCTAGCAAAACCCTCTGGATTTATTGGTTGGTCAGAGTTCTGACTCTGATAATTCAATTAATGATTAGAAATGTAATTATATCATTTATATCATTATGAGTAAAGTTGGGTAGTGCTCTCCTTGTATGCAACACATGGAAATGATGGTTGTACAAATGTTTAGTTTTACATTTCCCAATTAGGGGACATTTAATTCTGCAATTACAGTAGAACACAGTTGACCCCCTCCTTACATTGACCACCTCCTTAAGCTGACCTAATTTTCATAGACCAGAAATGCACCACATGTACACATTAGTACAGTGGGTCTAGTTCCTTATGTTGTCCACCTCTCTATGTTGACCACTTTGTTACAGTTCCTTGGATGGTCAACTAGTAGAGGTTCTACTGTATAAGAAGGTTTTAGTATGTGCTTTTAGTATTAGGTATTTATGTTCATTGTCAATATTATTTTTATTCTAGTAACTTAAAGAAGCAATAGTATACACAGATGCTATAATAATAGTATACATATATTATATTAATGTAATTTTAAGTCACTTACACGCTAAGAAGCATTTGCATTTAAAATAATATTGTATTTCTATCATATTTTTAAGGATTTTAATTCAAACCCTGATTTGTATGCTATTTAAGGTGCAAACACTGGCTTTGGAATTAAACCTATATTTCAAGCACTAAAGAATAATTCAAAAGGAAGTATTTAATGTCCCTTTGTTTTCTTTCTCTCAAAAGAAAAAAGGCTTGAATAAAGGCTAAATTGCAGTGAAGATTCTAACAACTGGAAAAGAAGAGATTAAGAATTGCAGTTACATGGAGTATGAAACATCTCATTCTGGATTTGGGAAACTGATGTTACCAAACCCAGTAATCACTTTTCTGTAGGTGGTAAAAATAGGTA
>NW_003852477.1:5049947-5052806 GCF_000181295.1 Otolemur garnettii
GATAATGGCTTTCTTTTTCATTTGTTTTCAACCAAATAAAGATAATTATACCACACTGACAAGATACTCAAGATAAGAAAGAAGAGAAGCTAATTCTAAGTATCTCTCCATCTGTCAATCACAGATATCTATATTCTCAGGCAATTCTCAATCTATTCCTGCTACTATAAACAAAATGCCTTAGCCTGGGTAATTTATAAATAATAGAAATTTATTGATTATAGTTCTGGACACTAGGAAGTCCAAGATCAAGCACTAGCAAGCTAGGTATCTGGTGGGTGCTCACTCTCTTCCCAGAAGGCCTTCTTGCTGCACTCCCACATGGAGCAACGGCTACATGCTGTGTCCTCACCTGGCAGAATGGCAAATTGTGTATACTTGTATATATACGATTTTTATTTAGTATACTTTTGAGTGTTATGATGGTGTAGCTTTCTCCATCCATTTACTTTTAATCTATATGTGTAAAGTGAATTTTCTTTTTTTTTGAGACAGAGCTTCAAGCTGTTGCCCTGGGTAGAGTGCTATGGCATCACAGCTCACAGCAACCTCCAACTCCTGGACTCAAGCGATTCTCCTGCCTCCGCCTCCCAAGTAGCTGGGACTATAGGTGCCTGCCACAACGCCTGGCTATTTTTTGGTTGCAGCTGTCATTGTTGTTTGGCAGGCCTGGGCTTGATTTGAAACTGCCAGCTCAGGAGTATGTGGCTGACGCCTTAGCTGCTTGAGCCACAGGCACCGAGCCTAAAGTCAATTTCTTGTAGACAACATATAGAGGGTACCAAAAAATGTACACACAAAATTTGTTTAGTCTCTTCAAACTGTTTCTTCCTTTCAATGTGTCTTATAATTTTTTTGTTGAAAATTGGACATAGTATACTATGGGAGTGTTCTTACATGAACTTACATGAGACTGACTCTCCCATGATTATCTCAGTCCTTCGGTGAACCTGTACTTCTGGACTATGAACTTCACTAGTGCTTCTCAGTCTTTCTCCTTTAGGTGGAACAGGAAGACTGGAATGGGCTAGAGTAGGGGTAGTCCACTTCACCTAGGTCAGGTTACTTTTGAAAAAGCCCCAGGATATTGGGCTCTGGTAAAATAGTTTCTCTTGAGTGAAGGTCTTGTTAAGAGGATCATAATGCTCTAGTGTAGTGGTTCTCAACCCCTTTAATCCCTTCTGAACTGCTTAAAGGGCCACAGCATTGGGAAGGTTGAGAACAATTGCTCTATAGTGTGTTTCAAAATAGTTCTTTTTTCCTTTCTGATTAAAACATGAAGGATTAGGTCTCCAATATTCTCTGAGAGAACCTGGTAGGCAAAACTCGGGAAGTGTGAGTCCCTCCCCTCCTCCCCCAATAGATGCCCCTAAGTTTTTAACACAGAATTGTACAGAATTGTACACAATTTTGTGGACTTGCCTCCAGCAAGTCATCAATTACAGTTCAGGTTTTCCTACTCTTTCACTGATTCCTGCGGAGGTTCCTGCTCATGGGTTTCTGCTCTGGTAAATTGTAGTTTTCTGTATTTGCCTGTCTGTCTTTCCCATTTGAGGGGAAGTGGTTTTGCCCCATGACCTTACTTCTCTAATGGATCTGAGAAGAGTTGTTGATTTTTCAGCTTGTTTGAAGCTGGAACTTGCTTGTTTGAAGCTGTTCCAACTTGCTGTTGGATGGAGTGGTCATTTTTAAGCTCTTTACATGTTGGACTAGAAACCAGTGGTCTTTTTAGTTCAGTTTTGAATTAAATTCTACAATCTAAAGAGACCATTCTGGAGACCATTCCTAATTTCCTAATAAGTGAGGAGATTTATGGTTAAGAGCCTTAATTTTTAAAAATCAGACTTGGGTACTATTTTTACATAACATTTGTGCATCGAGGACCAACTTGGTTTCCAAGTGTCCAATTAGGGTGAGAATCAATCCTTGTGATCCATTCATGATAAATGAAACAGAGCAAAAAGATTGGATGCAACACTCTTACAACTAAATGGCCAAGGTGTATAACTGATTTATAAATTTAGCTGATAGCTGAGGACTCGGTTCTAATTTACTGGTCACATCATTACTTAGATGGCTGATTGACATTGGAAACAAAGCCTCTGGCTGCTGACATTTGGATTATGGCTCTAAAGTAGATCTATGGCAGGTAGCTCAGTAGTTTTTGCTCCACACAGAGAGAGCCAACAGAATTAGTCTTTTCAGGTTCACAGGCTAACCTTTTACAACTGCCCTACAACAGATGCAAATCCATTACCACTGCTAGAAGCGCAGCCCCTGGAGTGTGCTTTAATACTGCCTACGTTACTGAACCTGACAGAAAGATATTTCCTAATGGTCCCTTTCCCCTACCTGCAGCAGAGAAATTACATTAAATCAGAAACTACACTAAGAAAAGCAGAGAGCAGCTAAGCAACACCTTCAGATCTCAAAAGAGAAGAGTTTTTTGAAAGCCTTAAATTTAGCTATTAAATGTAGACACATCAGCACTGCTAAATGGTCTTTATAAGCTGATTCACAGCATCTAATAAAATTAAATAAAAAAATCTAGAGTGGGACTTAATGTACATCTGAAATTCCGAAGTTCAAGTATATGTTATGGAGCTGCAAGTCATCTCTCCTGTTGCATGCCTACTTGCGTTCCATTACTTTCTCTTTTTCTCCTTGAAGTTTGCTTAATAACCTAGATGGTGCTTATGTGGGTATGTTCACTTTGTGATAATCATTATGGTTTGTGCTATAAACTTCAACTAAAAAGAAAACAAACCTATTTCAGGCTCACTTTCATAAATTGTTATCAGACTTACTTGATCTACTAACTAGGTCTCTACCTTTCAGATTCTTTTTTTTTTTTTTTTT
>NW_003852477.1:5053081-5055752 GCF_000181295.1 Otolemur garnettii
GCTTACCCTGCTGTGCACTTTTATAGAAAGTTGTTATATCTTTGTCATCCATTTCTCTGTGTGCTTTTAGTTTCCATGTGTTACTCACTTTTTCCTGTGAAAACTTAAGTTTTCTGCCCATCATCTCTTTGGTAACTCTGCTGCATTGGTGTAAACAATGGTGTGTTCAGAAATCAGCTCTCAGAAAAACAAAACCTTGACTTGAAGTGACTGACGATCTTTGTGGTATATATATTCCCAATTCCCAATTTCAAAGTTTTAACATCCAGTTCACAATTGGCTCTCATATACAGACAAAAGGCAGCTCCAACCATGTAGGTAAACAATAAGATCATTGCTAGTTTTGCATCGACTCAGAACAGTATTTTTACTAAATGCTCATTCATTTTTACCACCATAAAGTTCTTCCAGCGGTAGGCATAGACAATCATAACATATTTCAGTGTGGAATCAATGATAGGTGAAAATTGTTCCCTGTGTTCATTCCTGCAGAGCTAAAGCTAAATAAGCCAATTTGCTGAATTACTTAGAACCAAGTATTTATTACATCACAAACAGATTAGTTTCCACTTGTCAAGAAATGTAATAGAGCCAAAGCACCAATTGCTGTTTGTTTTCTGCCACCAGTGCAGACTAAATGGAATGGATATTCAATAAGCAGTATTAAACTGAAGGATGCATTTTCAAAATGGTGAGGGGGCGAATAAACAGGCAGCATTAATGTCAGAGGGAATTATGGGTGTGAACGCTTCCTTTCTGCTACTGTGTAAATCTGGCCTGCTATAAATATTCAGTGGTATAAATAATGACTACATAGATGGATTTTGCTCTTGGAAGCTCAAATACAGAAAGACAACTGACATTTTCAATGTCAACATTTTGCAGGGCAACACTTTTCCTGATTTGTGAGGATGCCTATTATTTCAGTATGGACTTATCAGAAAAAACAACCAGAAGAAAAATAAAAGTTAAAAGCTCTGCAATATGGCGGGGGAAAAAAAACCCTTTTAAGAAACATTGATTCGACTGAAAACAAAACTACAGGGCTTTTCTATTTTATCAAATGAAATGGAAAGCAGACAAAAGGAATACTGTTAAAATTCTCTCTGTCCTGTAGTCCCAGCTCCTCAGGAGGCTGAGGCAAGAGAAACGCTTAAGCCTAAGAGTTTGAGGTTGCCGTGAGCTGTGATGCCACAGCACTCTACCAAGGGTGACATAGTGAGACTCTGTCTCGAAATGAAAAAATAATTCTCTCTCTATATCACTGTGACTTGAAATTTCCTAGGGCCAGAGGACATGATTGGAAACTGAACACTAGCCCCTCTGGTCTCTGCCTTTCCTCTCTTTTCCCTGCTCCCTCCTCCAATGGCAATGGAGCTTAAAATTGGACAGTCCCTTCTATTCCTCCCTTCTCAGTTTAAAAGTCTGGGTTTCCTAAAGAGTCATGAAAGTATCAAAAGGGCATCAGAATGGCAGGTGACACAACCTTAGGCATTATTTCAAAGGACATGACTATCTGATTTTTGATCACATACTGATGGGAAGATTTTGGCCCTGCTATATGTACTTCTGGATATTCACCCATGTATATACCTTCTAAGTGCTGGAGCAATGGCAATAGAAGAGGGAGCAACTCTTGATATTATCTGTGTGGTCTCCTTTCTCTTTGTGTGCAAGCTGTGCCAATCCCAACACCTACACCTGCTCTTTCCCTACCTTTCAGCTTGCTCTTCTCATTTGTAGCAGTATGTTGTGAGAGTAGACTTTCTGATGGAAGTGTTCCGGAGGCAGTTTCCCTGCCCTCAGCGATGCAGTCCAGCAGGACAGCAGTGTGCAAGGCTCCTGTCATGGTCATACAAAACCAATTAAGTTCTAATCTTCTCACCATTCTCAATATTTAAACCATATTTCATGCTTAGCATTAAATAAAAATGAAAATGAATGTCATAGTTTAGGGTTCTCAGGAAGTAGTTTCCGAGACAGAATTTAATGCTCAGGAATGCCTTGAGATCAGCATCCAGGAGGGGACAAAGTGAGATTGGGTGGAGGGAGAAGTAGAGCTCTGATTTAGCCTCCACAATCCCAGCCACAGGGAGGTCGGGAGCAGAAATGGCTCAAGAGAACCTCCCCAGTTTTAGTCAAAGTGACTGTTTCTCTACATCCCTGCCTCTATCCACCACTGGATGTGAACCTCCCCAGAAGGACATGACCATGGTGAAGGATGTTCTGTAGCTGATGTGTTCCCTGAAAGGAATAAAATTTGAAAGCTGTTCCACTGAAACAGTCACTGCAGCTGGGACAATTAAGTCTTTCCTTGAAAAGAAATTTGAGCACAAAATCTTTGTGTTCACTACAACAAATCTCCATATCTAAAAAATATCTATTATCTTTTACATATCTTACATCCTTAATAAGAGAATATGAAGCTACCTAAGAATACATTCAAAGCTATTTAAAAAATATTGCTTTTCAATATATGGTGCTGGAGTAACTGGCTATCCACAGGCAAAAAAAAAAATGTACCTCAACCCAAATATTTCACCTATGTGAAAATTAACTCCAAATGGATCATGTTTTTTTTTTTTCTTTGAGACAGAGCCTCAATCTATCGCCCTGGGTAGAGTGCCATGGCATCACAGCTCACAGCAACCTCCAACTCCTGGGCTCAAGC
>NW_003852477.1:5056709-5076318 GCF_000181295.1 Otolemur garnettii
AGAAATCAGATCAATCATACTTTGCCAGTGAGAATATAGTGTACAGCTACTCTGGAATATAGCCTGGCAATTTTTAAAAAATGAAATATGCAACTATCATATGACCCAGAAATTGTACCCTTGGGCATTTCTTTATTAGAAATATTAAAACTTGGGTTTACACAAAAACCCGTATATGAATGTTTTTCATAGCTTTATTTATAATATCTGAATACTGGAAACAATCCAGATGTCCTTCAACAGATAAATGGTTACATAAACTATGGTGTACCTCCAACCATGGAATACTGCTCAGCAATAAAAAGGAATGAACTACAAATACACGAAAGAACTTTAATCCACAAGAAACTGTGCTGAGAGGAAAAAAGCCAGTTGCTAAATGTTACATACTGTATGATTCCATTTGTATAACTTCCTTGAAATGACAAAATTATAGAACAGGTCCGTGATGGCCAGGGGTTAAGGATGGATAGGTTATAGGTGCAGGAAGGATGTGCGTGTGGCTACAAAAGGACAACATGAGGGATCCTGTGGTGATGGAAATGTTCCATATCTTTATCGTTTCCATGTTAATAGCCTAGTTGTGACATTGTACTGTCATTTTGCAAGATGTTACCACAAAGGGAAACTAGTAAAGGGTCCATGTATCTCTCTGTGTTATACTTACAACTCCATGTGAATCTGTAGTTATCTCAAAATAAAAAGTTAAACTATTTGTAAAAAAAAACCTTGAACTCAATAAATGATGTAATCTAGTATATGAAATAGTGGGGTTACATATTAGTGGAGTAAAGGGTTATTACTACGTAGTATGGAGGTGATTTGATGATCTCTTGCTATCCAACAAACAACACAAAATACAGTAGCTTAAAACAACCACCATTTTATTTTCTCACAATTCTATGGGTCATGAATTCAAGCTCATCTAAGCAGATATTTTAATCACATGGTGTTGGTTAGCGTCATTCACTTAGCCGCATTCATGCAGTGGCTGCATGGGCTAGAAATTCTAAGGCTTCACCCATATGCCTCAGTGCTCTGCACATGGTTTCTTTCTTGATGTGGCTAGCAAGACTTCCTCACAGGACGGTGGTCAGCCTTTCGCCATGGCAGTTGACTTTCAAGGAGTATTGCAGAGAGCAGGCTGTGAGATGGCAGAGCCCTCACAGCCTGGAGAACATTCAGGGAATGAACCCCCAACTGCTTCTCCTCCATCCCAAAACAGCCATTTTCCTTTCTTCATGCTCCCTGTGCCAGAAGTCACTTAGCCTTTTCTTTCCTTAGTTAACTACGCAGAGATCCTTGAGATGTCTCCCTTCTTTCTCCTTGTCATGTGCTAACAAAGTAGTAACCACTAAGTCACATAGTTTTTCCTTTGCTCTATTATGCTGAGATCCTTGTGATCTTACCCTTCTTACTTCTTGTCATATGTTAATGAAGTTGAGCAGAAACCATTAGTAAGATGATTTGTTAAAGTCATTTACATTTTCATATTGTACTATAAGACCCAAACTACGTCTTTTGTTTATGCTACTTCTCCATTTTATCTATGTTACTCCCCCTGGGCAACCCTGTAAAGATTCTACAAAATAAAGCTGATTTTGTACTTTGGAACTGGCTATAGCCAGCAGCTCAGTCAGTCCTCCTGGTCCCTTTGTTTCCATGTCTTCTCTTGTGCTGTATTTTCCTCATTCTCCACCAATTCCACTCTGGTTCGCTCCCCTTTGCTGCGCTGGTTCACAATAGAGTATATGAATTGGTGAATACTGAAGCTACAGATTCTTAAGTCCCAGCCTTGGAAATTGCACAGCATCGCTTCTGCCACATGCTATTGGTCAAAACGAGGTACAAGTTCAGATTCAAGGAGATGAAAATAGACGCCAATCAATGTTAAGAATAAGGTGACCAGACATCCCGCTTTTGGCGGGACAGTCCTGATTTTTAACAATTTGTCCCGCATCCCGCAGCGTTTTTAAAAAGTCCTGATTTTTGGAAAGAATGAACGACAAGCTAGGGAACAGCGGGAGAATGGGAAGGGAATATATGGTTTTCAGCTGCTGAAAAGGTTAATGTAACTCCATTTGGGAATGAAGAGGTTAATGCAACTTCATTTGGAAATGAAAAGGCTAATGTAAACTCCCTGCTCCCCTCCTGGGCAAGGTATCAGAAGGAGACTGGCTCCCTCCCTTGCTTCTAGGCAAGGACAATTAGCTCAGAAGAGCCAAACTGTCTGGAACAAACAAGTTCCACCCCCCCCCCCAAGGTGACCAGACGTCCTGCTTTTGGTGGGACAGTCCCAATTTTTAACAATTTGTCCCATGTCCTGTGGCATTTTTAAAAAGTCCCGATTTTTGGAAAGAATGCACAACAAGCCAGGGGAACAGGAAGGGAATATACCGTTTTTCAGCTGCCATGTGGCTATTTCACCAGGATGTGAGTTTTATATTATTTTTGTTAATTTTATAATGTTAAACTTTAATAATAACAAATAATTGTTGAGAACTGATTATCTAGAACTACTCATCAAAGTTTGCATTGTTGTCAGGCCCCCCCAGGCCCCACCCCCGTCAATGGTGTCTCACTTTACCAATGTTAAAATCTGGTCACCTTAGTTAAGAAGTGACAACTTGTGCCTATCTTACTCCACTCTAGAGGGCAATTAATTAACTACAGATGCTCCTCAAATTATGGTGGAATTATGTTCTGATAAATTTCTAAGTTGAAAATACTGTCAAAATTCATTTATTACACCTAATTTACCTATCATCACAGCTTAGCCTATCCTGCCTTAAACACGTTCTGAATACTTAGACTAGCCTACTCTGGGTAAATTCATCTAACGTAAAGCCTATTTTATAATAAAGTGCTGAATAGTTCATGTAATTTATTGAATAATGAGCTGAAAGTGAAGAAAAAAAGGAGGGTTATATGAGCATCCAAAGTATGGTTTCTACTGAATGTAAAATACTTTTCTTTGTAGTTTTTCTAAAGTTACACATTCAGTTTTAAAAATGGTTATTCATATCTTCTCTTTTGCTTTGTCAGTTTTATGTTATGTTTTTAATTAATTTATTTCTTTTTATAGTTTATTTTTTTGAGATGAGATCTTAGTCTGTCACCCAGACTGCAGTGCAATGGCAGGATTCATAGATCACCGCAGCCTTGAACCCCATAGGTCTATCTCCTGCTTCAATCTCCCAAGTAGCTAGGCCTACCAGCAGGAGTAGGCCTAAATAATTTTTCATAGAGACAGGGTCTTGCTATGTTGCCCAGGCTGATCTTGATCTGGTCTCAAACTCCTGGCCTCAAGTAATCTTCTGGCCTGGGCTTGCCAAAGTGCTGAGATTAACAGGTGTGAGTCATTGTGCCTGGTGCTATTTTTTAAAAATATTTTGTCTACTACATCTAAGTTGGCATAAAGCAGTTTGTAATATTGCCTTACTATCTTTTTAAAGTTGGTAACATCTGTTGTGATACCTTTCAGTTTCTGATATTGTTAATTTGTGCTTTCTTTTTTTTTCCTACCAATTATTTAGGAGTTTACCAATTTTATTACTCTCAGAGAACCAACTTTTGAATATTTCATGGATTTTGCCCTTTCTTCACATCAGTGTGTTCTGGAGTCCTTCCATGTTAATACATATGGATCTACCTCATTTTTTAAATTGCTGTAGTATTCCATATTTTGAAGGTGGCAAGATTTATTTACTCATAAGCATTCTTATTAATTTCTTCCTTTCTTTTGGCTATTAGAATACCAAAGTAAACACCCTTTTCATGTTTCTATGTGTACATAAGTCAAGACCCTCAAAAATTAAATGCTGGGCCACAGGGTACATTAGTTTTACAGTTTAAACTGTTTTCCAAATAGCTGTACTAATCTGTATCAACTGGGTAGAAACATTCCTCAATGATCCAGGTTTGCGCCAATATTTAGCAATCTCAGCCTTTTTCATTGATGTCGTCATGGCTTGAATTTGCATTTCACAGGTAACTTATGAATCTGAGGATCTTGTCGTTCATGGCTTGAGAGTTTTCTCCTCTGCAAAGGATTCTGTTAACCTACTTTCCATTTTGTTTTTGTTCATTGTTTTAAAAATTCAAGATATTAAACCTTTGTTCCTTAAAATGTTCAAAATAGATTTCCTAGTCTGTTCTATATTTTGTACTTATTCTACCTCTTTCCACACAGATGTTTTAAATTTTGAGGTGGTTAAATTAATCACTCTTTTATGGCCTGGCATTTGTCTCTTGCTGAAGAAGCCCTTCTATCTGGTTCAAGTTCAGTTAACACACAGTGGTTAGTCTCTTACCTCTGGAGGACAGCTCTACCAGTAAGTTCTAGAATCCAGCCCCTGAGAGATCATTCTCCACATCATCCTTCCTCCACTTAACTATGGTGGAGTTCTCACATCCTCATGTTTTATTCTAGACCAGCCATGGCACCCTGGTGTGCTATGAGAGGATCTTAAGTGTGCTGTGAAAAGTTTTAAAGATCATTAATTATTTTTGAAAGAAGTGCAAAGTGCACTAAGTATATTAACTTTTTTTTTGAGACAGAGCCTCAAGCTGTCCCCCTGGGTAGAGTGCTATGACATCACAGCTCACAGCAACCTCTAACTCCTGGGCTCAAGTGAGTCTCCTGCCTCTGCCTCCCAAGTAGCTGGGACCACAGGCACCCACCACAATGTCTGGCTATTTTTTGGTTGCAGCCGTCATTGTTGTCTGGCGGGCCCACGCTGGATTCTTACCCGCCACCTTAGGTGTATGTGGCTGGCGCCTTAGCCACTTAAGCCACAGGCGCCAAGCCTTAACTTTTTAACTTTTTTTACCAACATAATTTAAATGTGCCGCAGAAGTTCAACTAGGTTCAAGTGTGCTATAAGATAAAAAAGAATCTCTGCTCTAGGCTTTCATGTCTAGACTTTCATATCAATGCCCCCTTCCACTCTTGAAAACAACTTGGAACCACGGAATGTTAGAAAGGACCTTGGGAGTTATCTAATCTCAAACTCTCATTTTTACAGATGAGGCTTATAAAATATAAATCTTTCTGTTCAATACAGGCGCCATGGGCTAGTGGCTTTTGAATTTTATGCTAATTAAAATTCAAAATTCTGTCACACTAGCCAAATTTCAAATGCTCTACAGCCACCTGTAGCTAATGGCTACTCTATTTGATAGTGTGGGTCTAGAACATTTCTACACTGCAGAACATTCTAGTAGACAGGGCTGTTCTCTAGAGTTGTCTGCTGACTGGCAGTAGGAACACAGGCATTACTTAGAAACAGAGATCTCAGGTCCCACTCCAGACCTCCAGGGTAGAAAATTTTAATTTAACAAGATATGCAGGAAGTTTGCGTGCATATTAGAGTCTAAGAAGCCCTAAAATCATGTTCTGTTTTTTTCAAAATCATATAGCTGATTGTTCAGGCCTTTCCTATGACCCAAGTACCACTTTCCCTTTTCCTGTGTCTTTCCTATTATCTCAGTACCACCAAGCTGGGACTATGTTCCAGGCAGTAGAGTCCCCAGCAACCAAGATAACCATTCAATATAGACGGAATGCTCCCAGGCTGGATGTGCTCAGAAAGGTGGAGATTGTACCGGATCAGTTTCAGCAGCCATATTACAAGTCTCTGGCGACACCAGTAATCCCTGTAAACTTTTTACATGTACTAGTCTTCCCTAAACTATTTTATGAATTGGACCAAATACAAAAAAATACAAGGTGGCCATAGTTTACTATTTTAAATTGCACACGAACTTTATAGCCACCTTGTATTTATTAGCTATAGCTATTACTATGCCCAAGGCATAGATGTTGCTGTTGCTGTGAGCTATGACTCCAGGGCACTCTACCGAGGGCAAGATAGTAAGACTCTGTCTCAAAAAAAAAAAAAAAAAAGCCAACCTTGAATGCAGTAAAGTTGATTATGAGAGGCTTTTACACCTCTAAGTCACAAAAGACCCATCCTTATCCTAGAGGTACTTTACTGAGTATCTTTTCAAATACACTTCCAAGTATTCCAGTGTAGTTGGAAGGATACTCAATGAAATCCATTAAAAATTGATACAATTACACAAACCTGAGAAGTTGAATGCTAAATGTACATGTGTAATAGAAACGGGTTTACATGGGGGCTCAGAGGAATGAAAACAAGGCTGCAGGGAGGGAGGGGAGTCAGGAAAGGAGAGCAATGAGCTGAGTCTAAAATAAAGGGTAATGTATTTTTGTAGGTTCCATAAAGACAGAAGCCCTATTTCAACCCATTGTTTCCCAGTGCCTGGAAGAGAGTGGGCACAAGTAGCCACACACTAAATATCAATGGATGAACGGTAGGGAGTGGTATAATTCCAAAAGCAGGCTGTATCTGATGGCAAAAAACTTGCAACCCGGTCAAGAAACATTGACATTAACATTAGTAAGAACCCCCAAAACCTAAACACCAACTCTTTTCACCCTCTCATGTATATAGAGCTAGATGGGAAAGTGGTTGCTGGTTCTGGCCATTAACCCAGGGCCTAGAGTAGTGCCCTGCATGTCAGAGATCAATTGACTGCAGGATCCTGTGAGTCGCCCTCTCCCCTCGGCCACTCACCGCCGGGAAAGGCTGGAGGAAGGCCAAACAGCACCTGGATAATGGTGCTTCCATTACCACTGCAGCATCTCAGACAGGCTCTTAAACAGGGCAGGGGCACGTCTCAGTCTCCACGGTACTATCAGGTGCCTGCTCAGTGCCCAGCACCTGACAGCCAACATCAACAGGATGATGCATTAATACGGTCATTATTTAAATTAGTTACTACTCAACTCTCCCGGGTGAGCTCCGCCGGTTCCTCCAGCTTGACAGACCCGCCCAGTGTTCACGCAGGAGCGCGTCAGGCAGCATGGCGCATGCGTGGCTGATGCAGGAGTCATGCTACAGCTAGACATGCGCAGGCGCGCCGCCGCGCCGCCGCGCCCCCGGTCTCGCTAGTGGGCCGACGACGCATGCGCGGGCGGCGCGGTCTTAAGGGCGGCGGCGGCGGGGAGTAACCCAGTCGGCCTGTCAGCCGGCTTGGAGGCGCTTCCTGGCGCTTGCGCGGCTGAGGCCATGGCGGCGGAGGAGGAGGAGGTGGACTCGATAGACACCGAGGAGAGGTAAGTGCGGACGGCAGAGGTGGGAAGCTGCGTGTTTCTCCCGCACGCGCCCTCCGCGCGGCCGGAGCCCGGCTCAGCGGGCGGCACCGAGGACTCGTAACCCTCCCGGCTACGACCGGCCGCTCGCTTGTCCGGCTCCGGCGCGTGGCGCCTGGAGAAGTCCCAGCGCCGCTCTGCTCCGGTAGGCGCCCGAAGTGTCCGAGTCTGACTCCGGCCGCCCTGAGGGCCCGCCCCGTTGTTGTGTAAGCGGCCCCGCGGGGCCGGCGGCGGGGGTGGCCTGGGCGCCGGGACAGCCTCGTTCTCCTCCAGGGGTCCCCCTCCCTGCCCAGCGCGGCGGCGGGCGGGGACCGGCCGAGCCTGCACCTGACTTCGTGGTCCGGGAAATGGCCGGGTCCCTCTGTCCGCTTCTGAGCGCGGCTTCCGTCTTAAGGTACACGCTGTGCTCTGTCCAGCCTCCGGCCAGAACGAAAGTACCACCAGAGCCGGTGCCCCGGAGGCCCGGCAGGAGGGGCGGTGCTTCCTTGGGGGTGTGTTAGGCGGACAACCCAAATTCACCCCAGAAGCGGCGGCAGATTCGGGGTGTCCACGGAGGGAAAAGCCCAGCGTGCGGGAAAGGGTACTTGGGGAAGTGGATGTATGGCTTTGAGTTTCAGAAAACGTTTAACTTACAGGTGCTTTGTAGGATAAAAGGGGACACTTAAGTTATGTCTAACAAGTTCGGAAGGGATCATTCATCTTTTTGCTTCGGAGCTCCGGAGCTCCGGAGCTCCGTTCTCTCCTTTTTTGTGATGAGTTCTGGCTTTACTGGAGAAGCATGTGTGTGTGGCCTGTGCCTCAAGGAGACACAGACATGTAGGAAACTGTGGAAGTTGGAAGGCAGATGTCTAATGGGAATCTTTTTGATATACAGATACACTGAGTTTAAATTGTTTTCTACATATAGCTGACTTTGTACATTTCTTCGTAGACTAGTAGTTAATTAGTGGAAAGAGTGAATTGCCTTATTTTTCAAGGATAGTCATTTATATTGGAAAGGAAACTTCTCTACTTCTACAAGGTATATTTGATATTTTGACATGAGTTCTACAAGGTGCTTAGCAAACATAATCTAAATGATAGGATATGGAGTACCGTGAAGGCAAGGGTATTTTGAAAAATGACAAAGGGGAAGAAATATAAAATATTGGAAACTAGATTCTTCCCTTGAGTTTTGTTTATATGATGAATGGGTCCACAGTTTTGGGTTGTTGGTGAACTTCCTTCTTACTTTGAGATGAGATGCTGCATGCCACGTGAACTCAAGTAGGAACCTAACTGGTACCTTATGTTCCCTTCTGATTTGTCTTTGTTTTCTGCCTTTCTGAGACTACTTTCTGGTAAACTCTTTGGTCTCCATGTTGCTATAGGGCTTAGGAGTATAGGGCAAAACCCTGAAAGAAAGTTTTGGCTTTGGGTGATGGCTGGAAGCAGTGAGGAGCAAATGATAAAAAAAAAATCCTCAGCAGCTGTATTGTCCGTAGACAGAGATAGACCTGGCTGGTGTTCTTGGCAATACACTTGATGTGTTTTCAAAATCCATATGGCCACTCCAACAGCAAGTGGAGAAGACTGACCTCCTTCACTAGTTGGGTGTTCCCTGAAAGTAGTCTTATTAAATGTAAGGTTTACCTTGTATGATAGATAATTACTGTTACCACTTTGCAGTTGGGACTGCCACTGGGAAGGCTCCTAGCACCCTGACGTTAGGCCCAAATAGTAGGCCTAGCTTGGAGCACCCCACGTATCTGGATTTAATCTAAGACACTTTACCCATATTTCTCCTGTCTGTCAGTATGATTAAGTCATGTCAGATACTTGGCTTTTGTTTGAAATCAAATTCCCCATCCTAAGACATTCCAAGTGTAGATAGATGACATTTACAAAGGAAACAATTATAAAAGGGTCATCTGATGGCTTTTTGGAGCATATGATTTGTTTTTTCCTTTGTGGCACTTAGTGAAGACAGGCATTCCAGGGATCCATTTTGCTTTCAACATCCAGCCCTTTCAGTTGCAGTACAGTTGAGAAAGCTAAGTGTGACAAGAGCAGGATGGATTTCTGTGACTTGCTGTAAGTAAAGTTGTCCCAGAGAATGATTGTGTCAGTTGAATTTAGAGGAAAGCTGTCATAGAATTGCTTAGTTGCAGAGTAGACCATAAAAGAAGCCGTTTGCAGTAGCGTGCTGGAGTTGATTTGTACCAACAAGCCATTACTAAATTTGCAGGAATTTTGCCAACTGTTGGCAGCTTGAAACTGGCCATGGTGGGAGTATTTACACCATGGAAATCATCAAATGCTATAAATAAGGTATGAACAAAGGATTTTTCTCTCCCCTTCCTGCCTCAGTCCGTTTGCCAGCACTCTACTGGCTTTACATTAGGAGTTGAATGTAGTTCTTGCTCTTGGAGATGAAAGAGTGGATTTCTCTATCATTTAAAAACTGCAAATGCCTGGGGTATGGTGGCTTGCACCTGTAATCTTAGAACTTTGGGAGATGGAGGTGGGAGGATCCCTTGAGCTCATGAGTTTCATACCTAAGCTAGAGTGAGACCCACCCTGTCTCTACTATAAAAAAGAAGAGAAAATTAGCTGGGCACTGTGGCTGGTAGCTGTAGTCCCAGCTACTTGGGAGGCTGATACAGGAGGATCACTTGAACCCAGGAATTTGAGGTTGCTGTGAGCTAGGCTGCCACCAAGGCACTCTAATCTGGGCAACAAAGTGAGACTCTATCACAAACAAACAAACCCACAAAAACTGCCAAGATCTGTGATGCCTTACTGTTGCCATCTCCCCTTCCCAATCCCTTGCCACTTCTTAGAATTCATGAAACTTTTCAGTGCAACATCCCATTTCTGTACTTATCCTCGGATCATTTTCAGTATTTGATATGTAATGATAGCTACTTCTTTTTGAAACTCTTACTAGGCATTCTAGTTCTTAACAATATTTTGCTTCTTGCCTTACCTAAGACCAACAGTCACTTTTATTAGCTTCTCTTTTTTCTCTATTCTCTACTTGTAGTAGTTCTCCAAGGTTCTAACTTGTTTTTGTTTTTTGTCTTACTTCCTCAAACTCCTTTAAGTATCTTGTCTGTGGAGAGGACTGAGATCTTGTTCTCTTTCCTTTTCTGGGAGGAGCCCTCTCTAGGCTAGTGATGTTTCTAATTGTCAGATGTTTATGCCTAATTCCTTAAATTTCTCGTGTCCAGACCAGGATTTTATTTGCACCTTCCTTCTCCTAAACTACACAATAGAAAAGTCTCCATTCTTCTCCTTGATTTGTGACAATTACTACTTCTGGATGACCAGAATAACACTGTGGCATTATCTCTTGACTCTTCCCCCACTGCAAGCCCCTTTTATTGCCCCTAAATACCAAATTTGTTACCAAGTCCAGTAGCTTCTAAGTGTACAACTTCTCCTTTCCATTCCACGTGTTACCTAAGAGCCACCTGGTTCATACCTTCCTTATTCTTTCCCTTGGATTGTTGACTATTAACAAGTTTGCAAGTTTGTACCATTGCTCATTTCATTAGTTACTTTTCTATTTCCAGGAGGTATAGTCTCCTTTGCCACACAGCCACACACACATTGTGGCTTTATGTGTCCACAGCCTGACTTCAAAGCCCTTTCCAAGTAGTGTAGCTGCTATCTGGCATGAGAGTCTTACTTCCTCTCTGTGCACTGGACTCCAGCCAACCTGTATTTTTCATTATTTCCTCAACAGTTTGCTTTGCCCACTTCCTTTTCCCCCAAAGCTTGGTTACTTTGTTTTCTCTGACCCAAAACATGTTGTGATCTTTCTTTTCTAAAGGTCCACAATATTTTTCTAAATTTTGTGGGCAAGTATACCATTATTTTGTAGTATAGTTTTTTGTTGTCAACTCAGTGAAGACAAGGCTTTTCTTTTACCCAAATATTTGGTAGAGCCTAAAGTGGCTTTACAAATTGTTAAGCTTTACATTTTTGTTAAGTTAAACACTTCAACTATTGTAAATTCATTACACAAATACTAAAATCAGAACTATAGTAGATTATACATTTTGTACTGTGTGACTTAAATTTTTTCATCATGAGATGTTCAGAAAAGTTTGAATTTAAATAAGACAACGATTAGGATCATGGAACTTAATAGAAGTTTGGGAATAGGATTCTGTGTCTCGACCTTGAGCGAACAATCCCGTGCTTCACTGTTTTGCCTGCTCTCCAAAATGCCATTCATGGATCAGCAACTGCTGATAGTCCTGTGACAAAGAACTTGTTAACAAAAGATGGTAAAATGACAAGGATGGCAGCTTAGTAAAAAAAAAAACACTGATTAAAACATTTCAGAATTATGAGTGTTTCTGGATGAGTCTTTGAAGATTTGACCTGTATTACTTAACATGAGCTGCTCTGAAACATTATATTGGTTTAAACGTTGTTTTGACTAAGTGTTAGATTATTAGTCTAACCTCGTGATTCTATAATTCCTACTCCTGATTTTGAGTTACAAGAAAAGTTGTTGTGGAGAGATTTTTTTATTAAAATGATTACTCAGTTTGAGACTAAGGATTTTTAGTTTTGTTCTGTTTATTATCTAGTGGATGAACTTATTTTAGAACTGACATAAAGCAATGCCACTTTGACTCCTTAAGCAGAGTAAACCTGAAAGTATACATGTAGCTTCACACTTATGTTTGATAATGGGGCCGTGGAAGGGCCTGACTCCAGAATAGTTTGTTTCCTCTGTGAGGGAAGGTAAGAAGCAATGGGGAGAAGGGGTTGGAAATATTACCATCACGTGGCTTGTCTAAAACACTGATTCTCTCACTGTGGTCTTTTGAAGAAGGTAATGGGGGGGAGGACCTAAAAGATTGTTGATTAACCTGCTAAAATATATTATAGGGCCCGAGTTGTCTTTGCTCTAATAGTGATAGTTTGAATCATTTAAGTATTACTTATCTAAAATAAAATGCCATGTTGGTCACTTAAATTGTAGTTGTATGAGACATACTCTTTTTGTTGTTCTTTGTTTCGTCTTTCATAAGAAGTCATTTCTCAAGAAAGCAAGCCTTTATTTGCCAAGTGTTACAATTAACAATTTTGAAGTTTTTAGTCATTCATTGGTTGACAGATTATGTCAGAAAAACATATGTTCACACCTATAATTAATTTGGACATTTATAATAAAAAGCAAAATTTCATGGTTTTTTTAAAGGAGATAGAATACCATTTTAGATTAGCTTATTAAGAGCAATAATAAATTTATAAGATTTTTCTCTCTCGTCTGTACCCATACAGGGATGGAGACCATTTTAAACAAAATAATAATATAATGAAATCCTCTTTACTTGTAACCTAATTAGAAATGTTATTTAAGTGTCCAAGAGTGTGTGGAAATTGACCAGACTTCTGCACATTTTCTTCAGAATACTTTGAAACCTCTTTCACTGTTTCATAATATTTATAGATTGTGTAATTCAGGTTTAGTAATACTATAGATAGTCAGATATTTTAGAGAACAAAACAGGATTTACCAGGAAACTTAAATGTTGATGGCATGGAGTATAAGTACAACATAATGATATTTTTATAAAAAATATTAGGTAGAAAGTTCAAGGGAAAAAAATTATATCTCAAAATCAGAATACTTAAAATTATATTCTTAGGTAAATATACTCTATTAATTTGTTAAGCACAGGTTACTTGGCTTTACTTAGAATTGCCTGCTCTAATGTGGCCTTTCAGAGTGTTTCTTACTTAGAAGTCTGCTTACCGAAATGATTCCACTGCGAAATAAAGTGATTATAAAGTAAAAGGCCTTTCATTTGGTTTTTAATTTTGTTATTTTACTTATTTATGTTTGATATTTTACTATGTATGTTTGATTCGGTACTTTAGAGCTTTGTTCCTTTGCCTTGCTGATAAACTTAGTGCATACCTGATGGAGCTATACAGAAAACTTTTTTTTTATTTTTTGAGACAGAGCCCCAAGCTGTCCCCCTGGGTAGAGTGCTGTGGCATCACAGCTCACAGCAACCTTCAACTCCTGGGCTCAAGCGAGTCTCCTGCCTCCACCTCCCAAGTTGCTGGGACCACAGGCACCCGCCACAACGCCCAGCTATTTTTTTTTTGGTTGCAGCCATCATTGTTGTTTGGTGGGCCCAGGCTGGATTTGAACCCACCACCTTAGGGCCACTTGAGCCACAGGCGCCAAGCCCAGAAAACTTTTTGGCTTACATTGGTAAGGCTTCCCCATATTATAGTTGTTTATTTTTAGAAAGTTGTCACTATGGTGAATGAAATTTCTTTGTGTTGCAATTGATGGTTTGGTCTCTTCTGAAGTTTGGGGCTTAGTGATGGATTACAGTGATTATTTTTTATCTGTTTAAATAAAATAGAGAGGTTAGGTTTTGCTTTTCTATTTATTTTCCAGAGCTATAAGGAAACCTGCTCTGTATGTAGTTTACTATTTTATTGCTAGGCCACGTGAATTTAACTTTTACTTTGAGTTTTGTGACCTTAGAGGAATGGTTAGTTATCTGACAAGGTCCACTCCTGTGTCCATTCTTCCATATACTAAACTCATAAGGCTGAACAGTACTGAGTGGCATAGAATACCCTGTGAAAGGGGCAGAGGGTCTCTTTAAAGACAGGAAGTAGTGTTGGATGGGTAAGTGTTTAGTGTAGAAGCAGGAGAGGTGGGAAGGTAAGGTAGGTGAACTCTCGAACAAAGGGGAATAAACTAAAGTATGGGAAAGGTAAATTCTTGGAAAAACGTTCCTTTGAGCCTGCGATAAGCCTGGCACTCAGTCCTGTAGAGTCTCTCTAGGAGAGAAGAAGACGGTTTCTTGGAACATTTTATCGTCTAGTTAAACTAAAACTGAACAGAAACATTATCAAGATTTAGGGGAAGAGTGATACCTTTACAGTTTCATTAAGCATAAAAATAGTTTTGTTAAATGCAGTTTTTCAGCTTAAATATACTTTAGAAAAGCCCCACTTTAAAAAATCACTTTGATGAAAAAGCTTCTGTGAAAATATCAAGCAAATTAATGCCTCTTCTTGTGGTTGAGGATTCCTAATTTTTCCTTGTAATGCATTACGCTTACAAGCATGAAAACATTGTTTTGCTCTTTCTCTGAGTTGAGCTGATCACTAAGGCAGATCTGTCTGGACAGATAATCCTTTGAAAGTTGGTTTTATGGTCAACTGGTAAATTGATGGAGGTAGGTATAATTCTATGTTACATGCTGGTATATAGCTTTTTAAACTCTGGTGCTTAGTTTGGTAAATCTTTAGAGTCTAAATTATTTGTTGAATGTATTTTTTTTTTTTTTTACAAAGACTGAAATGAAGGTTACATTTATGTTTTCTTTGCCCCAACTTGTCTATGATATCAGTTGGAGCAAAAGTAGATTAGGGTACATTTCATGTTAACTTTTTCTCTCTCTCTCTCTCTCTTTTTTTTTGGTACTGACCTCTGATTCTCTGTGGCAAAGAACTATACTATGACTTAAGGGGAATAGTATTTAAGAAAATTGGTGAGATTGAGTTGTAAGTAACTTCCCATTGATACCAGTTAATATTTTTATGGTTAGAGACCTTGTTTGGTCAGGACAAAAGAGCTATAGCTTAATGATAGTTTACTTTTTTTTTAAGCTCTAAAGATCATGAGATACTTTTAATTGTCTTTTAACCACTTTTTCCCCAACATTTGGAAAATGGTTGAATAAAAACATTTATTGCTGAAGGCTTGAATCATTTTTCCTAGATGATTTATAAATAGGTTTACATATTTATAAATAGCCTGATATTAATGTTTCTGTTATGTTTCTACCTTGATAATGAATTACATGTAACATTTTTGAGGGATGCCTAATCATCTTGTCCTGTTAAGGCACAAAGTTAGAAACTGGCAGCAGAGAACATTGGAGTAGAACTTTATTATAGTGCATGCTATTATGTATCTCGAGACATTCTTTTCTTGTGGGATATCCCTACAGTATGACCTCATGCCATGAAAACCTGACCAGATAATCTGCTTATACTTAATCCTGTTGGTGTGTGTAGCACAAACACACACATATACATAGGTACGGTAGCAGGACATACGTTCCAAGACCCTCAGTAGATGCCTGAAAACTCAGATAGTACTGAAATTATATATATGTTTTCTATTATACATAAACACCTATGCTAAAGTTTAATTTATAATTTAGGCACAGTAAGAGATTAACAATCATGAATAATAAAATAGAACAATTATAGTAATAAGCCACCATCACTACTCTTATGCTTGGGGTCATTATTAAGTTAAATAAGGGTTTTACACAAGTTCTGCAATATTGAGACAGTTGATCTCATAACCAAGAGGGTTACTGAGAGACTAGTGGGCTGGTAGAGTGAGTAGTGTGACACGTCAAAGGGGTGATTTATATCCTAAGTGGAATAGGGGAGGGTAGTGCACAATTTAAAGCTTATGAATTGCTTCTTTCTGAATTTTCCACTTAATATTTTTGGATATCTCTTGACTGTGGTAATTAAAACCACGGAAAACAAAAGCATGGATTAGGGGGGGACTACTTTATATGTATAATATAATACTACCAAACTTAAACTGGGAAAGTTCTTATGTCTAAAGATAAAGTGACAAGGGAAAAAAAGGTGGCTAGTAGATGAAAAAGGAATAATTTTATTTAAGTGGAAAAAAAGGTATGATATTAGGCTACTGTGCTTCTGTTCACCTTTCTGTATTATCTGTGCTGATTACCCTTTTCTTGATTCCAGCCTCTTTGCATCAACATTTGTTTTTTGTTTTGTTTTAGGGGGTTCAGGAGCTTCCTCTGCTCATATACTATGTCCTATTAAAGAACTCCTGGTACTGTAAGAGCTCTTTGCCTATAGAAATGAACCTCATCTGCCTTGCTTCTTCACACTTCTGATATTTCTTTTTTCTTTTTTTTTTGAGACAGAGTCTTACTCATGCTGGGTAGAGTGCCATGGCGTCACAGCTCACAGCAACCTCAAACTCTTGGGCTTAAGTGACTGTCTTGCCTAAGCCTCCCAAGTAGCTGGGACTACAGGCGCCCGCCAAAACTCCTGGCTATTTTTTTTGTTGTTGTAGTTGTCACTGTTATTTAGCTGGCCCAGGCTGAGTTTGACCCTGCCTGCCTCGGTGTATATGGCCAGCACCCTTAACCACTGAGCTACAGGTGCCAAGCTAAAACTTCTGATATTTCTTATGACCACGGCTTTCACTTCACAAACACTGTCATCAAGCCCTCGCATGACCACTGTTTGGCACTAGGGATGTGAGGATGACTTTTAACCTGTGTTTAGTCTTCAGCATACTCTGGTGCAGTAGGGCCAATAAATATGTAAATAGATGGGCTGGGCACAGTGGCACAGCTACTTTGAGAGACTAAGGTGGGAGGTTTGCTTGAGCCCAGGAGGCCAAGGCCAACCTGGGCAACTGAGACCCTATATTAAAAAAAAAAAAAAAAACCCAAAAAACCCACCCTGAAATAACCACAGCAATAGTAGCTGTATTTAAAGGACCAGAAGTGTGATTAATGACCTTTGGCCTTGACATCAGGGTCAGGGACAGTATCTTAGAAAAGGTGACACATGGCATCTGGGCTGTGGGAAGAACTGTGTAAAGCCACAGAGACATGCAATAATACGAAGTTTTAGGAGCTGAGAGGTACTGGAAAAGTATAATGTGCAAAAGAAAATACAGGGTGGAGGTAGGCTGTGGACAGATTGTAAAGTACCTCTGTGCAATCTAAGGAATGTGGACTTTATCCTGTAGGTAGTGGGCAATTCCTCAGACATTTTAAAGAAGGTAGTCACTTGAGAAAAAAGGATTTTGAGTCACTCAGTGTTGAACTCAAATTTCTACTTGTGTCACAGACTTACTAGGTGAATATCTTTGGACTTGGTGCTTTAACATTTCTGAACTTCAGTTTTTACATTTATGAAATGGGAATAATGTGGGCTGAGAATACCCTGGGTTGTGAGTGACTTAATCATTTATCAAACGTTATTTATTGAGCACCTATTATACAATGATACCCAGAGAAATTCTACAGGAAAGGGAAAGGAAATATTGTAGGATGGATGAGCCTACAAAGGTTAGAAAAAGCTGGATGCTGGATCACAGCCCTTCCAAACTTGAACACATTTCCCTACTTACACCTGTTCTTATTCTAGTTGTGTTCTCTCAACTATAGTGGTACCCTAAGACAGTAGCCTCAGAATCCTTATTATACCTTATTTATATCAAACAAATTATCAAATTCAGCCTGTTTTCTTTTAAATATTCTTTGGCCGTATCTTTTTGTCTCTATCCCTATTGTTAAAGGGTTGGTTCTGGCCTTTACTCTCATTATTTGGAGTCTTCAGTAGTTGGTCACTTCTTTTCACCAGAAAGTTTTCATTTTAGACAATGCCAGCTGTGTGCTGAGCCCTAGCTAATAGTAAGTGATGGCTGAAACTCTCCATTGTTCAGATCATTAGGTTAAGCTTGTGGTCTGCTGCTGCAGTGAAGGGTTGCCCTCCCTTAGTTGACCATAAGCAGTGTGTCAGTTCTAGCCTTCCCAGGCCTTTCTACAACTGTTCCCTCAGACCTGCTTCCTTCTTTTTTGTTCCACTGTCTTCTGACAAATGCCCGGAGTCATTCATCTTATCTCCCGTTGAAACACAAAGCTTTTTTGTTTTTCTGTTAACAGTTATTCGGTTAATCAGTTTACCCTAAAGAGATTATATGCAGGCCAGCCCCCTGCATTTGTATTTGTATACATTACTACTTTTCCATAAGATTTGAAGGCTTTAAAAAAAAAAAAAAAACACCTCAGATTTTATAAGATTTCTCTTTTCTCAAATCCCACAGCAGGTGCCTTTTATACTCTGAATCTACAATTCAAATGAACTTTCTCTTAGTCCTTAGCCTTTTCAGGCTTCTACCTTGATAAGAAGCTGTCTTGTAAGGAGGGGAGATTTTTTTGTTTTGTGGGGTTTGTTTTGTTTTTTCTTGTTCTGCCCATTTTATCCTCTCCCTTGTTGAGAGTCTGACTATCCATGAAGGTAAGACAGACTTCAGTACCTACACAGGCTGAAGTTGAGTATCTGTATCCCAGTACTTACCATAGTGCTTGCACCCTTTTGGTCATTTTTGTCAAATATTGCTTCATCATCAAACACTGTGTTTACTGTGCTGCTTTTCTTTTCTACATGTGGCAGTTATGAGTTAAGAGCATGAACTCACCTATTTGTATTTTGTTTCTGGTGCTTTAGGTCAGGATGGCTAACTGGCTGGCTCCCCACGTGGTGCCCTACATCTATGTCACACCTTAAAGAAGCTGAAGAGAAAATTTTAAAATGTAAGGTTTTCTTCTTGTAAGTTAAACTAAGTTATATACTAAAAGAAAGAGGTCCAGTGTATCACCTTGCCTTGAAACTGGAGATAAAATTCTGTGGTGTGTTAGCTGTTGGCAGAAGACTTTTTTTCCTCTTCAATGTCATTAGCAATTGCAGAGTAGTAGGGGGTCATAGCTTCTCAAACTTTTTGGACTTGGGTCCCTGTTATACTCTTAAATTAATAATTACAAGGATCTTTGTTTATGGGCTGTCGTTATAAATATTTACTGTATTAAAAGTGAAAATTGAATAATTGAAAATGTTAGTTTATTTATTTTTTATTGAGATAGTCTCACTTTGTGGCCCTTGGTAGAGTGCTATGGCATCATAGCTCACAGCAACCTCCAACTCTTGGGCTCAAGCAATTCTCGTACCTCAGCCTTCCAAGTAGCTGGGACTATAGGAGCCCGTCACGACGCCCGGCTTTTTTTAGTAGAGATGGGGGGTCTCACTCTGGCTCAGGCTGGTCTTGAACTCCTGAGCTCAGGGCAGTCCACCCACTTTGGCCTCCCAGAGTGCTAGGATTACTGGCGTGAGCCACCACACCCAGCCAAAAATGTTACTTCTTTAAAAATAATAATAAACTTATTACAGATCAAAATAACATATTTGCAGAAAAACTACTTTCAAACAAAAGTATATTGAGAAGAGTAACATTGTTCACATGTTTATAAATCTCTTTAACGTCTGGCTTCTCAAATTTGGTGGGTAATTATATTATGTGACCTCTAGAAAACTCCTTTGAATACTCATCAGAGAATGAGAGTGAAGAAGGCAAATAAAGCCTTAGTATTATGAAAACAGTTTTGACTTGTACCTCCTCAGATGGTCTCAAGGATCCCCTGGGTGTCCATGGTCTATGCTTTGAGAACAGACTCAGAGTCAGTGATTTTCAGCTGATGTGCTGTGAGAGGATCTTAGGAGTGCCATGAAAATTTTTTAAAATCATTAATTACATTATTTTGAAAGTTCAAAGCACAGTAAGTATATTCTTTTTTTGCTCTTTTTTTTTTTTTTTTTTTG
>NW_003852477.1:5076607-5084586 GCF_000181295.1 Otolemur garnettii
AAAAAAAAAAAAAAATGTTGTTTAACTATAGGCTCAAGTGTGCTGTGAGATAAAAAGGTTGAAAAACACTGTTCTAAGTGTTCTAAAGCAGGCAGCCTTGTATATTTGAACAATTACTAGACAAAAACCCAGGTGATCTAGTCTAGGTCCAGATCTACCACTAGGTGGTTGTAAGATCTTGGGCAAGTCACTTCTCTTTTTGTACCTGTAAAATGAGGGGGTAAGATGATCCTTCCAATTCCTTCTGGTTCTGGCATTCTAGGGTTCTTTAATTCTGCATTTATAATGGTATGGAAGCCTTTGTTTCTTTCAAGTACTGAAATTTGTCCAAGCTGGTAATGTCAAGGCATTCTCAGGTTTCTGTGGGTATGGTTCTCAGCACTGGTGTTCATTTGTAATTTCGTTCTGCTGATACCATTTAGAGGAGTGGATTAAACAGTGCAGTTCATGTACAGGATTATTTTATATATATGTACAAGTGTTTGTTCATGCCTGTTTTTTGTCTTCTTTACCACTAATTAGTCTTTTTTTGTTTTTACATTTGAATGATTTAGAAGTAAGTGAACATTAATGGTCATATTCTTAGGAAGAGGTAATTAGCCATCTTGCATGAATTTTTAACATGAAAATAAATTTCTACTTCATACCCATGGAGACTCTTGCTCTCTACAAAACTGAGAAAGTTGTCATTGTGCTTTACCCAATGAAAAAAGACTTGTAAGAAGATAAAAAAGGGTGCTAGATGCTCAGATTCATGCATTTAAGAAATGTATTGATCCCTCCTGCTAGGTTCAAGAGATGCCAAGAGGAGTGAGTAGTAGTCCTTGCCCCAATATTAAACCTGAAGGCAAGTGACTTAATACAGTAGGATGATTTCTCTAAACAGTGGTTCTCAACCTTCCTAAGGCCTCAATGTATTTTCATTGTTAAAAAAGGGTCTCAACCCTCAGATTGAGAACCGCTGCTGTAATAGAAATTAGAGATGGTTTTTATGTGAGTAGGCAGACAGCTGTGTTCAAAATGCTGAAGCGTTTGACTTGGCATTAATGCCAGAGCAACTCTTTTTTTAAACTTGCGACATTTCCCCCCACTTGGGGCATAGGCTTTGTTAATAATCTGAATGAATGTTTCCTCTTTGCTGCCTCTATGTGGATACAAAACCTGAGATTATTTCTTTGTTAAAGGGCAGAGACTCCTGTTTCCTCCATTTGTGCACTGCAGATCAATATGTACAAGTAATTAAGGGCTGTATCTAAAGTATAGGTATTCAGTTGATAATGCAAATAATTTCAAATATAGTTTCATCATTAGGCAATTTTGGGGAATATATATTTTGTCCCAAAGCATTAAAGGTAAGTGAAAGTTTTGATCTACAAAATTGTGATTTTTTTGCGTTTTCTGGGAAATTGCTAGACTTGTACTCAGGAGTTCCTAATATACCCTGTCACCTTTTTTCTACTAAACTTAATGAAACGACTTAAGATTTCACTTGTTTAGCACAGATATCACTGATTTTTCGCTAAATTCATGTTTACTGTTTTGGGAGAAATGATTCCTTTGAGTCCTTCAATCTTCAGTGCTTAGTCTATCAAATGTTTTGCAAATTCAAGGTACTATTCTTTTGTTATTGTCTGCAAAGCTAGAGACCTTAAAATGGGTTCAGTGACCACTAAGTTCCTTTCCAGTTCTAGAAGTGTAATACCCTCATTGATAGATTTGGAAAGAAGTCAGAAGGTAAAATGACTTGTCAAAGACATTTGTCATGGCTTATGTGAGGTAGGTGTTTCCACTTAGATGTAAAACATTTTCATTGAGACTTACTTCAATAAAATATGTTTTTTTTTCCCAAAAAGTCTGACAATATAGGCTAAAATCATATGACTGGATACCAGATGGGCTTCTAATTTTTGGTTGCTCTGAGAATACTCCCCTTTTCAGACGTAGTGAAGCTAAGCCAAATTTCTCTTTTATGTTTTCATTAGGTGTCCCTTGCACATACAAAAAAGAACCTGTTTGTATATCTAATGGAAATAAAATATGGACACTGAAGTTCTCTCCTAATATCTCCACTAAGACTCCGCTTGTCCTCCTGCATGGTTTTGGAGGAGGTCTTGGACTCTGGGCACTGAATTTTGGAGATCTTTGCACTGATAGGCCTGTCTATGCTTTTGACCTGTTGGGCTTTGGACGCAGTAGTAGACCCAGGTTTGACAGTGATGCAGAAGAAGTGGAGAATCAGTTTGTGGAATCCATTGAAGAATGGAGATGTGCCCTAGGATTGGACAAAGTAATCTTGCTCGGGCACAACCTGGGTGGCTTCCTGGCTGCTGCTTACTCACTGAAGTACCCATTAAGGTAAGTGCTGGTGACTGAAGAGAGGGATCCTAGTGCTGGTCTCTAGTTCCCATCTCTGGTGGTTGTTGGTGTCTTAGCCTTATAAGACAGACTTTCTCTTAAAGGACCTTATAGACCAAGCCACAGCTGATTCTGGTTTGGTAGTGAAATAAGCAGGTTTGCCTGTTATATGTGCTGCACATTATTGATAGGCTTCAGAAAAGACTTTATATTTGTTAATCTTAGAATTTTATTTAATTTAGTGTATATTGTTAAGCTACATGTTAAAATTATTGTGTTGTTATTGTTTATTGTTATTATTAAATCAATGGCTCCAGCAGGCTTTTCCTAACCTTTTCTACATTATAGTAAGGTGTAATGAGACACCACAGGGTTAGAAGTGAGATCTAGGTGCTAGTGTTATCTTTGTGACTTAGAGCAAATCACTTCTAAACTTATCTCATATTTTTTTAAAGTATAGAAAATGTACTTCATAGTATATCTTGCAGAACTTTTGATTATACCTTGCCTTAACCTTTCTCATTATAGAACTGTTTTTCACTTTAAAAGTGTTCACTTTGAAATGTTTGCATGTTCACTTTGAAATTTTTCTAACATCATTTCCTTTCTTTACCTTCTTTTCTTTTTTTTTTTTTTTGAGTCAGAGTCTCAAACTGTCACCCTGGGTATATTGTCTTGGCATCATAGCTCACAGCAACCAACTGTTGGGCTCAAACGATCTTCTTGCCTCAGTTTTTCTACTTTTAGTTGAGACAGGGTCTCAGTTTTTGCTCAGGTTGGTTTTGAACTTGTGAGCTAGAGCTATCCACCCACCTCGGCCTTCCAGCGTGCTAGGATTACAGGCTTGAACCACCGCACCTGGCCTCTTTACCTTATTTTTAAATGCTGTTTCCTATTATTCGTGTTGCTGCTTTGAGGGGAGGTCACATTTGAGCGCTAAGAAAACAGGAGAAAAACTCATCTTTGTTTTGCTTATCTTTTGGAGAGAAACCAAAAAAATGAATATTGACATTTTTGTGTCACCAAATTTTTTTTTCATTGGACTAATTTTTTCATCCAAAATTGCAACTGAGTTTGACAGAGTCTGTGAATGAGAATTGTTGGTTATCTTCAGAGTGGCCGTGTGCACCTGTGCCACCACCCCGGTGCGTAACTGTAGAAGGCGTGCTGAGCAGCAGGACTGTGTACCTCAGGTTTCTTCCTCTAGAATAGCCATTTTTTCCCTCTACAGATTCTTTAAGCTTCAGCATTTACGTCTGATTTTTCTAGAAAGATCATATTCCTGTACGTGCTAGACAGTACTAGTTTTGTGAACTGGCAAGCCTGTTCTTTCAGAAGAAACCCAAATTTTCTTCTCGTTGGCATTTTGGGGTTACTCTCTTTTATTGTGCCCTACTCTTAGTGACAAATACCTAGTTGTATTTATGAGGAAAAGAGGAGAAGGAAGTGGAAACTTTTCTGGTGTAAGACAACAGGGCTATTTGTGAGAACTGAACCTTTTTCATTTTTTAGCAGGTGTGTATTTTGTCTGCCTTGGGGTATTTATTCTCCATAGAGTGACATGGAATTCTGTGGGCTACCGCCTGGTCATTAAGCCCCTAAGTCTTAGAGTCCTGACCCTTTAGCTGTGCACTGCTTAGGTCAGTTGGTGTGATTTTCATTTGTGATTATGAAATGCTCTAAGGACTCAGAAGGAACGAATATTTTAAAACCATTTATGAAAGAAAATAACAACATATTGAAACAAAGCTAGCGATCCTTGCATTAGACTATTTCAGAAGATGATTTTAGAATGTTTGTATCTGATGCTAGAAATAAAACTACACTACTGTGTCAGGACCAAAACCCACTAAATAGTACATGTAATATTAGATGATTATGAGGATGCCTGAAATAATTAACATGTCTAAATTTATCTGGTTGGCATCAAAATATTGAACAACTACAGTGTGTTAGATATTCAAACCTGTATTCTTAACTGCATAAAACTTAAATTATTAGACACAAGTTAATTTCCAAATAATGATGTTCTCTGGATTTTCAGATATCTCAAACCATGGTAAGTCTAGTCCTTAGGTCCCCAGCAAATATTTCTTGAATAGATGGCTTTATACAGAATTATGTAGATGATCTGATGTGGTTAATAGAACTGTTAAGTAGACTCACAGATCCAAACATTAACCAAGATTAAACAGGACTGATTACTATGAGTATAAATGTTCATTATAGCACACTTCATCTTTGCTGTTTCTTGAAGTTGGCACTCCCACAAGCATATGGGATGGTTGTAACCAGTGTTGCCTTCCGTGTGATCTGGAGTGTCTTACCTGAGCTAGAGAAGCTTCTTTGTGGCACACACGTTTTCTCTGGTGCAATATAGCAGTCTGCGTAGTATCAACAAACAAGTATGGAACTACCTACTTTTTTAGTGTCTTATCCAGCTTTCTTTTTTGATCCAGGTAATGTTTTTATTATGCTGTTATGAGATTTAAATGAATCTTTTTAGTTTCAGAGAAGATTTTACAAGGTGGTGAAGAGAGGGAAGAAGTGGTTTAGAGACCAAAGGGAATTCAGATAATTTCTTTCACTCATTGTGCCTCCTTTGTCTGTATCTCTCTTTTCCCCCTAATGGCCTTTAAGAAAGTTACTTTTTCTTTGTCTCTCTCTTTTTTTTTTTTTATTGTTGGGGATTCATTGAAGGTACAAGATGTGTCACACACTGATTTTCTTTGTCTCTTTATATGTGACAAACATAATTTTTTTTAATTTAAGTAAAATGACATCTCCTTACTTTCTGTACCCAGCACTCTACCCTGGGTAGAGTACTGTAAGAAGAAGCAAAAGCATAAAAACAAAATTGTTTTATTTATTGAGACTTAATGTTCCCAGCCCATGCCTATTTCAGTCCTTGTCTTTAATGGGTAACTTCATTCATCCATCCATTATTTTTATAGGACAATTTAAGAAGAATGAAAATGCCTGGTTTAATATGCTTGTTTAGGATAGATCCTTATGATAAGGAACAAATAAAAACTGATCAATTTTTGCCAGCGTTTCGGTCCATTAGGGCAGTACAGGGGGCTCAGCACTATGAGCAGTGAAGGCCTCTGTCCATTAAAGTTGTTTTATAGACTACCTTGTGGCAGTGAGTCCAGATTTTTATCCAGATTCTTGATACTGGTTAAAAATTGAATTTTAGGTAGTTATTATACATGATGTAAAAGTACCTAGATGATTCTTCCATTGAAATACTGGATCAAATACTCTAAAATTGTGTTTCAGCAAGTTGGTTGTATGTAAATAATGTTGAATGGCTTTGTGTTTTGGGCCTTTTTCTTTTGTTTCTTTTTTTATAATTTAAAGAGGTTTATTCCTCTTAAATTTGAGGACCGTGACCCAGACATTTTTTTTTTTTTTTTTTGAGACAGCCTCACTCTTGTCCCAGGTTAGAGTGCCATGGTGGCAGCCTAGCTTATGGCCACCTCAAACTCCTAGGTTCAAGAGATTGTCCTGCTCAGCCTTCTGAGTAGTTGACACTACAAGGTCTCTGCCACAATGCCCAGCTAATTTGGGCCATTTTGTTTTAATTCTTTTCTTTAAAAAAAAAAAAATGACTAAAGAGGCAGCTGAGCTCCATTTATACTGTTAACATGTCTAATTAACATGTCTAAATTTATCTGGTTTTCATCAAAATATTGAACAACTACAGTGTATCGGATATTCAAACCTGTACTCTTAACTGCATAAAACTTAAATTTACACTATAAATTACCATGGTTGTTTTGAGTCACATCTATCTTTTAAAAATAGATGGCATTAATCATACCGTAATTAAAGGAGTGCCTCTGTGCTTCCTCATGTCATTTGTTTGTTCATCCATCAAGTATGTGCCAGGTATCGTGCTATGTGCTGAACTTGGCGGTGAGCGGTGGGAATCCCTATGCCTCTAAGGCAGTGGTTCTCAACCTTCCTAATGCTGCAGCCCTTTAATACAGTTCCTGTGGGTCGCTGCAAGGCTTACAGTGTATTGGGACACACAAATAAGTATAAGTAGCATGACAGCTGTGATGAGTGATGTGGAGGGGAGGTGGGCAGTGCTATGAGAACTCTTGATGAGACCTCAACCTGGTCTTGGGGTCCAGTAATGGTACCCCAAAGAAGTACAGCTTAAGCTGAAGTCTGAAAGGAGACTAGCAGGTGACAGGAGAGCATTCCAGGCAGTAGGACACATATTGCAAAGTCCCCATTCTAGGCGGATGCCTGGGCTGTTCTGGAAAGGCCAGTGTGGCTGGAGCACAGAGAAGATATGAACTGGTTAGTAGGTGACTCCAAGTGAGGGCATAACCCCCATTATTCTTCTCCAAAAACAACCTTATGCTCTTAGCACAATGTCTAATAATTAGAGTTGCCATCTGTAATTTCATTAGTAGATTAATGTGCTAGGTTGCAAACAGGCAGGGCCACTCACCATATGAGGTGTCTTGGGCTGCCATTCTGTAAAATCTTCACAAGGGGAAGTAGAGTAAGCCAGCAGTAATAGCCAAAGATACTATCACCTTCTTTCATCTGCGTGCTCAGGTTTTTCATTTATTTGTTTGTTTGTTTGTTTGTTTGAGAGAGTCTCACTCTGCCACCCTGAGTAGAGTGCCGTAATGTCACAGCTCACATCAACCTCAAACCCTTGGGCTCAAGTGATGTCCTTGCCTTGGTCTCCCAACTATGTGGGACTAGAGGTGCCTGCCTCAACTCCCAGCTAGTTTTTCTATTGTTTAGAGAGACGGGGGTCTTACTTTTGCTCAGGCTGGTCTGGAACTCCTGAGCTCAAGCAATCTGTCCACCTCAGCCTCTCAGAGTTCTAGGATTATCGGCATGAGCCATGGCATCTGGCCTAGTTTTTTCTTTTGCCTTTCCTTTACTTCTGGCTCCTGGTATTCAGGAATTTATACAAAAGTTTTTATTTCACTAGTAAAATGTTTACACATAATTTGATCTTGAATGCTTTTCACTTTGACCTTGCTGGCCTGTGACTCCTGACTGTGCAGACCTCTTAATAAGCTGTTTCACCTGACCTTAAATGGGAGGTATTTTAGTTTGTCTCTGGGCCTTCCCTGTTCTCACCCCAGTGGCTTGGAGCTGATAGAAAATGCCTGGGGCTGACTTAATTCTGAGAATACCTCTGTGTGCTGACCAGAGGTCTTTGTGATCTTTTTCCTTGGTCTGCCTTATACATTTAAATCCTGGGTCTGTTTGTTCTTCTTGTATTATTTCTGGCTGGCGGCTGTCTTTATATCTCATTAAAGACAGGCTTATACACTCTTGTTAGCATACATACACATACTTTTTTTTTCTTTGCAGTTTTTGGCCGGGGCCAGGTTTAAACTCGCCACCTCCAATATTTTGGTCCAGCGCCCTACTCCTTTGAGCCATAGGCGCTGCCCCATACATAATTATTTTTGAGATAGGGTCTTGCCCTGTTGCCCAGTCTAGAATGCAGTGGCATCATCATTAGCTCATCCAATCCTCCTGCCTCAGCCTCCCAGGTAGCTGAGACTACAGGTGTGCACCACCACAACCAGCTAAGAATGTGTGTGTGTGTGTGTGTGTGTGTGTGTGTGTGTGTGTGT
>NW_003852477.1:5084606-5101566 GCF_000181295.1 Otolemur garnettii
TGTGTGTGTGTGTGTGTGTGTGTGTGTGTGTGTGTGTATGTATGTATGTATGTATGTATAGAGTTGAGGTATTGCTGTGTTGCCTCAGGCTGGTCTCAAATTCCTGTCTTCAAGCATTCCTCCTGCCTAGGTCTCCCAAAGTGCTGGGATTATAGGAAAGCATCATCATGCCCAGCTGGTCCTTGTTAGCATTTAGACCAAATGAAATCTGCTTTCACTGTGTTGGTGCAGGTGTTGTCCATTGGTTGGCCCTTCAGGCTGTAATCTGTTCCCATTCTGAAACTCAAGGCCAACTCCTATGACTAACACTGAGAAGAAAGCCTTTTTATATTTCTTTTCTTTTTTTTTTTTTGAGACAGAGCTTCAAGCTGTCCCCTGGGTAAAGTGCCGTGGCATCACAGCTCACAGCAACCTCCAACTTCTGGGCTCAAGTGAGTCTCCTGCCTCAGCCTCCCAAGTAGCTGGGACCACAGGCGTCCCCCACAACACCTGGGTTTTTTTTTTTTTTGGTTACAGCCCTCATTGTTGTTTGGCGGGCCCCGGCTGGATTCGAACCCACCACCTTAGGTGTATGTGGCTGGCATCTTACCCACTTGAACCACAGGCGCCGAGCCACCTTTTTATATTTCAAAACTAATGGACTGTTCTCTTGTTCTTACTCTGCTGGTTCTTTGTTTTTCCTGTAGTTTAAACCAGTATCTGTTTCTTGATGAGGATATTTAATAGGATGACTCTGTGTGCTGTCTGGTTGGACCCATTCCATACCCTAGATGTGAACTAACAATCCCAGCAGGGTGTGCTCTGTGAAATATTAGAGAATAGAGTTGAATAATTAGACTAGCTTAGATACACATTAAAATCATAACTCCTATCAAATGAGATAACCTATTTGCTAGAAGAAGAAGTGAGAAGAACTTGGTCTGGTGCAAAGTTATAATAATCTGTGAACCAAAACCTTTCATCAGGCTTTTCTGAAGAATAAAAATTAAATTTCTCACTGCTTACTGGGTTCCAGGCACTGTCTTCCCCTGCTCCCTAGGATAAATCCTACTCTAGCTAGTCTGTAGTGCTACTATAACTAGCTTACATTTACTGGATACAGAATAGCCACTCCCTAAGTACTGCATAGTCTGTCGCTTTAAAAACCTAAACATAAAAACTAAACATAAAAAAACCAGTACTTTCCGAGGTCTTCTACATGTAATAGAAACAGATGATCTATAACTGCAGTTTAGGTGGTGTATGGTTTTTGAAAATTATTTTCTAACTCTTTTGACCAAATTGTCTTGTATTGTTTGAAATAAAAAGTACAAACTATATCACAAGTGTAAGTAGCATTCCACAAAACTTGTTGCAGACACCCAAACGCATATAAAATTTTGTGGACAACACTTAACACTTGTCATGATGTATTTTTCTATTCCAAACAATATGATTTCATCAAAGAACAAACTAAACTAGTTCTTGACCCTCTGAATGATTTTATTACCCATTAGCAAGTAATGACCTATGAGAATAAGAAATAGCCTTGATGTTCTAATGTCCTCTGGAGGAGCAGAAAAATCCAGGCGGGACCAACTGCTATGCTTACTCTGTGATTATACTCTATAAAATTTGTACATCCATATAAACAAGGACAAAAAGGAAACATAGAAAACATAACAATCCAAATGTTTCCCAAGCATTTGCTAAGCACCATGCTAGGTTCTGAAGGAATGGGCTTGAACATTATAGGGGAAATGGACTCCTTTTTAAAAACAAACAAAAAGGTCACCTGCCATAGTATATATTCTTCGCATATTTGTTAAACTAACATTTTAATCTAAGGATATTTAGATCACATTAAAAAGGCAAGCCAAACTAAGGCAAAAACAAAACAATCAGTTTCAGACCTTTCCTTTTGTTCTCTTTCTTCTTGGGTTTAGCAGGTCAAAAAGAGCCTAGAAGAGATTGGACAGGATCTTTTAACATATCGGTAACATAGACTAACAATCTTTTATGGTAGGGTGGGTGGGTGGGTGGGGGTGTGTGTGTATATATATATATATATATTTTTTTTTTTTTTTAACACAGGGCCTCAAGCTGTTGCCCTGAGTAGAGTCCCGGGCATCACAGCTCACAGGCTCACAGCAACCTCCAACTCCTGGACTCAAGCGATTCTCCTGCCTCTGCCTCCCAAGTAGCTGGGACTATAGACACCTGCCACAATGCCCAGCTGTTTTTTGGTTGCAGCTGTCACTGTTGTTTGGCAGGCCCAGGCTGTAATAAAGAGTTCATTTTTCTCTTTGGAAGATAAGTCAATGTGAATAATAATGGCTGTTTCCTAACATGAATCTTTGTGGCTTTCAACCAGGTGGCTATTGCATTAATTTTACTCATATCTCTGGCTAACTACCCCCCCCCCACTCTTGCTTTTGAGCTGTAATAGAAGGAATTTAGGAGGTAGTCAAAAGAGATAGTCTTTACTGTTAATAACCAAACCAAAACAAGAAACTAGTTTCTAACCTCTATTAGAAAATATTCTAATATGCAATTGTTATGCTGTGAGGGCACACTAAGTATATGGAATTGTCACATATCCTGTATCTCCACATCGATTCATGGTTAAATCTCCTCAATGCCAGGAAATCTGGACTATAGTATTAGGACTGGTCAACAATTGATGATAAGCTTTCACCTTACTAATATGTTTATTTTATGTTGTTTAGCCTAATTTTCCGTGGCTTGTTGGCATCTGCTGGCACACTGGAGTGGAAATGGGGGTTTAGCCCTTGTGCTACATGAACTAGCATTGTTGAATAGGGCCAGTCACATAATGCATCTCAGCTTCCTTCTCATATGAGATGACACATTGGACTGAACATTCTCCAAGGGGCCATAGAGCTCTATGTTCTGGGTCTATGCTCTAAAGCTTATTTTTGCAAAACAGTCAAAGTAAAGGACTTGTTACTAACTCATCCTTTGTGCTAATGCAAATACTAAAACAGAATTTATGTAAGGAATAATACCATCTGTCCACCTATTTTAATTTCTTTATCTTTCTTTTTCATTTTGACTTAGGAAAGGAACTTTAGAATCATTGTCAGTTCATCCTTGAGAAATTTGTCTGGCATTTGTTGGCTGCTTTGGTTACAGTTGAACATTGTATTGTATCAGGAGGACCTTGTGCTTTGTTTAGAATCTTTATGATGTGTAAAAGCATGATGCAGCTACATGGAAATACTCCTGTTCTCGTTTTCCTTCATCAGAGAAAAGTTTCATATGATGGGAAAATTAAGATTATTAGCAATATAAAACATATAGCTCAGACAGGAAACATAATTATATACACTACTTTGCACATCTTTTCTTGTTCACATTTACATTTACAGATACTAAAAACAAAGCCCTCTTTCTGTCATACATCTCTCAACTCCTACTCAATCTGAAAAGTTTATGCATGGTAAGAGCATGATATAACCTGTTTTAGCCACTAGTCTTTAACGTGAAGGTTTTTGAAGGTGGTTCTACCTTGACTTCATAAATTTACTTCATAAATTATGCTCTTCATTTTCTTAGGGTGAATTTGGCAAATGAACTTAATTTTATTCTTTCCACAACAGAGTCAGCCATCTCATTTTAGTGGAGCCTTGGGGTTTTCCTGAACGACCAGATCTTGCTGATCAAGACAGGCCAATTCCAGTTTGGATCAGAGCTTTGGGAGCAGCTTTGACTCCCTTTAACCCTTTAGCTGGCCTCAGGATTGCCGGACCCTTTGGTGAGTGCTTTTGTTCTAAGAAAGCAAAATGTTATAGATTAGTAATAGAGGAATATTTATGAATCATATTGTTAGCCAAAAATCTAAAAACAAACAAAAAATCCCGAATCCTTATTTTTTTTCCCTTCCTCTAGTAAGTTTTGTCCTATGTACAGAGATAAAGAAGCTAGACTCTTCTCAAAGGAGAGTCTTTATGTTGTAATCATTACAAGTAATTAGCACAGCAGAGGAGGGAGACCCTGGGATGAGATTAGTCCAAACAGTCTGAAGAAAGCCAAGCAAGCAGAGTGTCTGGGAAATACAAAGGCTCTCTGCCAGCCTAGGCCCTGAGGAGAATGCGTGTACCATGCTGACCTGTTGGTGCGCCTTACGCCGATTGATGGTGTCCAGCTGGGAGACCACAGAACTTGATTTGGTCAGCCCTGGGGAGAGCAGGTGCCGACACACTTGTAGATTCCTCCTTTCTCTATAATGTCAGAGTGTGGGGAAGATAAAGTCATGGGGACTTCTAATATGTATTTCTGATCCTGTTTTGAGGTATTAGAGTTTATTCTCTAACTTTAGTTTGTTTGACTCTGTGCTACACTGTCGCAGCCCCTAGCCATGGTATCTCCTTCCCACATTGTCATGGGTGATGATGGTCTGAACCTCTGCCTTTGACCCATACCACTCATATCAGTCTGGAGCGCCTTTGGCTATGAGTAACTGAATGCTAAGTGGCTTAAACCATAAGGCCTTTTATTATTTCCCTATCAAGCAGTCTGGAGGTAGGTGGTTTCAGTGCTTGTTCTATCTCATAGTTAGCTCATTGATGTTAGGGTCTGGGTCTATGTTCTGTGAACCTCTTGACCTTTTTCCTCATGGTTGTTTGATGGCTGCTGTGGCATGGAGCATAATCTCTCAAAACAGCACCCTGACAAGAAGAAAGGAAAGCATAGAAAACAGTCCTTCTCAGCATAATGCTTTGTCAGGGAAGAAAATCTTCCCTGAAAGGCCCCAGCACACCTGCTCTTATGTCTGTGCTTACCCCTAGTTCCTCCATCAGCAAAGAAGAATAAATTTCTCTGACTGACCAATCATGATTTGTTCTCAGGGGCTGGAGGGGCCTGCTTTCCTGGGCACATTGCTGACTAATTGATACAATAGGGAAAACAGGTTCTGTTAGCAAGAAAAGCAGGATAGCAGGGGGAGCTGGATGAGGGTGTGGGAGCAGGTGCCTGGGGATGCTGCTCCTCTGCCCAGCCCTGGCCCCTTCTGGCCCTAATGCTGTCCGTGTGGGTGGGGAGAGCAGTGGGACTGTAGGACTCAGCTTCTGGAGACCACCACACTCCACTCCCTCAGTACTCTTACAGATGGCACTTGGTGCTCACCCCAGTCTTTCCAGCGCTCCCTAGTAGAGCCACTCCTTCTGTGAATTACTTACAAATTCACTAGTCTGTGTAGTTCTGAAATGTAAATGAATCTCACCAGATCACAGGTACACAAATAGCAATTATGGGTCAGGTGTGAAAAGAAGTTAGTAGGAGGGAGGGTACCTAAGATCTTGAGAGCCATGCCCTTGGTCCCCCATTATTGCTTGAGTTGAGGGGAGGGCCAGTAAAGAATCAAAGCATTGCTGCAGTAATGGGGTAGTAGTAACAGAAAGGGAAACTAGCCACTTTCTGAGGACCTGGGAGGGAACATTGTGGTGAGATGAAGGCCTCTGCTCTTCATCTTCTTTCCCTTAGGGGCCTTACCATCGCCTTTTTCTCAATCAGACTGTGTGGAGCCACCGTGAATGATCTTAACAGGGAGTGTTTGTAGTGTTACAATAAAAATGGAATTTATTTTCTCACTGAAATACTTATAAATGTCAATACTTCATTGAGATGTTTATGTGTCATAATTATGGAAGAAATGTGAGCTAATAATTTTGTATATGGGTTGCTCTGGCTCTGCACACCTGCCATATCTAAATAACTTATATTTCTACAAAAACAAATCTTAGAAAACTGGTATGTTTTTGAGTGCCTAAAACACATCCATAAGTCAGAAAACAATACTCTTTTTTTTTCCACATGAAAAGTCTTTATTAATCCTCTTGTGAAAAATCTATACAATGGCTGCAGATAACATCACTGTAGAGTCTTTACTCCTTCGCCTGTTATCCAATCTCCAGCACCAACATTAGCCTTTGCGGTGCCCCTGACTTTCTTCATTCTGTTCTTGAGTTCCTTTCGCTGCTTTCTTGACGTCTTTTTCTTCTCATACAGGCCATGCCTTGCAAGTCTATGTTTGGGTTCATTTTTCTTTGCATAATCCAAGGAATCATAAATCATGCCAAAGCCCGTTGTCTTCCCACCACCAAAGTGAGTTCTGAATCCAAATACAAAGATGACATCGGGTGTGGTCTTGTATATCTTGGCTAGTTTTTCTCTAATTTCTGTCTTTGGTACTGTTGCCTTCCCAGGGTGAAGGACAACAATGACCATTTGTTTCCTCTGAAGTAGCCGGTTAGTCATGAACTTCCTGGTCCGGATGGTTACTGTTATCGTTCATGATGGCGAGTGATCGTCAGGCAGCCAGGGAGCAGAAAACAATACTCTTTAATTGTAATGAATTTATTTTAGTTTTTATTTACGGAACCTGAGGAGAGCAGTTTCCAGATTCTGTTCTTTCACCTAAAATACATATTGTTATACATGTATATATGTTTACATATAATGCTCATTATAGATGCAAACACTAAAACTTCCTATATTATTTTGTCTATAAGTTACATATAATTTAAAACAGGCATGTTTTTTTCTTTCCTGTTAAACAGGTTTAAGTCTAGTGCAGCGTTTAAGGCCTGATTTCAAACGGAAGTATTCGTCAATGTTCGAAGACGATACTGTGACGGAGTACATCTACCACTGTAACGTGCAGACTCCAAGGTAACAGTTCTGATTCTAAATGTACTTGGGTCTCAGTTTTCTTTCTTGAAAATGTATCTGAAGTTCAGAAGATTTCTATCGATAGTTAAATGACTAAAAGGACAAGTGTCTAATACTGCTGAATTCTCTCCTTTTTTCATAGAGTACCTGCTAGAGAAAACATTGTGCTGGGTTCTGAATGAGGGGTTAAAAATTGAGATGTCCTTTCCCTCCCTAAAGTGCTTATGGGACAGTTGGTAAAGTCTTGGTTTGGGGCTTCTCTAGGAGGTGATCTGAGATGAAGAATTTCACGTTAAGCAGTGTTTCCCAAACTAAGTAGGAATGTTCACATAGAAGGTGCTGGATTTCTATACAGTGGATCTTCTTCCACCCTTTACTGTACCAAAGTGCATGGGAGATACTGTGTAACATTTTTCAGGTTTGTTTGATGGTTGTATCTCTCTTTTACTGAGTAGCTCCAAATGTCTATAGCTCGGCATGAGAAAGATATCTGCAGAGGGTGAGGACTAGGTGAGGGATTCTGCATGCATTTTGACCGCTATTATAGGGAGAGAGAGAGAGCATCTCAGCAAGAGGGAGTGGAGGAAACAGAGCCTGAAGACAGTGGGGAGCTAGGAGCAAGCTGAAGGACAAGGCCCTCAAGTTTGTAAGAGGAGCATCAAGAAGAGTGGGAAGATGAGAGCTGCACTTCTCATGCTTTGTTGGGTACCGGAATTCTTGAGGAGTGTGTTAAAAATGGTACACCTGAGACTTGTTTCTAAGTCTCTAACTCCACAGTTCTGGCTGCATCTCTGACAAGTCCTCCAGGTATTTCTAGTATAGGTGGGCCTTGGAGCCTACCCCTCCACCCCCAAATCAGTGAGTTCGACCCTGTTGGAGTACATTTTAAAATGTAGAAGTGGTATCTCGTCCTTTCTAATAATGAGACTTAGGTGAAAGGCTAAAAGCCTGCATGCAGAGAAAGACTCCCTCCCTTGTTGTTTTCCTCTCTCACTTTTGACAGAAAACATAGACACTTTATTAAAAAGTTTGAGGCCGTGAAAGCTATTGATGGGAATAGCTGTAGCCTCATTGTTTTTAATCAAGTAGGCTAGAGGGTCAGGCTCCTTAAGAGGTGAGGTTTTGTGACTTCTAGGCAGTTGGGTCTGGTGATTAATCTATGCACACACACTTAATTGCTTGTTTCGACAGTTTTTAGGCATCTGTCTCAGGAACTTTACCCACTGCCCTGCCTGGTCTTGTGTTTTACTCTTCACTCACTCTCATTATGCAGTTCTAGTGTGTTGCCTTTCTTATGAAACTCAATTTCTTCATTAAAGGCAATTTAGAGTAATGTCTAGTTCTGCAAGAATAGCGGAAATGAAAGCAAAATGGACCTATCCTGGGAGTTTGCAAGAATACCTAATCTGTGTTTCTTCTTAAATTAGTAATGGTTTTGCTATTGCAAAGCTGGTGCCATTAACCCATGGACAGCTACCTTCTACATCAGTTTGAAATGAGTCAGAGTGAAAGAACTTATTTTAACTATCCACACAAGAAATAATTCCATAAGTTAATGATAGAGAACTAGGGTTGCATGTTTTGGTTTGGAAGAAGATAACTGCTTGTCAGCTGCTTCTTACACAGCAGCCTTAACAGTGATATACCTTCTGTGAGGTTTGTTCCTTCTGTCCAGTAACTTATTTTCTATTTAAGCTGAGATTTTTTTTCTTAAATGCTAGAAAAACTAAATATGAATGTGTTTTAGTAGAGGCGAGAGTACAGTGCGTATTCATTCCCAAAAGTCCTACAAGGTAATTTTCTTCTTGCCTTTACAGTGGTGAGACAGCTTTCAAGAATATGACTATTCCTTATGGATGGGCAAAGAGGCCAATGCTCCAGCGAATTGGTAAAATGCATCCTGACATTCCAATTTCAGTGATCTTCGGTGCCCGATCCTGCATAGATGGCAATTCTGGCACCAGCATCCAGTCATTACGACCACATTCGTATGTGAAGACGATAGTAAGTGTGTGGCTTTATTTTGATTTGTTGGATGTAGGTGAAGTCTGTTTTATATGACCCTGAAATGTTGTTGCGGGTCATCCCTGTGATTTCATATTTGAGTTAGGCCTGCAACCTCTGTCAGAGACCTAGTATCACATGTGATGGGGGCAGAGTTTGATCCACACAAATCTTCATGTCCAAACAGAATCACCTTCCTGCCTTTTCTATTCCTAGAGCCTTAGCATCCCAGCATTCCTAGAGACTGGGAGAGGGGCTAGTCCAATAGCTCCTCAACTCACTCTGCCTAACAGGGCAGCACGTTCTCACTTTGTTCAGCTTCTCTGTTGGCCTTTCATTAGTGGTCAATTTTGAGTTTTTTGTATATTAAAATTGTATTAAGATTGAGTAGATTTATCTATTTTCAGATTCTTTTAATAGAAATAATAGTTACTAAAAATCAATGTTGCTTATTCTTTTTTATTTAAATATATTGGCTCTCACTTTTATTACTAACAGTCTTTGCTCATATGCCATTGTGTTTTATTAAATGCTTTCATTCACTATCTAAATGTTTTTCCTTACCCAGGCTATTCTTGGAGCAGGGCATTATGTATACGCAGATCAACCGGAAGAGTTCAATCAGAAAGTAAAGGAAATCTGTGATACCGTGGACTGAATACTCTGAAGCTGTTTGGGGAAACCTGGTGACTGATACAGTTCTTCAATAATAATTTATAATCGACTATGAAGAGCAAGGAATACAACACAAGAAGCAGGCAGTCTTCTTGACTGTACTTTGCACATGTTTTCCTTATGAAGTTGCTTGCACATTTAAACCAGTTAGTGCCTTCTAAAAGAATGACTTTCCTTTCTCCTACACAAAATTGAAATACGTAAGAGTCGCCACATTTAATAGCTTTAAATAAAAGGTTATTTGTCCCTCTGATGTACTGAAAAATTGTAATTTTTCAGCTGAGAACTTTTTTCATTTTTATCTAACTTCGGTAGTTGGGTACTTTTTATATTACAACCTATATTGCCAATTTAAAGAAGAGATTTCTGGGTTTATTATATACTGAAAAGGTGCACTTTATTTGCCTATATTTATCATGTCTAATAACTAATATAGTTAATCTGTTTTTAAGGTAAAAATTATCAGTTCAGAATATTTCACTATGTTTTTGAAATGGAGTGACAAGACAGATTTTTGGTTAAAAGTATATGAGCCAATCGCTAGCGTTAATTTTTCTGATTTTGTCTTTTATATTTAAGACCACAAAACTTTGTTCAAATTTTTAAATACAGTCCATCATGATGTGTATAATCTGCAATAACATAACCCCATAACGTATATGTGTGATATAATTCTATACTTCTAAGGAAACATAACGTTAATACTTGAGTGATTCACATACTGAAAAGCCTTAACTAAAAGTCTGCCTTTATTCTTCCCAATACTACTATTATTTTCCATAAACCAATCTGTAATAGAACAGATTTCTTCACTTAAAGGGATGTTAAGACTGTTACCTTCCAATAAGCCAAGTCATATCATATTTTAATTAACATTTAACTTTTGTAGATGGGTGCTAAAACTGGATTACATTTATACCACTAAAATATAAAAATAGGGGGTGCTATTAAGTCTTACAGCACCAGAAATGAGCTAGTACTTGGGTTTTTTATTATTATTAATAATTGTATTATGTTGATTAAATCATTACATACTTGAAGTTATAATTCTATAAGGTTGATTAAACTATTATTTGATAGTAACAACCAACAAGTGTATCACTTTCTGTGGTTTTAAAATGAGGAAAACTACTTTGAAACTGTGAAAAAGCTCCTTTTGATAACTGGCTGCTGAGAAAACCTCCACAGAAGAAAATGGAATAGGATTGTCACTAACAAGGCCCCTTTGCCTTGTGTTTGGCTAACGTTGCTTGTCTAGGAGAAAGGTGGTTAAATGAAGTCAAGCAAATAATGGTTTCATAGTTTTGGTTATTGCAATTTTAAAGTGGTTAATTAGGAAATACATAGTTGTTAGGAAATGTAAGGTTGTGTCACTGTTGATTAACTGCCAGAATGTTCAGTTTTCAAAGTCTCTCCCTTATATAAAAAAAAAAAAATAGTTATACTGAAGCTGGCAAACAGCTTCACGATGAGTAATTTATCTCACTAGACAGGTTAAATAGATTAGTGCAAGAAGGCAACATGAGAGCCAAGATGTGTTGTGTGATTTCTCTGCTTTAAGAACAAATTATCCTTAACTTTTTATTAGTTATTGTCTTGTATGGCCAGATTCAAACCTATAAATGATAAAAATGATTTGGGTAATATTTTTGTTTGACACATTCTCCAATCTCTCTTAATTATACTTTGCTGGGCAGATACCAGTTCACTTATACAAGAAGGTCTCTGCACAGGAAACTTGGTCCTAGCCCTTGGGGTAAAGTGTCGCTTAGTGAATGAGATTTCTGGCCACAGATGTGTCAGGTGATTCAAGAAAAAGATATACACAAATATCAAGTGAAACTTACTTTCCTACTTGCTGAATTTGCTTTATTTGAAAAATGTTACAACTCTTTTTAAAAGTTAGATTTTACCTTGGGGTATAGTATATGTAATTTCGTGAAGATTGAACTAGCAGAGAGGGTCACAATCCTCAAATCCTTAAAAATAATAGTGGGTGCTAAATGTTTTCTTTAAAAAAATCTATTACAGCATTTGATCTTTGCTAAGTTATAAACAATGTAATTTTATTTTACAGAATAAATTCAACTATGATAGTCACAAAGAGACAGCTGTATATTTCTTGAGTCTTGAACTATGGACTGATCTGTTCATAATGGTTTGACAGGATCCTAGACCCGGGGAGTGTTAGGTAAACCCTTGTTACTCTGAAGGAAGGCTGTTCTGCAGTTGTTGTGGCTTCCATACGTATATGGCTATGTGCACACATTCCCTTAAGATTTCTGTTTTCTTCCTTGTTCTTCTAAAACTCATTTTCTAAAAGTTGAGGCCCAAGCTTGGTTTTGGAATATTATTTAGAGAACACTTTTGAAATGTGTCCATTCATATATATTGTTTATCTTTAAAGGACCACACTAGCTGCCAGTAAAGCAAGAAGTTTTTTCCTGTGCCAAGGTATTAGAAAGAATAAACGAGTAGCCAAAGAACCTAGAAAATAACACTGAGGAAAGAGGAATAACTCTACCTCCCCAACCTGCAGCCTGCCAGCCACAAGCATATTATGGGAGTATATACTTTTTGCTTATCTGATGGCAGGCATCTCAAAAGTCATGCATGGACCTTTTTGTTTGCTCATCAGCTTTCATTAGTGTTTATATGTTTAACATGTAGCCCAAGACAACTCTGCTTCCAATGTTGTGTGGAGAGGCTAAAATGTTGGACAAAAGAAAGTTTTAGGAATTTAGCATATGAAAGGAAACATAATAGTGTTGAGACAAGAGTGGTTAACCATATGGAAAAAGAAAAGTTGAATCCATTTCTCACACCGTACACGGGATAAAATCCGAATGGATTGAAAACCCAGTTGTAAAAACAAAACCCTCTAAATAACTCAAAGAAAATATGGGTGAATTCTTGCATAATCTGGAAGTAGGAAAAATCTTCCTAAGACTAAAAATCCAGAAGCAATAAAAAGAAAAGTTTATATTTTTAACTAGCTAAAAATAATTTTGGATGGCCAAGAAAGCAAAGTTATAAGATAAATAAGAAACTAGCCAAAACATTTGTAGCATGTATTATAATGGGCTAATTATGGCCCTAAAATATGAAGAATTTCTAAACTTTGGGAAGAACATGAAGAATGGGCAAAAAGATATGAACAGATAACTTTACAGAAAATAAAATGCAAATATCCCTTAAATGTCTGAGGATATATATGATAAGAGAAACACAAGTTAAAACTACTGAAACACCTCTCTTACCTGGCAGACTCGGAAAATCTAAATTAGGCAATGTGTACTGGGCACAGTGGCTCACGCCGGTAGTCCTGGCACTCTGGGAGGCTGAGGTGGGTGGGTCACCTGAGATTAGGAGTTTGAGACCAGCCTGAGCAAAGCGAGACCCTTTCTGTACTAAAAATAGAAAAAACTAGCCAGGTATTGTGGTAGGTGCCAGTAGTCCCGGGGGAAGCTGAGGCAAGAAGATCGTTTGTGCCCATGAACTTGAGGTTGCTGTGAGCTGTGACGCCATGGCACTCTATCCAGGGTGACAGAGGAAGACTCTCATAAATAAGGCAATGTATGCTGTTGGTGAGACAGTGGGGAAACAGACGTCCTGAAAAGTACAAATCTTCATGAATGGAATTTGTTAATAACTAGCAAAATTATATATGTTTATTCGTCAAACTAATAGTCCCACTTCTGTGACGCACTGACAAGAATATGAAATGCTACATACCCAGATATGTTTATTATAGCACTATTTATGGTATCTGAAGCCACTCAAATCTCCACTGATAGAGGACTAATGGAAGGAAACTGTTATATCCGTACAATGAAATACTGCACAGCTGTAAAAAGGTAATGAGGACTATTTCTGTGTGCTGTTCTGGAGCCATCTCCAGAATAGAGGAAGTGAAAATGTAAACTGCTGAATGTTTTGAAACTCTGTGTATGGGTATTTATACATGATAGTGAAAATATTGTGTATGGTGTCCTGTTGTTTAAGAAACAGAAAAATGAAATATATATATTTCCATATATATATGTACACACCGTGTATGTACCATGTATTTGCTACTATTTTTTTAAAAAAAGAGATGAAAGGATCTTTTGAGACCAGCCTGAGCAAAGTGAGACCCTTTCTCTACTAAAAAGAAAAAACTAGCCAGGTATTGTGGTGGGCACCAGTAGTCCCAGGGGGAAGCTGAGGCAAGATCACTTGTGCCCAATAACTAATAAAAAGATTCTCTTGGTAGTAGTGCTAAGGAGATGGACAAGGATAGTAACTAGATCTGAATCTTGTATGCCTTTTACTTTGGTGCCCTGTCAATGTTTTGTATAATTGAAAATTTTCTAAAAAAGCAAGTCTTAGCTGGGTGCAGTGGCTTGCGCCTATAATCTTAGCATTTTGAGAGGCTAAGGAAGGAGGATCACTTGAAGCCAGAAGTTCAAGACCAGACTGGGCAACATAGCAGGACCCTGTCTCTATAAAAAATAAAAGAAAATTCACCAGCCATGATGGCACATGTCTAGTCTCAGCTACTCAGGAGGTTAAGGCTTGCTTGAGCCCTGGAGTTTGATTGCTGTGAGCTATGATAATGCCACTGCATTCTAGTCTAGGCAACAGAGCAAGACCCAGTCTCAAAAAAACAGAATGAAAAACAACTCCACACATAGAATTACTTCAGGTGACTTGAAAGCCCAGCATTTTGTCTGTACTCTCCTAATACAATATATCCTACAGATCAAAATAACCACAAAGAAATCTTAGACTGCATTTAGTAGTTTTATTTTTAGCAATGGCATTGGTGGAGTCATTTTGAAACTCTGTGTATGGGTATTTATATATGATAGAGAAAATATTATGTCATTGGAATCAAAAGCCAAGATTTTCAGAAGAGGAAAGAGACACAGAATACAATCAAGTAAAAGCCCTGAATTTTATATTTGAATTCGAAATATCAGTAAAATCTTCTGATTTTTTTTGTCTTTCTAAAAAATACTTATTACATAACTTTGTCCACTGAAAAGGCTTAGAAGTCATCACAACCCCCATCACTCTAGCAACCAGACTGTCCCACTAAAAGAGGCAAAGATATAAGTCTTGTTTCAGAATGCAAGGAAGGAAGCAATGAGAAAGAGAGATCATGTGAAAAAGACCCAGGAGCTAACTGAAAGGGCTTTCCATGGGTCAAAGATGGGACAATCTGAGCATCAGAAAGAATAATGGGGGCAGGTATGGCATCTCCCACCTGCAATCCTACCACTTTGGGAGGCCAAGGAGGAAGGATTTCTTGGGGCCAGGAATTCAAGACCAGCCTGGGCAGTAGCAAGACCCCCATCTCTACAAAAAAATAAAAAATTAGCCGGGTATAAGGAGCATCACTTAATTTAAGCCCAGGAACTTGAGGTTGCAGTGCACTATGGTAACACCACTACAGTCTCACCTAGACAACATGGGTTGAAATTTGATATAGATAAACATTCATCAGGCCATAATGCTATTTAAAAATTTAATTGATCATTTTTGAAGGTTACTAAAACACCATTTCAGTATTTCAAAAATTGCTGATGAGAAGAATGAAACATCCTAATTTCTTTGTGTATCAGGTTTACCTGATAAGGGAAGATTATTCATGTAAGAATCATAGCTAAGTGACAGAAGAATGATAGGATTAGGAAAACACCAATTTTCTGCCTCTAATGAAATAACAGATGTAGTCTGCTAAAAGCATGAGGTGAAAAGTTGATCACAAACATTTTATTTATTTTTTGAGACAGAGTCTGACTATGTGGCCCTCGGTAGAGTGTTGGGGTATCACAGCTCACAGCAACCTCCAACTCTTGGTCTTTAAGCAATTCTCTTGCCTAAGCCTCCCAAGTAGCTGGGATACAGGCGCCTGCTACAATGCCCAGCCGTTTTTTTTTTGTTGTTGTTGCCTTTGTTTAGCTGGCCTGGGCTGGGTTCGAACTTGCCAGCCTCAGTGTATGTGGCTGGTGCCATAACCACTGTGTTACTGGCGTTGAACCCATCACAAACATTTTATTGGGTGGCTCAGGTTGAAAACATCTGAACCCAGTGATCACTCTTAGTATTACTGAAAAAGGAACAAGCAGACATGACATGCCTCTGATGGGTTGCAGTAGCAAGAACCCAACCCTACTGTGATGAATGGATTATTGCCCCAAACAAACAGAATTGAACCTGAATCTAATTGACCCTCCACCTCTAATAATGAGTTTGAAAAAAACATGGAAGATTGAGGAACACGTTAGCCCACTGAATCCAGAATGTGGGATGTTCTGTAGGGCAAATAATCCAATTTTTTTTTTTTTTTAACAAATTGAAGGTATAAAATAAAAGTGATAGTGGGACTTAAAGATTAGAGGAACTTAAAGGACTTTGAATTCTTATTTGAACAAAATAAAAGACATATTTGAAACAGTTCAAGAAAAGTTTAAGGTGGACTGATGATATTAAGGAATTACTAATTTTGTTGGGTGAAATAATGGTATGGTAACTTTTTTTTAAAGGTCTTATCTGTTAGAGATACGTGCTGAAGTATTTATGGTTGAAATTATAACTGGGGTTTCCCTAAAAATATTGCAGGGGAAAAAGGCCAGGGGCAGGAACTAGATAAAATAAACAATGTTACGTTGGTGGTAGGTTATAGACATTTAGGGCTTATGTGGGGTTTGTTCTGTCTTCTCTACTGTTACACATGTTTAAGGATTACTATAATAGAAATGTAAGGAAATGAGAGAGATTGGATAATACCGGTATAGACAACTTTTTCTAGGTATAAAGAAAGAGCAGAAGGTAGGTAGTAGCTGGAGGGAGAGCCTTAGATGTGTAAGATACATACCCAGCAGAAAGAGGGGGAAAGTGGCTTGGTGCCTGTAGCTCAGTGGCTAGGGTGCCGGCCACAGGGCCTGCCCAACAACAATGACAACTACAACGGAGGAAATAGCCGGGCATTTTGGAGGGCGCCTGTAGTCCCAGCTACTTCAGAGGCTGAGGCAAGAGAATCACTTAAGCCCAAGAGTTTGAGGTTGCTGTGAGCTGTGACTCCACGGCGCTCTACCCAGGATGACAGCTTGAAACTGTCTCAAAAAAAAAAGAGGGGGAAAGTGGTTCAGGAGAGCACAGTTGGGGTGAAGTATTAAAGGCTAAGGGCTAATAGGAACTCTCATACTATTCATGGATTGTAATAGGTACAGCCCTTTTTTTTTTGACAAATCATTTACTAATACTATATGTGGCAAAGTTTTAAATGCTCCACACCATTTGACAGGGCAGTTTTGTTGCCAAATTTCTGTCCCACAGATATACCAAAACCAATATCCAAAGACACATGTTCCTTGTGACATTGTAATATTCAAAGTCTGAACTCAAACATGTTACTGATCAAATTATGCTACATTTATACACGGGAGTAGTTCCAAAATGTCTTTAATGAAAAACAAACCAAAATGCAAAATACTCATGTATGTAAACAGACACATGGGTGGCGCCTGTGGCTCAAAAGGATAGGGCACTGGCCCCATATGCCAAAGGTGGCAGGTTCAAACCCAGCCCTGGCCAAAAACTGGAAAAAAAAAAAAAACGG
>NW_003852477.1:5101586-5123169 GCF_000181295.1 Otolemur garnettii
AAAAAAAAAAAAAAAAAAAAAACCAGACACACATAAATGCATAGAGGCACACAGAATAGTGTGTGAAGTCACATAAAGATGTAGCTGCACGTGTGCTCATTTATGCGTATAGACGTGTGGGGGAGGATAAATTTGTACATGATTTTGTAAACTTTGGATCCTTTTGCATTGTTTTAATAAAAACTATATAAAATACAGAAAAGATCTTGTTTGGATGAAATAAAATAACTGAAGGGTCTCACTGGCTCTGCTGTTGTCTGTATGTGGCTGTGCAGAGCCAGACAGGGGAAGGAGGACAGATGTTCAATGGATAGAAAGCTGTAAGGCATCTCAGTGATTTAATAATAACTGTTACAAATCGAGCCATAAAGATGTAACAGTCTGTCCCTGTTCTCCCTAAGAAACAGTCCTGACACAAACTGTCCCTTTTATTTGTCCTTTTGCTTTAACTTAAAGGGGCACCTGAATTAGAATGTATATTTCTGTATATCCCCGAAGCCCTATTTCTCTTTCTCTCTCCCCAATCCATGCGCCATCATATCTCTGCTGATGTTTTCTCTAAAAACACAACTTTAAGAAAAGTTTCAGTGAGTTATAACTAGTTAGGATTTGTTTGCCACTTTTCTGGCTACAGCCTGGCTTTAAGATCACTTAATTCAATTAGCTCAGGTTTAAAATTTAGAAACCTTCGTATCTAGTAGTTTTCTAAATGACATGGGTAAGGCATGTATTTTAATCCTTAAAAAAGTTTCCACATACACATTCACTTAAGGCTTAAAAGGTTTCCATGAAGCGCCTATTATTTGTTTGAAAATGTAGAATAACAGTAGCTCACTTTTTAATTGAATTGTTGTACTCATTTGAGAGAAGGGTCACTTGGCTGACCGCCGTGGAAGCTGATTTGCCACACTGTGTGATTGTGCACACTTGACACCGGGACAGGTATGCAAAGCTGAATGAGTGACTGGTCTGTTTCCTCCTTGGTAGAATTAGACATAATAGTCACAGTGACCAGGGTAGGGGATAAGTACATTGTTGTCATGTTCCTTATGAACGGTTTCCTAGTTGTTTACTTATGAGTGTTTTTATAATTGGAAGTTACGGCATGGAAACAACTAAATGTTGAGACCAAATTGCCAGACGTGAACAGCTAGTGTTTCACCTTCCTGTGCCAACCAGCAAACCATATTTCTGTTGGGACTTAGGAAAGCCCCACCAGATCTTTAACATATATCTGTTTGAGATGTGAAAACACTATTTTCTCTAGGATGGAAGGGTGTTTGGAAAAATCTTAAATCATGTTTTTCCTTTGTTGTCATACCAACACAACAGCAGCTCAGAAAACTTCTATGACCCCCAAATATGTGGAGATTTCTCCCCACCAGCAAGCAAGAAATTCATTTTGCCGCAGACACCAACTGCATGTCCTCTGATTCAATTCAGACACTACCTGGAGATAGCATCAGGTCAGGGCTCAGTCCCCAAAACTGTCCTCCGCCTTAGACACCAGTCACAAGTCCAGACGTCTGGAACTTCTGATTGACTGGCTTTGAATTGAGGCTCCCAAGCCCATCTCTCTCTGGGTTCAATTAATTTGCTGGAGAAGCTCACAGAATTCAGGGAAACATGTTCACTGGTTCATTATAAAGAATATTACAAAGGATACAGAGGAGAGATGATTAGAGCAAGGTATGGAAGAGGCAGCACAGCACGGAACTTCGGTGCCCTTCCTGGGGCACCATCTTCCCAGAGCCTCCCCCTGTTCAGCTCTCTGGAAGCTCTCTTAACCCTGGCCTCTTGGGCTTTTATGGAGGCTTCATTACATAAGTGTGATTTTTTTTTTTTTTGAGACGGAGCCTCAAGCTATCCCCCTGGGTAGAGCGCCATGGCATCACGCTCACAGCAACCTCCAACTCCTGGGCTCAAGCGAGTCTCCTGCCTCAGCCTCCCAAGTAGCTGGGACTACAGGCGCCCGCCGCAACGCCTGGCCTTTTTTTTTTTTTTTGGTTGCAGCCATCATTGTTGTTTGGCGGGCCCAGGCTGGGGATTCGAACCCGCCACCTTAGGTGTATGTGGCTGGTGCCTTAGCCGCTTGAGCCACAGGCGCCGAGCCCATAAGTGTGATTAAACCATTGGCCATTAGTGATCAGCTTGACCTTTACCCTCTCCCCTCCCTGGAAGTTGGGTGGTGGGGCTGAAATTCCCAATCCTCTAATCCTGCTTTTGTCTTTCCAGGGGCCAGCCCCATTCTGAAGCTATCAGTCATTGGCATGCAAAATAACATCGCTAGGGAGATTTAGGGGTTGTCCACCAGGGAACAGGTTAGAAGAACAAATACCCATTTCACAGCGTCACAGAGGGGATCCAGGTAGGGGATATGGAGAGTAAAAGATGTAACATTGAGGCTGACACCACCAAAGGGTTTGATTCTGGTGCTGACCTGCAGGAGACTGCTGAGGGACAGCTGCCCTGTCTCTGTGCGGCCCCATTCCATATCAAAAAGTTTTCAGGGATGATCTGAAGGAGCGAAGCATCTCCTCTCAGCTTCACTTGACCAGCACTAAAGATGCCAGCAGCTGACACATCCTTCTTGACAGCTGAAGCTGGAATGCCACGCCCTCAGTGCAGCCTGTTTCAGCCAATGTCTGAGCAGGAAAGGTGGACTGCGTCAACTCTCAGGACAGTGAGGCTCAAACTCTCTGTAGTGTGGCCAAGAGTCATCAAGGCTGCTTGATAAAAAGCAGGTTGAGATGCTATGTCCCAGAGTCTGCAGCTCTGTAGGAAGGACCTGAGAATCTACATTTTAACAAGCAGTCCTTGCCCTCCCCAACACATCTGCCAGGATGTTAGATTTTTGGTTTTGTTGTTTATCAGGCAGTTCATTTGGTTGGACTCAAACTACAAATGCCATCCCTTGGCAGCAGCTGAAATCTCAGCTTAATTATTTTGTTTTTAGTTGGGAGTCTGCCCCATACAGGCAGAAATTTAGGCAGAGATTATATCCAGACTTTGGGGTTCCCCTCTCTGCTCTCTCCTTTCTAGGACTCCCCCCTCATTTTGTCATCGCCCTGAACTCTGCCCCCTGGTTCTTGAAGCCAGAAGCATTGCTAGTTTTTCACCGGAGTCCTTCCTACCTCCTAACCCTGAGTTGTAGCCTTGCTTCAGGTGAAAAGCTATAAAAAGGCTGTTCTCTGTTCCAGGAGTCAGCTCCCCTTCCTGAATCTGTCTGCTTGTGTTCATTCTCTATCGTCTTCGGGTCATTGTTTCTCAATATTGTCCACTTTATACTCCTCAGCAGGTGGGTTGGTCCTAGTAGGATCTTATTCTGCTGTATTGGAAGACTTCGAGAATCTTTCTTCTCTAGCATCTCTTGAGACTTGGCTGGATAGAGGCTCGCCATGCTACAGAATGCTTTACCATCAGCCCAGTGGGACCTTATCTAGCAATCTGTAGATATTTCACTTTCCTTTAGGAATGTAAATAAGAATTAGTCAATGCAGGAAAATTAGTGTGGTATTTGCATTACCTTTAAAGAATGAGGCCCCGAACTTAGCTGGAATGAAAATACAGTTTGCAGACAACATCTTGTCTGGAAATCGCCATTTTTGTCTCTCTATAAAACAGTTCCAAGTCCTTATGTCTTTGGCTTTTGCTGGACAGGCCTTGCTTACCCTGCCCACCAGTGACTTCAGAAGCTTGCAACATTTTCCCATTCCAGTCTTCCGGAGACCTCTGTCCTCTCCAGGATGATGTCACTCATATTTACATTGGAGCCATGCTGGCTTGTTGTCCTCTAATGGTCCTACTGCTGTAAAGTTTTACTATGCCAACAAAAGCAAAATCATTAAGTTATTTTTTTTTTTTTGAGAGACAGAGCCTCAAGCTATCCCCCTGGGTAGAGTGCTGTGGCATCACAGCTCACAGCAACTTCTGATTCCTGGGCTCAAGCGAGTCTCCTGCCTCAGCCTTCCAAGTAGCTGGGGCCACAGGCACCTACCACAACGCCTGGCTACTTTTTGGTTGCAGCCATCGTTGTTTGGCGGGCCCGGGCTGGATTCGAACCTGCCACCTTAGGTGTATGTGGCTGGTGCCTTAGCCACTTGAGCCACAGGCGCCGAGCCATCATTAAGTTCTTAAATTTCTAATCTAATTCTCTTAAGTTGGGAAAATTAGCAGGATTCTAACAACTTCAGATTGTCACATGCCCCAATATTCTGCATCACTCAAACCCTCAGGGCACCAACTACAGAATAAGCTGGGTAAAAGAGTCTAGAAGTCAGGACAATCTTGAGTGATGAATGTTTTAATGTTTTGAAACTTCCATGTTACTGATGAAAGCTATTCGAGGTACCCTAAAGCTAACCCATAAATAATCCTGAGGGGTGATGCTCCTGACACATTTCCTCCCTGCCTCCACGGCTCAATCCTGATCTGAAACAATGTAATGACACTCACAAGGGGTTTATTTACCACCCGGAGATTGAGGAAGTGGGATCTGGAATTCTGAGAATCACTGTCTTGTGACCTGTGCGTTGCTGCTCTGGCATCTGCCTCTCATTGTTTACTAATCTTTGACCTGTGGCACAGGAGCCAGCCATTAAGTAAGCCGGGTGTTAACACACATACCTGTTGAGCAACCCCACTGTCGGAGAGCATCCGAGAACTAAGGAGGAAAGAACAGGGCTAAACACCCAAACGATGGCACTGAGCCCGTGCCCTTCCTGGTTGGCAGGGAGACCCTGAAGACTCAGAGCCCCTCCCTCAGCATGGAAGCAGTAGGCACTCACTGTACTTCCAAATCGCTTTTTAATCTGCTGGGTGGATTAGAATCCCATGTTCAAAGTAATGGTTTCCTGATTCCTGACATGTTTGCAGGTAGAGAGACTGTGCAGCAAGAAAAATCACAAAGCACACTTTTAAAATATGAGCTTTTTTAAAAATGTGAGCTCATTTAAAAATATGAGTTTTTATTTTTCTTTTCTTTTCTTTTTTTGAGACTGACTCTTAGTTTGTTGCCCTCAGTAGAGTGCCATGGAATCACAGCTCACAGCAACCTCAGACTCTTGGTCTTAAGAATGATTCTCTTGCCTCAGCCTCCCAAGTAGCTGGGACTATAGGTGCCCACCACAATGCCTGGCTAATTTTTTAGAGACGAGGTCTTACTTTGGCTCAAGCTGGTCTCAAACTCATGAGCTCAGGCAATCCACCCACCTCAGCCATCCAGAGTTCTAGGATTACAGGCATGAGCCACTGCGCCCAGCCTAAAAATAGGAGTTTTTAAAGTTTTCATAACAACTCTAACCATAATGGCCACAGACAGAGTTCTCAAGAAACTCATGTCTATGGGAAAGCAGTAGTTCCTTCTCTGATAGCAGCTGGGACTAAAGGTTGTACAGTAGCAGTGACCTCCCGAGGAGGCTGGCAGAGCATATCTGGTTGGTAGGGTGGTGTGTGAGGAATGGAAAGAAGGCCATCTCAGAGGACTGGTGACTGCAGGGAAGGCACAGCTCTCTTGCAAAAGGAGTCACTAATCTCTTATTTCATCCTTAATTATCTGTTCTGTGTACTTCATAAGATTTTAGATTTCATTGTATAGGCAATTATATGTTTTGGGGAAGTGTGAGGGAAAGATATCTCCAAAATCCATCTCAATTTACCATAGGACAATGAAGTCCAGAGAGGTTAAATGACTTGCCCAAGAGCACACAGCTCATGAGTGCTCAACCAGGACACTGGAACCAAAATAATCTTACTTAGAGTTCTTTTTTTAAAATTTCAGATTAATGTGGGGTTACAGATAACTAGGTTACCATGTTTGCATTTGTTAGGTAGAGTCCCTTTGGTAGTTGTGTCCTGCTCCCTAGAGGCATGCCATATACCCTACATGGTGCCCATTAAGTGGGAGCACCCCAACCCCCCCCCCCTCTTCTCCATCTTTCATACCCCCTTCCCCAACTTGAATTGAATTTAGTTTTTCCTCTTATGTGGTCGTAAATTAGATCGTCTACTGGCTTCATGTTAGTATTGAGTACATTTGATATTTGCTTTTCCACTCTTGTGATACTTGACTGTGAAGAATGTGTTTCAACTCCATCCAGGTTAATACAAAAGATGTAAAGTCTTCATCTTTTTTATGGCTGAATAATATTCCATGGCATATATATACCACAGTTTGTTAATCCATTCCTGAGTTGATGATAGGCATTTAGGTTGTTTCCATATCTTGGGGATTGTAAATTGAGCTGCAATAGCTGCAATAATCTAGTACAAATGTCCTTATGATAAAACGATATTTTTCTTCTGGGTAGATGCCTAATAGTGAGATTGCAGGGTCAAATGGGTGATCTAATTTGAGTTCTTTGAGGAGTCTCCATACTTCTTTCCAAAGAGGCTGTATTAGTTTGCAGTCCCACCAACAGTGTAAAAATGTTCCTTTCTCCCCACATCTATGCCAGCGTCTGCAAGTTGGGGACTTTGTGATGTGGGCTATTCTCACTGGGGTTAGCTGATATCTCAGGGTGGTTTTGATTTGCATTTCTCTAATGATTAGGGATGATGAGCATTCTTTCATATGTTTGTTAGCCATTTGTCTTCCTCAGAGAAGGTTCTGTTCATGTCTCTTGCCCGGTGGCAGATGGCATTGTTTGCTCTTTTTTTGTGGATTGATTTGAGTTCTCTATAGATTCTAGTCATCAACCCTTTGTCAGATTTGTAATGTGCAAATATCTTTTCATACTCTGAAGGTTGTCTATTTGCTTTAATTATCCTTAGCTGTGCAGAAGCTTTTCAGTTTAAGTCCTATTTGTTTATTTTTATTGATGTCGTAATTGCCACTGAAGTCTTCTTCATAAAATCTTTCCCCAGTCCAACATCATCAAGAGTTTTTCCCATGCTTTCTTTGAGTATTTTTCTGGTTTCATGTCTTAGATTTATCTTTTATTCATCTTGAGTCAATTTTTGTAAGTGGTGAAAGGCGCGAGTCCAGTTCTAGTCTTTTACATGTGGTTATCCAGTTCTCCCCTTCAGAGCGCTTTTCATTTGTATTTCTTTTTTCATAGTGTTGCCAAATATAATAAATAAGAGTGTAGGGTTGGCCTGGCATAGAGTGGTCAGAATCTTTGCAGAAAATAATAGGCAGGACAAAGGTAGTTTGATTGTCTAGCCAAGTTTTGATTGAGATCTCACAAAGTTGCCAATGCCTTAGCAAGGCAGAATTAAGTATGTTCAGAATGATTACAAAGTTCCCCTACAATAGCAGGTGCTCAAGTAAATGCTACAGCAGTGCAGAGCCAGACTGTATCCCATGCTACAGAGACTTCAGTAAAGACAACAAATAAGGTGTAGACGTCTTTCTACAAGGTCATAGCTATTTGGGAACCTATTTCTGCCTAGGGTGCTTCCATGTACTTTTGTTAACTATACTGCAAGGTAAACAGATTGTATTACTACAGAGGGAGATTTTTTTCCTGGGAGATCAGGAAAAAATTCTGTTCATCTTCGTAAGAAATAACACTTATGGAACACTTATTGCACAGTTTGAACTTTGCAACATCATTTCATTTAATCCTTCTAACAACCCCATGGGAAAGGTATACTTATTTCACAGAGGAGAAACCTAAGGCTCAGCGAATTAACTTGCTGGAGTGAATGCCACTGGAGCTCTGCCCAAAGGGCCTGTTCTGGACACTTGGCTGCCAGCTGGTTCACCCTGATCTTCTTCCGAGGACGGCACTTGCCTGGAGGTATAATCTGGAAGGCAAAGTCAAGGACAGTATGACATAGAAGTAGAAAATATGAAAACTGCTGAAGAAAGATGTGAATATTGAATTTCCCAGATCTATCTTCCATCTAATAGACATTCCAGGAAGAGAGACTTTCACATTTTTCATTTTAATGAGAGCTAGAAAATAAACCATTTTAAAAAGTGAATTTCCTTGAGGTACCCCTCAGGCAATGAGCAGCAGCAAGTGGGGGGGGGGTGGAGGTCACACACAGATGTCACTTAGTGAAGTTTCAGCCTCTTAAGAACACCAAGGAATCTTGGCTAAAGGGAAAGAGAACATTCTACAAATTTCCAGAGGGAGACATACAAAGTTTCAATAATCAGACTGGCACCTGACAGTCCATCTTCCAAAGGGGAACTATCTACAAAGCTCTAAATTTTTCTGAAAGAAAATGCTTTTGGACCTAGAATTCTCTTTACCCTTTACTATCAATAAGAGTAAGAACAAAATAACAATGTTCTTGGTCAGGCAAAAACCTAGATATAAATGGACACATAATTTGTTCGGGCAGATACTGGAGACTTTGTCGCACACCTAGTTGTGTGGAGCTCAATGCAAAATGAACATGTGGAATCCCTTGTTCAAAAATTATTAAGAATTTCAAGATGGCAACTGCAGTATTAAGATAAGCATGGGGCCCCTCTTGCAGGGCCCTGAGCATTGCATAAGTCACATGCCCAGGTAACTAAGAAAGCTCACCGTTCATGAACTTTTCCTGAAAAAAAAAAAAGGAAAAACTAATTTAGAAAAGAGGTGGGCACAAAATAAATAAATAGGAAAACAAACAAACAAACAAAAAAATCACTCCAGGAAAATTTATAAAAAATTATTGCCCAAGCTATAATATTCTTTATGAATCTTAAAGTAGTGATTTTTAGAATACCATTAAGAAAAGGGAAACATCATTTCTAAATTATACATTAAAATTGCACACATTGACATTTGGTAATTTTGACAGCATAAAAGAAACAGTGAGGAGGAAGAGAAAGGTAAAAAGCGTACTTAATGACCTGTTAGACTCAGGGGCAGTGGATATTTTAGATACTAATTAATTAGAACCAAATGTATTTTTAAAACTGATTTTAAATATTTAAAGGAAAGCACACTATGTAAAGGTAACCACAAAATTAGTGACTTTAGGCAATACATGGCTGTTATTTTGCAGTTTGTGCAGACCAAGAATCCGGGCGCACCTAACCTGTGTCCTCTGCCTTAGGGTCTTTGCAAAGCTGAAGTCAAGGTGGTCGCTGGGGTTGGGCTGGGGCTCCTCACGGAGTGAGGAAGTGGATTCCCTCCCAGCTCACATGGTAGTTGATGGGATTCCATTCCCAGACTGAGGGTCTCAGCTTCTAGCTGGCTGTCAGTAGAGGCCCACCTTGGGCATGTTGCCCTGTGAATCTCCCCAACCATCATGGCCACTTCCCTCATGATGGCGTGGGCACTGAGAAGGCCGTGGAGTCTGCTAAGGAGATGGAGCTGCAGTCTGATGTAATGTGATCACAGAGGCGTGGTGTCTGTGGTCTCTGCTGGACTCTGATAGAAGAAGTCACAGGAGCAGGGGTGGCTTGCTCACCCCTCACTCATTCACAAGAGTGTGTTCTGGCAGATACTGGAGACTTTGTCGCACACCTGATTGTGTAAAGCTTCAGTCCTTCTCCGCAGAGTTGACGGTGTCTTGCCCCTAAGTGTTTCAAGTGCACTCATATACGGTCAATCACTGTTTGTTGAATGAACATAGCAATTGCTGCAAATGAAAGCAGTTTTGAAAAAACCAGGAGTTTGGCACCATTAACAGGTTGTTTTTAGTTTGCATCTAAAAAATAGATTTGCCAGTTTTGCATATTAAAAGGTCAAAATGTTGTGTTAAACATTCCAGAACAAAATTTTCCACAGGATGCCCTTGTGTTTGCCTTTTGCATCTGGACTATTGTCATAGTCCTGCCACTGCAGCCATTTACATCTGAATCACATTGCTCTCTTGAGGAGTAAATATAGTTCAGTACTTCCTTTTAAATATCCTTTACTCAAGGAGAAAAACATATTTGGGGTACACGTTTGCACAACCAGACTGGCATAAATTTGAAAAATCTATGTGCAAAAGGGTGACTGCATCACGTCAACCCCCTCAGTTAATGTCTTTAAGATGGGATTATTGAGAATTGACTCATTAACCTTATTAGAATTTTTTTCTGGGAATGAGAATCAGGCCAGTGCTCATTCTGAGAAGCCCTGTCTGAGAGTCAGGAAGTCTGTGTGCTTGCCCCAGCTCTCCCATAGATGAGCTGAGTGGCCTCAGCCAGTCAACCCCCACGGTCTGCACCAGCTTTCTTATCGATGCAATGGTGGGTTTGGATGGATAATAATTCAGGGATCTCTCCCTCTGCAGTGAGATTCCAGGTGACCACGATTAGATGCTGTGGTAGATGCTGTGGTGCTCTTTATTGCAACCACCCTCAACTGCTGGGAAGGTGGGCCCTAGTGGCTCACAGGGGTCTCTTCTGGAGAATTGCCCTTGGCCAAACAAGAGCTTCCCGTCTGGAGATCACACTCCTGTGCCCGTGGTAAAAGCTACCTTAAAGGGGTAGCTCATGGGTGTGGGATTTCCTGAATTTTCCTGAGGGTGTAATGTCACCGTGGAAATGGGAGATGGTGAAGTGTAAAAATCAAGAGGGATGCCTTAACGAAATCACAAGGTATATTGAAATAAATATGCAATCTTCAGTTTATCTAAAAGTGAGTTTACATTGAGGTAATGGAGGGACCTCTAGGTAGAAACATCAACTGAATGAAGTTGAGTTTTTGAAGAGAAGACTAGAATTACTATAAGATATTTGATCATAGGCAAGATTACCTTTGGGGGGCACAAAGGAGAGAGGAGAGAGCATTTAGAGAGAAGTCTGCCTGATGGTGGTCAGCACTGGGGGAAGGCAATGATTTGAGGGTTTATCTTAGTGGGGATGTCTAGATGGCAGCTGCCAGCCATTGTGGGAGGCATCATGGTCGGTTTGGAACCCCCCTCTTCAGTGCCACCAGCCACCTCCCACCATACTGGTGAACTTGATGGAGGAGATGGTGCCCTGCTCTCAGCAGCGCTCCTGGGTTCACTTATCCTGCCTTTCTCAATGTTTGGGGGAGTGAGAGCAGGTGGCAGTCTCCTGGGCCCCACAGGGACAGGTCAGGACTGGGCTGCTTGGAGCCAAGTGTGCTGGGATGTACAGCTCAAAAACAAAACACTCTGGCCTCTGCCTGCCTCTTGTTCACACCCAGTCTTCTCTGTGGTTTTCCTGCCACCTGCCCTTTAGACTTGTAGTTATTTTGTGTCATATCCCCTCACCACAGGGTTGTCAAGGAAAGCTAAGAGGGGTTCATCCTGGATTCTTTAGAACAAGGAACAGGAGTCATAGCAGGGAGTTGAGTTTCCAGACCAAAGAATCCTACCCCCAACCCTTCTTTGGACCCTCTGTGAACCTGAGGTTGGCTGTGGCCAGCGAGGGGAGCATGCCCACCTCTGAGCTGGAGGCCTCTCCTGGCTAATTTTCCATGACGGGCTCCATGGGCAGAGGCTCATCACATGAGTGAAAGTGACATAAGTTGAAGGAGGCAGGGCCTGGAGTAGGGGATTGGCCTCCTGGCATGGCCACTCCTTCAGAGGTGGGAGGTTTTCCAGAGTGACATCTGATGGTCCTAACTACAGCCTCCAAATCCTAAACCAGGGCCTTGGGGAGCCCCTGTGACACTAAGCATCCTTTGGAAATACCCTGCACACCTCCCGAGGATCCCTCTCAGGGGTCCCTGGCTGTGTCCCTGTGCAGGGTGTGAGTTAGTTTTCTTGGTTGGGGAGGATGGGGAGGAGGTGTGATGATAAACTGAGGGGTGGGATAGGGGAGAGGAAGAAGACAAAGAAAACTAAGACAGCTATCACCGAGTGTGTGACAGCTGCATGCCACATGTCTCATGACCTCTCTCCTTTAATCCTCTTGACAACCTCCGGAGGCAGAAATTGCCTCTCAGACCTCAGTTTCTCCACATGTAAAATGTGATTAACCAGCCGAAGGTCTCAGAGGCCATTTCACTGATCCTACCTACACCCCACAAGGAGACAGAGAGCCAAGAGGTGAAGTGATTTGGAGAGATGAGAGGATAACCTATCACAAATCTCGGTGTGTCTGACCTACCTGGTGATTTTGGAGCATTGGAGAAGCCCAGTGGGGGAAGCCGTAGGGTGGGTGGTACAGGTGGAGGCTTTGAACAACTGGATGAAAGAATAAAAATGTTGAATACCTTCCATTTAGAGAGGGCACACATTTTCTGGAAAAGCCCAGAAATTAAGTATTTTAGGCTTTGCTGATCATATAGTCTCTGGTGGAACTACTCAACTGCTGTTTTAATGTAAAAGCAGCCATAGATGTAAATGGATGGCCACAGGTGGGCTATAGTTTGCTGATCTGATCACTGATTTAGAGATATCCGATGGATAGATCAGGAGGGTTCAGAGTTAGACAAGAAGTGAGAAGGGTTATCATGGCATTGCATCATTCATCTCGGTCTGTGTAAGTGGTGTCTCCCTGGAATTGTGCAGTGCACAGACCACACAACCATACACTGCAGTCCTGTGGGTAAGATCAAGAGAAAACAAGCCTTACGATCTAGACTGTCCTCCCTGGGAATGGCCAAGGGCTGAGGCCTAGCCAGCACTCTACTCGTTGGTGGGGTGACAGATTATGAAAGGGCCTCAGAAAGGAAAATGGGAGTGCCATCTGCTTGTCCAAAGGTATCGCACTCTGACACCTGTTAGGTGGCCTTCTCTCTAGAGGTAGAGGAAGGCAATGGAGTGGAGGTTTCCAAAACTGATAATGTAGTAGAATGACCTTGGGGGTCTTGTTAAAACTTCTACAGAACAGTCTTCTGAATTAGACTCTCTTGGGCTGAAGGCCAGGAATCTGTATTTGACAAGTTTGCTGGTTGCTTTGGATGTACAGCCTGGTTTGGGACGCATAGGAAACCTCCCAAGATTTCCGCTGGCCCTAGGGCAGAGCTGAAGTGACTACCCCAAACTATACCCAGATTCCCCAACTACTCCTGGCCTTTTTGCCTGATTGTGGAACAGCTCAGATTGGGAGGGTGGGGGAGCTAAGGATTAGGACACGATTGCTGCCTTTATAAGCCCCAGTGCAATTTTAAATTGTGGCACCAGCTATAGTGCCCCTCCATAGCCACATATATATTGCTAGAGAAACAAACTTTGGAATGGCATAAATATGGCAAAGCAGGACACTGATTTTTAAGTGGTGCTGGAGAAAATCCAATGGGGCCATGTCATACATCTTCAGAGGCAATTAGTATAAGAAATTGTTCATTCCTATCTGCGTGTGTTTCAAATTCTATCAGCAAAACCATAATAAAGTATATAGAAAAAGAGATCAGAAAGAAAATTAAACCTTCAAATAGATGAATAAGGAAATATGCTGAAATATGAAGTGACTAGGATGTGGTTCAGAAGTGTGCCAGGCTCGAATAATTGCAACCCATATTCTAGTGGACAATACTGAAGACATAAAGAAATATATAACTAGACATACCAACTAGAAATACATTTTAGGTTAAAATAAAAATTCATGGTAATGGAAAGAACAGAGTCTATCTACAAGTCACTCAGGTGAAGCATTTTTAAAAATCAAAGTTATAGGACTATTCAGTGTTTGGTAGAACTCTCCAGTGAAACCATCTGGCCCTGGAAATTTCTTTTTTGGGAGCATTTTAATTACAAATTCAACTTTAAGATTTCTTTTTTGGGGAGCATTTTAATTACAAATTCAACTTCTTTAATGGTTGAATAGTCCTATAACCATTAAGGAAATTGAATTCAAATTTAAATATCTCCTGAAAAATAAATCTTTTCTGGTTTCAGCTCTGACATGTAAAGAACTTGGAAGTGGTTATTCTCATCCTCAAACAAGAACAACCCCAAAAAACCCTAAAAAATCAATGACTTTTTTTGACTTATCAGAGGACTGAGGTCCCGGGGCAAACTACTACCCCTCAAATCTGGAGGGATAGCCAAATCCAAAGAATCACAGCTGAGATCTTCCCACCTGGAGCAGAAGCCACTGGAGCCACAAAGTGGTGGGAACACTTACATGGTGATTTTAATGAATTGCTGAAGGCAGAGTGGGAGCAAGCGAGAGGGTAAGAAACTTCTGAGGGCTGCAGTTTTTGGGGGGCGAGTATAATTCTGTGGGTTCTCCCTTTAGGGACCTCACCAGATTCTCATGTTGAAGAACCAAGAAAGATCCCCTTGTGACTCTGGCACAAGAAGGAGAAAAGTCACCATAGTGGAATATATTCTGAGTGTGATATGTATGTTCAGGCCCAAAACCAAGGTCTACCCTCCTGGGAAAGTTCATCACCAGAGCCTTACTTCACCTGGGGGAAGGTGTGTTTCTCCAACCCCAGCACATGCTAGCACTCTGGACTCGCTAAAAGACGGATTTAGTGAGAAGATTATACAACGGGTCCCTTTCCAGTACCATATCGCCTCACCAATAGGGCTCCAGTTCCATGACAATGGATTACAGCTGAGAGAGCTGCAAAGCAGACTCTATTTAAGGAGTAGTTTCTAGAGAAGCCAAAAGGCAACAGGAGAGACAAAACAAGTCCATTGGAGAAAAAGTGAAACCTCTGGCCCCTTTGGCTTAGCTATGAAGTCGCATTCCAAAAGTGAGAAACCTGGCTCCCATTACTCACAGCCATTTAATTATTCAGTCCCTTTGTAGGCGTATAGCAGTGCCAGCAGTATCGGGTTGGTGTGGTCTATACCAAAAGGATTAAGGCTGGTAATTTTCTGGTAAAGGCCAAAAAGTAAGTACTTGAGGCTTTGCTGATCATATAGCCTCTGGTGAAACTACTCAACTGCTGTTTTAATGTAAAAGCAGCCATAGATGTAAATGAATGGCCACAGGTGGGCTATAGTTTGCTGATCTGATCACTGATTTAGGGATATCCAATGGATAGATCAGGAGGGTTCAGAGTAAGACAAGAAGTGAGAAGTATTAGGGTTATCGTGGCATTGCATCATTTATCTCGGTCTGTGTAAGTGGTGTCTCCCTGGAATTGTGCAGTGCACAGACTGCACAACCATACACTGCAGTCCTGTGGGTAAGATAAAAAGAAAACAAACCTTACAATTTAGACTGTTTGACCTAGAAATGGCTAAGAGCTGAGGCCTAGTCAGCTCTCTACTCTTTGGTAGGGTGGTCATATTCCTATGCTTGAATTTAAAATGAAGAATGGAAAGGATGGCACAGTTCATGGAAGCTGAAAATGAAAGAAGCCAAGGGGTGGGATGGGGGCCGTGAAGGGTCATATGGACCATTCAGGTTACAAGTAGAGTCCTTGTGTAGACTAGAGATGTGAGAGGAGAGGGAAGTTGTGAGGCAGGCATGGCCAGAGACCAGAGCAGACTCAGGGAGGGACTGATTCCTCTTGATGGCAGAATGCTGGAGGGAAGAGGAGGGTTCTTGCTGCTGAGGTACCTTTAGCACAGCAGGAATGAGTGGTTTCTAGGCCCTGGGGACTCAGCTGGGGTCTGGTCTTCCCTGGTCCCCCTGAGGTGCTTGTTACTATGATGGCTATTGTGCATTCTTATAATACACTCCACTACATGTGTACACACACACACACACACATACACATGTGAGTGAGGAAACTCAATCCAAACTCTGAGCCTGCAAACCAGTAGAGAAGTTTTGGTGAAATAAGTGACAATTCCACTTTGGGGAAGATTGATTTTGGAATACCCCCATACACATGGAGCTCAGATGGTGGCTGGGTTGAAACTAAGAAGAGAGGAGTGGGCATCATCAGGAAGAGGGTGGCAGGAGGGACGATTGCTGCCCAGTGAATGGTGCTTATGAAAGAAAGCTGAGGCCTGGCAAGAACCTTGGGGTGTGCCCTGGGGTTTGAGTGGCCTGCTTTGGAAATAGTGAGAGAAATGGGGATGGAAACGTTTTATTTACAGGAGAAGAAACAAAAGTAAGCAAAATCGGGCAGCACCTGTGGCTCAAAGGAGTAGGGCGCCAACCCCATATGCCGGAGGTGGTGGGTTCAAACCCAGCCCCAGCCAAAAACTGGGAAAAAAAAAAAAAGAGTGAGCAAAATCTCAGAAACCACAGAAAAAAGAATTTCAAGAGTGGAGGTACCCACTGTTGTCAAAGGTCAACACTAGCACACACCAAATAGAACCCATGAGAAGATAGCACTACAAATCAATGTGGAAATAAAAAGATTATCCAAAAATGGTGTGAAGGCACCAATTAGCTATTTGGGAAAAACAAATCATCGACAGGCCCTGTGTGCTGTTCTTTACCAAAATACATTCAGAGGAATCAAAGAATTAAATGGTCACCTGTTTCCTCCTGGCTTTTTTTTTGGAGGGGGGGGTGCTTTATATTTTCAAATTGAAGTTTTGAAATATATATAAATATTGAATATTGAAATACATATAAAGTTTTAATATAGTTTTACATTGACTATTGTTTGTTTCATTTCAATTCAGAGGAAATAGTCAGTAGATAACAGCTACATAAACTACTTTCGGTTTTGGTCGATGAACCAAAAACATCATAAGTGAAACTAAGAGGCAAATGGTAAACTAGGGCAAAATGCTTTTCAAACACGTAATAAGCAAAAGGGTATCTCTTTAGTATTCATAGATAAAGGGCCATATCTTCAGATGGGACTAACATGCAGACTCTGGAGATAATGTGGGCAAAGACTACAAAGAGGCCAAAGTGGACCTAGAAATGCTCAGTACGGTTGGTAAAAACTGTTTAAGTTCACTAATGATTAAAGGAAAGCAAATTTAACCAATGAACTAGGTTTCCTATGTCCTTGCCAAGGAGTCTGGAGTGTAGACACGCTCAGGTGGCCACTGTACACAGTTACATCCTTTCTAGAAGGCACTTCAGCAGTTGTTATCAAGAATTTATATACTTGTATGCCCTTTCACCCAGTAACTCAGGGCAGTTTCAATTCTAGGAAACTTCCCTAGGAAAATAAACATAATTGGGGTCAAAGACTCACACACAAAGATGTTTGTCTCAGCAGTACAGTAGCAGTGAAAGAACAGAACAAGCTAAATGCTTACAAGTGGGTATTGTCTAAGCAATGTGTTACATACACGTTCAAGCGAGTCTTACATATCCATAAAATCGTGCCTAGATGGGCGGTGCCTGTGGCTCAAAGGAGTAGGGCGCCAGCCCCATATGCCGGAAGTGGTGGGTTCAAACCTAGCCCCTGCCAAAAACTGCAAAAAAAAAAAAAATCATGCTTAGAGTTTTTCATGGCATGATAACATACTTGTAATGCAATGTTAAAGGAAAAAAAAGAACACAAATTTGTATACATCACATATTTTCACCTGTGCTTTAAAAAAGCAGTCAAAAAGAAATATACCAAATATTAAGAGTTTTTGTCTAGGTAGGGTGATTGGAAAATATAGATAAATATTTTTACTACTAGAATTTCAATAGCAAACATTCATTTTATATTGTTGACTTTTAAAAATCTTTTTTTTTGCGCTTAAAAGCCTTTCTTTTACTATAAAAGTAAATCACGTCAATGAAAGTTAATTAACTTAAACAATGTGTTAAAGTAATTAAATTGATAAGAAAACTCATTGAATTTTTTAAAAGGACCAAGAGTGCTGTGGTTATATAAATTCTCCGCACGGAGAAAATTATTTTAGGGTTGGGCAGAAAAGGAGACAGGGATGGAAAATTAGCCTAAGTAGATACCTGAGTGTGTGTGTGTGTGTGTGTGTGTGAGAGAGAGAGAGAGAGAATGCACAATCTTGAGAGAGAATCAAGAGTGGTTCCTTTATGAATACCTCTCAGAGAGCAGTAGTTTCTCCATTTTTCTATTCTTTAAAAAATATTTTAAATACAGAAAAATCTAGAGAATTACATAACCCATTTCTAGATTCAATAAATGTTACCATTTTGCTATGTTCAGATGGTTTGATTTCCAGGAAATAAATATTGTGTATACCTTGGAATTCCCCCTTCAATCCCCATGCCTCCACCCAACCAGCTTATTTCCTCTATCCACTCCCTCTTGCCCCCTCGCACTGCTGTGTTGGTTTGTGGCTTTCCAAACTTCCTGGAGGAAAAGCTGTGCGACCCTCACTCATGTGACCCTCACCTGTGTGCATCCCGTAGAACCCGGGCCTCAGATCTGGGTAAGCAAACGCAGCCCCCCGCACTCCCCTTGCTGGAGCTCCCGAGCAAGTGAGAACATGGGGTCTAGGGCCAAAGGGCTAAAGGGCTGCCCTCAGCTGGCAGGGTCCTCCTGCAGGAACCGGAGCGAGGGCAGAATAGATGCGCAGGGCTCAGAGGATGCGCGCGAGGGGACTGGGCCTGGCGAATTCCCCCCATGGTTATTGCTTTCTCCGTGTCGTAGGAAGCTGGCTGTCTGGGGAGGTAGGGAGGGGACATGAGCTGGGGGTTGGAGGGACGATTGAACCTTGGGCAGGGCGGGGCCCTGCGGTGGGGGAGCCAGCACTGGGGACACTGGAGATGGCCCACAGGCCACACGTGGGTCTGCTGGCTTCGCTCCAGCTCTCCCTGTGCACAGAGCGCTCCAGGGAGGGAAAGGCAGGGTCTCGGGGCCTCTGCTGAGTCCCGCCTCGGGGAAGAAGGACTCCGAAGGAGCAAGGGCCAGGGCAGAGGGAGAGGCAGCACCTGGGATCCCTCCTCTCTGCTGGCTGCGGCCAGGTAGACCTAGCCCGCCCGTCCTCCAGTCAACAAGCATTCATCACATTATGAGACACCTATTCAGCTCCAGACACGGAGTGGCTGCTGGGGACGTTAAAATATCGTCTTTCTTACCAGACACAGCTGCTATGCCATGCGCCTGGGGTTGAGTCAGTGAGGAAACTCTACAGAGGGGGTCTTTCCGCCCACCCGAGAAGGAAGCGCGGGCATCGGGGGCCTTAACAAGGAAGCAGCTGGTTTTGTTCTCAGAGCAGGGAAGGGCATTCCTACGGCATTCCTGGCACAGCACTGGCCAGGGCCCCGGGGGTGACGTGCTCAACCCGCAGGCCTCACTCGCTGCATTAGAGGCTCCCGGGAAGAGCCGCCGCTCGCTCTGCTAGGCTGGGACCTTCCTGTTCCCTGAGCATATCCAACACGTCCTCGTGCCGTTCCTGGTACGTCCTTCCGCCTGTACCCAGGGGTGCAGGAGGACATGTCACCTCTGACCCTGCCTCCGCGGTACCTCTCGCCATTTACTTCCTCTGTGGCACTACTTACTCTTTGAAGTTCGTTTTCCTCTCTACCCGCGGAGTAGAGGGTCTGTGAAGGTAGTTTTTCTGTCTAGTTCACAGTGGTTTCCACCGACATCTAGAAAAGTGCCCAGCCCAGAGTAAGAACTTAATAAACATGCAGTGAATGGATGTAGGCTGTGACTCCCTACAGTCGGGCGGGGGCCGCGCTGGCGTTGGGGTGGGTGTGGGTGGGGGTGGGCGGGTGGAAGGGGCTGAGTCTGGTCCTCATTTTGAGAAGTTATGCAAAGTTTTGAGAATTTTCCAGTTATCTATGAGAAAATGCATGTAGGTATTTAACACATAGAAAAATTCAATGCGTTGTAGTCACTATGCTTATTACCAGTATTATCTATTTATTTATTATATAGGTGAGAGTTTCATTAAGAAAAAAGTCTGTGATTTATGGCTGCTGCAGAAGGCACCACGGAAGAGGGGGCTGTGCTGAGGGTCTCCACAGAGAACCTGGGAATTTAGTTTCCAGGTTGTGGAACTTCCTAGGGGTTATGGCTACTCAGTAACTGGACTAAATCTTTTACCAGAGCCTTACTGAGGACCAAAAATTGCCCGGTTCTCCACAGGGCTGGTGCTTGTGGAGGAATCAAAGCTGCAAAATGTCCTGCCCATGTTATCCAGAGAAATGGGCCCACACCCTGCCAGCTCCAAGGTACTGTCCCTCCCTGCCCCCATGGTCACCTCCACATCTACCTCCTGAGTCTGGGACAGGAGGAAGGGCCTGAGAGCCTGTAATTTTTTTTTTTTTTTGTCTTGCTGGGACTGGGGTCAAAATGGTGTCTGCAAGACACACTCACCCCTCCGAGGAATTGTGAGGGTCCCTGTGGTCTCCAGAACCTCTGCTTGTTAGTGTGACCAATCAAGTTGTGTTGTAAATAACAAGAGCCTGCTGTGTGTCAGGAAGGCTGGAGCACTGCTATGTCCACCGTGGAAGGGAAGACTCTCATGCACTAGAGGGAAGTGTGTGTGTGGGGCGGGGGCAGCTGGTAGTGCCCAGGAGCCTGGTGGAAATCCAGGCTTTCTCAGGTGGGGCTTTGAGAGAGCTGCCTGTCCCCCATCCTCAGTTTCCTCATCTAGAGAAGATGATGATGACAACCTGCTTGTCTGCCTCCGCAGTGGGCCACGCGGAGCTGAAGTAAGAGGTTCTTATGAACACTACCTGAACATGAGGCAACTTTGTGATCAGCACCCAGCTTTATTACTGTGATTTGAAGGAGGCAGGTACCCCCAAGATAGCCTGAGTGAAGGTTTGAGGTTTCCAAAGGCACTGCAAATGGATTCCTGGTATTGCAAGTGTGAAAGCATTCGTGGTTCTATTAAAAAGTGCAAATACGTCTTTGTAGCTGTCAGGAGAAGGTTCCTATGGAGAAAAATATTATTCAGGCAGCTTAAGTGTTGGCCTGGGGACTGACAGCCTTCAAAAAAGGGCAGGAGGCAACCCACCCAGCAGGGATGGAGGATGGTTAACTCTATCTAGCAGGCAGCTGGCCTGGGAGCTGGGCTCTGGGAGGAGAGGGCGCATGGCCAGGCTTTGTACCAGGGATCCAACTAGATGCTGTGAAGAGCTCCTGTGTCACAGGTGGTGATGGGAGTTAGAGATGCAGGGACAGAGACGGGACTGTCTGAGCATCCCTCCTGATTATGGTGACAGTGCCTCTATCTCAGCTACTGTTTGTCACTTTCCTTCCCTGCTCCCCACTTTCTCTCACCTCAAGCTAATTCCACATCTTTCCTGGCTTAGGTGAGGAAGGCAGAGAAAGGGGTGCACTCTTTCTGTGGGCTCGTGATCCCTAAGAGATTGGAAGAAGAAGCCTCAACCTTAGATTAGCAAAAACCCTTAAACCCTAGGAGACAATAGACAAAGGATATGGGAAGATGTTCCAGGGTGGGCAAGAGACCAGAGAAGGACCCTTTGGTTCCTGTAGGCCCATGGTCACTGTTCTGAATTGTTCAGAATCCACCTCTGGTATTTATACACCTCTCTGTGGGAGACTAGGCAGGCAACCCTCCTTTGAGTCAGAAGTCAAGGGGTAAATTTAGACACCAAGTTGGGGGTGTCCCCTCTGGGAGATAGGTGGTGTGTTTAAGCCACAGCTGAGCTATCAAACCTTGAGTCAGGCCAGGCACGGTAAGCTCACACCTGTAATCCCAGCAATCTGGGAGGCTGAGGTGGGTGGATTGCTTCAGTTCATGAGTTCAAGACCAGCCTGAGCAAGAGCAAGACCCTATCTCTAAAAATAGCCAGGTGTTGTGGTGGGTGCCTGTAGGCCCAGTTACTTGGGAGGCTGAGGCAAGAGAATCACCTGAGCCCAAGAGTTGCTGTGAGCTATGATGATGCCATGGCACTCTGTCAAGGGCAACAAAATGAAATTCTGTCTCAAAACACCAAAAAACAAAACCTTGAGGCATTCAATCACAAGAAGATCGATATCACAAACCTATAGTGGAGGGGACAGGAACCGAC
>NW_003852477.1:5123390-5123920 GCF_000181295.1 Otolemur garnettii
TTATTTATACTACAATACAATTCTGTAGTCAGATGTAGGTCTTATTATATCTATTAGGAATAGAGGTTGACAGAGATGCAAAACAAGACCAAGATGCTAAATCCCAGACCAAAGGTTCAGACTATGGTGGCTAGCCACGGAATCTGTGTTCCTTCATGCATGAGGGCCACAAACTCAAGTGGCTGTGGGGACCAAGTGAACATCAGCTTGGGTGTGATGATAAAGGGCAACTGACCTGCCCCTTGATTAGGGAGAGTGACAAGCGTGGGGATTGTGCTGCCACGCAGGATATAAGCCCAATTTCCCCACACTCTTTAGCTTTTCAAAAGAAGCTAGAGGCTGAACACGGTGGCTCACACCTGTCATCCTAGCATTCTGGGAGGCTGAGGTGGGTGGACTGCTTGAGCTCAGGAGTTTGAGACCAGCCTGAGCAACAGTGAGACCCCTGTCTCTACTATAAATAGAAAAAGTAGCAGGGCATTGTGGCGGGCACCTATAGTCCCAGCTACGTGGGAGGCTGAGGCAAGAGG
>NW_003852477.1:5124292-5133305 GCF_000181295.1 Otolemur garnettii
AAACAAATAAAAACCAATACAGTATAGCAACTATTTACATAGCATTTACATTGGATTAGATACTATAAGTAATCTAGAGATGATCTAAAGTATACACAGGGTGTGCTTAGGGTATATGCAAAGATTACAGCATTTTCTCTCAGGGAATTGAGCAGATTTTGGTAGCTGAGGGCTTCCCAGAATTAGTCTCCTGAGGATTCTCGGGGAGGGCTGTAACCAGTGTACGTAATCCGTCTGCTTCAAGTTTGCTTCTGTTGCTTTTGGTACAAATCTTCGCCAGGGAAGTAAATCTGTAGTGGTAACTGATCTGGAATGAAGCCATTGTCCCCTGTGAAAGGCATTTGCTTCTGAGTGGGCATGAGCAAAGAGGAGCCTGGAACCTAGCTTTAACTCCCCAAAGGAGAATTTCCAACAAGCAAAACAAAGGACATTCTACACTCTTCTCGGACTATAGCCAATCTAGGATGTCCGGGTTTCTCCCCCTTCCCCAGGTCATCTTACCCAAGAGCGTCCTTCAAACTCTTTCCACAGAAATCCTCTGGTTGAGTGTGGGAGGGTGTGAGAAGGGGTGAGCTGGGAAGAGAAAGAGGTGGAGGCTGGGGAGGCCCCTCATGGGACTCACGGACTTCAGTATTTCCAGGGAGGACAAGGTGAGTGGCGGTTCAGATACACCCTACAGGATGTTCCTTTCTTTCCATATGTGGCTGTAGATAAACAAGGATGCTATTTTGTTATCTCTATTCTAGAGTAATAAATCCCCCCACATTGTGAGACAGGGAGAAAAGCTCTCCTCCCTCTCCGGTCTCCACCTCAGCTGCAAGGGCCACGGCTGGTATCTTTTGCCTTCTCTCAGGGGGAGGGGTGGAGCTGTGAAGACTAAATCACAGACATCAAAGTCGCACAAAGATCCAAGTGGCTGCAGGAGAGAGACCAACAAACAGAAGAGAGAACAACAAAACACCCAGAACTTTAGGCTGATCCATTAGCTTACATTCTTTGCAGAGAGGTTTAAAAGAAAAAAAAATTCCCAGGCTAAGCGAAGCCCTCCAAAATTTGAATGCCTTTCTCCACCGTAATTACTCCCGTATGTTGGCAGAGGACACACCAGAGTCTGCAGGACTTCTGAGCAGGGTATTAAAGCCCCAAGGTGGCTGGCAGGCAGGGTCTTGCTTCGGACCTGACTCCTGAGCACTGGTGAGTACTCTCGTCTAGGTCTTTCTGTTTGTATGTTTGTTATGCTGTATTGCTTCTGGTGGGTGGTGCTCTTCTTGAGGTAGTTTGCACAGTGAATAATTAAACCTGAATTTGAAATCAGAATCTAGAACCAGGTTTCATTGCGCAGAAGTAGACCCCCAGGTGAAACTTTGCATGAATGTGTTTCACTGTAAAGTGCTCCCAGGAGAAACCAGTAGGGGATCAGGACAGGGGGACCAGGAAGGGGAGGAGGCCAGGTAGGGGTGCAGAGTGGGAGACCTGAACACAGTCACACTGAGGAACAGGGAGTGCCCATGAGGCTCAGTTCTGCTGGAGCTCTGGGGTCAGCATAGGCCATGCCTCAGAATGTCCCTATTAGGGACGAGGAAGCCAGAACATTTGTTCCTCCACACCCCAAATTTAAGGGTTTCCCTGGCAAACCTGAAGTGCCAGGCACCCCAGGCCCTCCTATCCTGTGAATAGGCAAAGTGGACTCTGCTAGTTCGAAAGCAGCCATTCCGAAAATTGACAGAGGGGCTGGCTGCTGGGAAGGAAGGCCTGTGGGAGCCACTGTTCATAACACGTGATGGGCACTGACCCAGTCTGCTACACCTGACCTCAGGCAGGAGGCTTAGTCTGGAAAGCACCTGGACTATGACTGCTCAGACATGGTGAACTCTTAGTAAATAATGAGTATGCAGAACAAGATTACACATTTAAAATCTGGATCTGTAGCCTATTAGGTCAACCATAAAATGGGGGTGGAAGATGTGAGCACTTTGCTTTCTCCAGCTCCCGTGGAAGGCATGGCTAAGTGATCATGGCATCCTTCCTCTCCTCTTTGTTGGGGCTGAGATCCTGACAGCTGTCACTGATCTCCCTGAGCTGGAGGGGGATGAAAGTCTTTGCCTGCTCTGAAGTAGGAGCCCCTCCCCACGCAGGGGTACCCTTTTCTTCCTCCCCGAGCCCTCAGCATGGTTCCACTCACCTGCCAATGGAGCTCCTCCAGAGCGTTCCATGCTGGGAGGATGGCTGTTCACTTTGAAGAGGTTAAATACTACTAAGAATATATTTTGAATTGTCCTTCTAGGATAGTCTTCAAGGCCTGTGTGGTCTATGGAATAGCAACATTGTCACCATTTATTGAGTATGTGCTACGTGCCAGACACTCTGCTAGACTTGCCAGCCATTAGTCACTAAATACTCACAGAACCCTGTGAGGTGGATGCTGTTATCCCCATTTAAAGCATTTCCCCACAGGAGTACTGAAGTTGAGAGCGTAAGCAGCTTCCTGAAGTCACACAGGTAGCCCTAAGTGGTGTCTCCCTACCTCCTTAGCCCACAATCTGAGTCACAGGCAGTAGTCCACTCAGTCCTTAAAAAGACAGCTATGCATATCCAAGTTTATAAGTATTATTTGCTTATCTGTCTGCAAGATTTAATAGAAGCAAAACCTTCTGTATGAGCTCTTTCCTCTACAAAAAGATTTTAATACAGCAGTTACCAGAGCTGCTACCTTTTCTCAGCCTCATTCCCCACCAGCCCACTGTCCTCATGACTAACCTTTATCTCACAAGACTCAGGCTCCAGTGCTTTGCATTTAGGGGCTACAACCCTCCCTCGGGGCTGCAGATCTCAGGGCTTGCACGCTCTTTGTGATGGCTCTTATTTCTCACATCTTACATCAGGGATGTATTCCTTTCCTTTCTTCCCCTTTCCCCCTCTCCTCTCCTCTCCTCTCCTCTCCTTTCCTTTCTGTTCTGACAGTATCACTTTGTTGCCCCAAGCTAGAGTGCCGTGGAGTCAGCCTAGCTCACAGCAACCTCACACTCTTGGGCTCAAGCGATCCTTTTACCTCGGCCTCCCAAGTAGTTGGGACTATAGGCACCTGCCACAATGCCAGGATAATTTTTCTATTTTTGGTAGAGACAGGGTACTGCTCTTGCTCAGGCTGGTTTCAAACTCCTGAGCTCAAGGGATGCTCCCCTCCTCAGCCTCCCAGATTGCTAGGATTGCAGGCATGAGCCACCATGCTCCACCTGCAAATGATTCTTATATGAGTTCAGCCAAGGGTGATTGGCTTGCTGGAAACAGGTACAATGACAAAAATGACTCTTTGCTCCTGCCTCAGTTGGTCCTGAGAGTACAGAAAGCTTGAGATGACACCAGCTCTGCCATCCACCCCAGCCTCTTCCTTGCCAGTTGATGGCATCCATTCACCAACCAACAGTAACCAGCTCACCAACCAATGGCAACCAGCCATTCCCCTTTTCTCTTTTCTCCATCCTGAGCACCAAGTTTGGAGCTTCTGCACCTTCTCAATCTTTTTCCAAAGATGTTTTCATAATATCCCAAAGTCCATTGAGGGTTGGGACTGTATCTTAGTAAACACTATAAAAAATACTGTACAGGCTGGTGCAGTGGCTCACACCTGTAATCCTAGCACAGGAAGGAAGCTGAGGTGGGAGGATCATTTGAGCTGAGGAGTTGAAGAATAGCCTCGGTAACAGAATGAGACCCCCATTTCTACAAAAAATAGAAAAATTAGCTGGGCATGGTGGTGGGTACCTATAGTCCCAGCTACTCAGGAGGCTGAGGCAGGAGGATCATTTGACCCTGTAGTTTGAGATTGCAGTGAGCTATAATGACATCACTGGACTTTAGCCTGGGCCACAGAGTAAGACCCTGTCTCAAAACCAAAAACCAAACAAAACTGTATAGAGACAACTAAAACTTGGGGCCCACCCACCTGAGAGCCAGGTTTGCTGACCAAAGAACTTACCCGTGTACCATGGAGGTAAGTCAACAGAGAGGTTCATAGGATTTTCTTGTCCTATCATGTTCCTGATTATTCATGAGAATCGTTCCTTTCAGTAGCAGCTAAGGGAGGGGGCCCATGCTCCTTTGTGACATTATATGAAATTATGAAATTTGTTCTAAATTAAGGTGTTGTCCTAGAGATTCATCTGCCTCCCTCCTCTCCAAACGGGAAGTGTTTTTGAACTTGCCCCATTTGTATTTCATTATTGTATTCAGGGTATGTTAGTGAGGACTTCTGCCAAGTCCTTCCGTTGCAAAATCATGAGGAGGTAACACTGGGCTTGATTGTTTTTGAGCTGGGGGAAAATAGATACCACTGAGACTGTGGGCTCTGAGCACAACAGGTAACCTCTGCCTACAGTCACATGGCCATGACTTTGGGTACCTCTCAGTGGTAGACGTGTGCTTGTGCTTTTACATCTTTCAACAAGTGGAGGATCCTTTTCAGCTGTGGTAAGGGAAGGAGGTTTGCGCCTAGCAGGCAAAGGGGCGAATGGAGCAGACAGGTTTCCTGGCCTGGCCTGCCGCAGCCACTTCTAAAGAAGCCACCAGCCCCAATGAACAAAAATGCATCAATCAGCTTTCACTCTTCAAGAAACACAGAGTTTGTCACTGGTGGCAGGTATGAGGTCAGGGGACTCGTCACAGGGGCCTTTCCTCCTGGTCCCCGTGGGGCTGCTCCTCTGCTCCTGTTGTTGTCTTCCGTGGGCGTCTCCTCCTGTCCCACAAACTTCCCTCCCTGCCTGGTGAAAGGGCGTCTGATCCTTATGAGCCCTGCCTGGGACAAAACCAGGCCGGCCTGACCGTTCAGCTTTCTCCACCTCTACCACAAATACTCCAAACTCCTGAGCACAGGGAGTGTGGCATGGCCCAAGTTTCACCTTTACCTTCACCCTTACCTGCAGGGTCTGGTGGATAGCAGGAGGTCCAGTGGCCATGAAGAAACTTCGTGACTCTCTTGAAGAGACTCCTATAAATCAGCTGTCACCTGATTAAGGCTGGGAATAGTCCAGTCCCAAGCCATCCTGAGCAGTCTTGCTTTTAAACCAGTGAGCCACAGAGGTGCAGAGGCATTTACCTCACCATTAGGAGTGTTGAATTCTGGCTGGGTTGAATGTGTGGTGATGACATGTGCCGTCTTTTAAAGCTTGTAGAGCCCCCTATTGTCCACAAGTACAAATGCAAAGCACGATTTGTACAGAACAAAATGGACCAGGTGGGTGTGTAATAACCAGTTCAGGGATCCTTAGAACCAGAACTCCACAGTGAGGTGTGAGGACCAGTGGCCTCAGAATCTCTTGAGATCTTGGCAGAAATGAACATTCTTGGCTTTGTGCAGTGGCTCGCACCAGTAATCCTAGCATTTTGGAAGACTGAGGCTGGAGGATCACTTAAGCCCAGGAGTTTGAGACTAGCTTAACAAACACAGTGAGACCCTATCTCTACAAAAAAACAGGAAAGTTAGCCAGGTGTGGTGTCAGGCACCTGTAGTCCCATTGACTGGGGAGGCTGAGGCAGGAAAATCCCTTAAGCCTGGGAGTTTGAGGCTGCTGTAAGCTATGATCAGGCCACTGCACTCCAACCTGGGTGGCAGAGCAAGACCCATCTCTTGAAAAAAACAAAAAGGGGGGAAAGACAAGAACAAAAGAAAGCAATGCACATTCTTGGGCTTTCCCCCAAGACCTGCTAGATCAGAATAAGCATTTTATAAGATGTGCCTCACCACATCCCTGTTACTTGCACTTTAAAGTCTGAGAACTCATTCAGAAACAGATTCAGCTTCATCAACAAAATTTCTAGAGTTCCCGATACTTTTTTTAGAGACAGGACCCCGCTCTGTCACCCAGCTTAATCTCAGGTGTTCCTCCCACCTCGGCTTCCCAAAGCACTAGGATACAGGTGAGCCCCGCCCTTTTCATATTAAGAAAGAGAGAGTGAGTTGAAGAACTGGACTGGGCAAGCCTATGCTGCTGGGTGGCTCGCAGTGGTTCAGAGTGTAAGCCCAGCAATGGCGTGACCTGGAGGGAGACCTCCCTAAGATTCAACTTCCTTATCTGCAAAATGAGAAGAATAACAGGACCCACCCAAAAAAGCTGCTGTGGAGATTAAACAAGAACATACATACAAAAAGCCTTAGGACAAGGTCCTAGAAGATGCATTATTTTTTTGCACCATGAAAATAGATACCGTTTAGTAGGTGTTTACTGTGTGTGAAATGCTGTGCTAAGCACTTTAAACCAGCCATGGAGGTATTACCCTTCCTACCAAGGAGCAGACAGAGGGTCAGAGTGGGTCAGGATCATGGGTTGAGATCTTGGCTCTTGCACACACTAGCAGTGTTCTGTCTTACTACAGTCATGTGACCTCCCCGCATCTAGGGCAGAGCTGGGAGGGGCCAAGCAAGAAGATGACACAGTTTCTGTGTGTTGGGATATTAGGACACAATGTGACACAAGGGTAATTCATGACTTGCCTGTGCATATCCTTTGCCAATCTATATTTTTCTTACTGCTTTGCAATTAACTCATCCACATGAAGAGCCTTGAGCAACGCCTGGCCCTTTGTAAGCATTCAATAAATATTAGTCATTATTTGGAGGAGTTCTTCATATATTCTTTATATTGATCTGTTTTCAGTTACACACATTTCAAATATCTTCACCCAGTATGTGAAAAGGTTTTTAATTCTAATATTGTCAGATTTATTACTTTTCTTTTAAGATTGGGCTTTGTATGTCTTTTGTTGTTGTTGTTGTTTTGAGATAGGTTCTTACTCTATCACCCAGCTTGGAGTGCAGTGGCATGATCATAGCTCACTGCAGCCTTAAACTCCTGAGCTCAAGTGATCCTCCTGCTTCAGCTTCCCTAGTAGCTGGGACTATAGACATAAGCCATCATATTTTCTGCAGAGATAAAGGACTGGCTATGTTGTCCAGGCTGGTCTAGAACTCTTGGCCTGAAGCAATTCTCCTGCCTCATCCTCCCAAAGTGCTGAGATTATAGGTGTGAGCCACCAAATCTGGCCTTTACATGTTGTGCAATCAAGAAACTGTTCCTTAATACATGGTCATAAAGGTACTCTCCTATGTTATTACCTAATGCTTTAAAGTTTTGCTTTTCTCATTTTAGTCTTTTTTTAACGGTCTGATGCTTACTTCCCAGCACACCCCACCCTCAGCCACCCTTGTAAATGTGTTTGGTGTATGTCTTCACATATATCACCTTATAAAATACATGCTTCTGCTTTGTGCCTGTTTTTAATTTACATAATGGAATTTTGCTATAAATCTCATTTTGGTTCCTCCTTTTCACACGCTGCACATTGCTCTATAGATTCTGTTTTTGCTTCTGAATGGTGTATGTTTTTCTGAAGTGCATTGCCATAGTTTACTTATCCATTTTCCTAGTGAAAGACAGCAGGCTGCCTACAATAAAAACACTGCAATAAACCACCTGGTACTTTGTGACAATTTCCATGGGATTAAGGTGTCCAGAGTGGGATTGCTGGATGATGGAGAAAATGGATTCTGAATTTTGCTAAGTGCTGTCAGAAAGCCCTCCAGAGAGGTGGTCCCAGCTTGCATGTCCCAGCAGCACAGGGTTCCCCCGTCCCCACATTTCACACTTTTGCCCTTCTGGTGGGTATCAGAGCACATCTTGTTTGAATTTTAAGTCCTCAGATCACTGCTGATATGGAACTTCTCTTGACATAATTTTTGGCCATTTGGTCTCCTCACCTTTGCCTCACCTAGTTACCTCTTTCTATTTATTTCCTGTTGAAATTTTTGTCATTGCTGATTTGTAATGGACTTTGCATGACTGAGATTCTAGATAGTCATCTTCGAATTTCTGATGCTGCAAAAACCTTCTCACTGTTTGACAGTAGGCTAATAATTTTGTTCTGTGTCCTTCATTAAGCAGACATTTAATTTTATATATATATATATAGTACAGGGTGTCCCAAAAGTCACCCATAAAGTCATCATATGCAGGGAAAATTGTAGCCAAATGTACCTTTATTTGCAAAATATTTATTATGAAATTTTACAAAGAGGTAGTGAACACATGAAGAATACTTTGTAAAATTGTATAACGAATACCTATCCCTATCCTGTATATATAGTCAAGAACATTAGCTGAGCACATACTAGGTGCCAACACTGGACTAGGTACTGGTCATAGTTTAGTACCCTTGAAGCTGGCCCTGAGTCAAGGCTATTGGTGTAAGAGGTGTATTGAGGCAGGGAAGGCATCATCTTAGGAAAGGGGGGGAGTGATGACCCATGGGAGAGGGGGGTCAGCCAAAAAGTGGCCTGTCACCAAGCAACTTACTACTTCGGATGACTGGAATTTATTAATTCTGCTGGAGAATTCTGGGATCTAGTGTAAAACTGCTTGCTCAGAGTTGTCTTACAGAGAGGCAAGGGAGTATGGATACACCTGCTCTGCCAGTCATTACTTGTGGAGAGCTGAGAAGATGGTAAGTACCCAGCGCTTTAGACTAACTCCTGAGGCAGATAAATGGGCTCTAGCAGCACGAGGAAGGCTTCGGTCCCCATCCACCCCATCCGGCAGGCATGGAAATGGTGAGGGCAGGGTACTGACAGGGCCTGTTGCTAGGCACCTGTATGTTATCCCCCACCCTAAGGTCAAACAAAAATAAAACACACAACAAAACAAAACACCTGAGCTCTCATACACAGGTATGATTATGCCCATTGTCCAGGTGTGGAACCAAAGGTAAGAGAGATGTGGTAAATTGCCTGAAGTTAGTGGCAGAACAGTGATTCCACTGAGAATGCACATCAGCCATGAGCATGGTATGCTTTTCCATTTGTTAACATCTTCAGCTATTTCTTTTCTCAGAGTTTCATAGTTCTCTTTATAGAGATCTTTCATGTCCTTTGTTAGGTAAACTCCCAATATTTCATCTTCTTTGGCACTACTGTAAAAGGAATCGAGTTCTTGACTGTTTTTTCAGCTTGACTATTATTGGTATA
>NW_003852477.1:5133596-5135133 GCF_000181295.1 Otolemur garnettii
GTTCCTGATCTGAGTTGAAATGTTTTCAATTTTACTCCATTCAATATGATATTGGCTGTGAGTTTGCTGTAGATGGCCTCTATCGATTTAAGAAAAGTCCCTTCTGGGCAGCACCTGTGGCTCAAAGGAGTAGGGCGCTGGTCCCATATGCTGGAGGTGCCAGGTTCAAACCCAGACCTGGCCAAAAACTGCAAAAAAGAAAAAAAAAAGTCCCTTCTGTACCTATTTTCTTAAATGTTCTGATCATGAAAGGATGCTGGATGTTGTCAAAAGCTTTTTCTGCATCTATTGAGAGAATCGTATGGTCTTTGTTTTCTATTTTGGCTATGTGATGTATATTTATAGATTTATGTATATTGAACCAACCTTAAGACCCTGGGATAAAACCCACTTGGTCATGGTGTATAATTTGTTTGATGTGTTGCTGGATTCTGTTTGCTAGGATCTCATTGAATATTTTTGCACCTATCTTCATTAAGGATATTGGTCTATGATTTTCTTTTCTTCTTCATGGCTGGGAAGAATCAACATTGTTAAACTGTCCATATTACCCAAAGCAATATACAAATTTAATGCAATCCCTATCAAAGCACCACTGTCATACTTTAAAGATCTGGAAAAAATAGTACTTCGTTTTATGTGGAACCAGAAAAAACCTCCAATAGCCAAGACATTACTCAGAAATAAAAACAAATCAGGAGGAATTACACTACCAGACTTCAATCTATACTATAAATCTATAGTGATCAAAACAGCATGGTACTGGCACAAAAATAGAGAGATAGATGTATGGAACAGAATTGAGAACTAAGAGATAAACCCAGACACTTACTGCCATTTGATCTTTGATAATCCCATCAAAAATATAAATGGGAGAAAAGATTCCCTATTTAACAAGTGGTGCTGGGAGAACTGGCTGGCAACTTGTTGAAGACTGAAACTGGACCCACACCTTTCACCATTAACAAAAATTGACTCTCACTGGATAAAAGATTTAAACATAAGAAATGAAACTATAAAGATTCCTGGAGAGAGTATAGGGGAAACACTTGAAGAAATTGGCCTGGGAGAATACTTTATGAGGAGGACCCCCCAGACACTGAAGCAACACCAAAAATACATTACTGGGATCTGATCAAACTAAAAAGGTTCTGCACAGACAAGAACATAGTAAGTAAAGCAAGCAGATAGCCCTCAGAAAGGGAGAGGATATTTGCAGGTTATGTTTCTGACAAAGGTTTGATAACCAGAATCCACAGAGAACTCAAACTTATTAATAAGAAAAAAACAAGCAATCCCATTTCATTGTGGGTTAGGGACTTGAACAGAAGTTTCTCTGAAGAAGATAGGCACATGGCCTACAGACGCATTAAAAAATGCTCACCATTTTTAATCATCAGAGAAATACAAATCAAAACCACTTTGAGATATCAGCTAACTCCAGTAGGATTAGCCCATATTACAAAATTCCAAAACTACAGATGTTGGCGTGGATGTGGAGAAAAGGAAACACTTCTGCACTGCTGGTGGGAATGCA
>NW_003852477.1:5136293-5144507 GCF_000181295.1 Otolemur garnettii
TCTGGAATCCATGGTGGCTTACCTGGCTTAAGGTGTCTCACAATGTTGTAATCAAGATGTTGCCAATCTATTTCCAAGTATGTTACTTAGTTGCTGTGGGTGATGGAACTGTTCAGTATTTTGTTTGTAGTGGTGGATATATGAGGTCTAACAATTAAGTTCATGAACTTGCCACCGTGGCTTAAGTTGGCAGCACTGCACAAATAGCTTAGTTAAGGTTCCATACCCTTGGCATATTAGTGTCTCACAGCTGTGCATGTCGACAAGTGGTGGTGTCTTGGTGAGTGGTGTTCATCATTGTTGCTGTGTGTTGTTGTGTACTGTCATGAGAATATTGGACCTTAAATTAGAGCAACACACAAACAAACATTAAATTTCGTGTTAGAGTTGGCAAAAGTGAAAGCAAAAATAGGAACCTGTTAGTCCAAGTTTATGGAGATAATGCCATGAGGAAACCAGAAGTGTACAAATGGATTACATGTTTTTCTGAAGGTAGAGAAAGCATCATTGATGAAGAGAGGTTAGGGTGGCCAGTAACAAACTGATGAAAACATTGTAAAAATGTGTCAAATTGTGTGTCAAAATCATCAATTCACTGTGAGAAGCATAGCAGATCAAGTAAACATCGATAAATAACAAGTTAGGAAAATATTAACTGAAAAGTTTGGCCAACAGTTCATGGCTCTTGCATCACAGCAATGCACCAGCTCACACGGTACTGTCTGTGAGGGAGTTTTTAGCCAGTGAACAACTAACTGTATTGGAACCCCCTCCCTACTCACCTTATCTGGCCCTCAGTGATGTTTTTCTTTACCCAAAGATAAAGGAAATGTTGAAAGAAAGACATTTTGATGATATTCAGGACACCAACAGTAATGTAATGGCACCTCTGATGGCCGTTCCAGAAAAAGAGTTCTCAAATTGCTTTGGAGGGTGGTTTGGACACTGGCATCAGTGCATGGTTTCCTAAGGATAGTGCTTCAAAGATGACTTTAGTGATAGTCAACAATGAGGTATATAGTGTTTTTTCAAGGATGAGTTTGGGAACTTAACTGTCGTATGAACCTGTGCAGGTGATTAAAAGGTATAGAACTGAACACACACACCTACAGGTACACATAAAACTGGGGAAATCAGTAAAAAATCTGTGGTTTGTACCAATGTCAACCTCTTGGTTTTGATGTTTGACTTCAGTTTTGCAAGATGCTATAATAGAGAGAACCTGGATAAAGAATATACCAGGTCTCTCATTATTATTCCTTAAAATTGCATCTGGATCTACAGTTATCTCAAAACTAAACATTTCAATTAAAAAAAGAACAGATTTAGGCAAGAATGTTCATAGCAGCTTTATATGTAATCATGTTGTTAAAAGCACCCCAAGACCCATGAAACTGAGGAACAGATAAATAAATTGAGGTGTATTTGCACAATGGAACAGTTTAAAACAATGAACATGAATGAAGTACAACTATATGCAACATGAATAAATCTCACAGACTTGACGTTGAGTGAAAGAAGCCAGGCATGAAAGCGTATGCACAGTACGAGTCTATTTATATAAATATACAACCGAGTAAAAGTAGTCTATGCTCCTGGAATTCAGCAGAGAAGTTACCATGGTGGGGTAGTACTGACCAGAAGGGGGCCATGAGAAGCAGATCTGAGGTCCTAGTGATGTTCCTTCCTTTATCTGGGTGTTGGTTACATAGGCATGCTGTGTTTGGGGGAACTTATCAAGTCTATGCATACTTTTCTAAACGGGTGCGCAACGAAAATATTTATGAATAATATATAACACATTATACCTAGTATTGAGGGCTACATACCAGACTTTTTCTTAGGTATTTAATCATTTAAGTTTTTGATAAGCTTCTATTATTATATCCATTGTACATATGAGAAAACATAGGTTAAGGGAATTTGTTTTCTGGGGTCCTCTGAAAGACCAGGACATCACCAATGCTCTTAATCACTTTGGAGATCATAGGTGAGGCCAAGCCATTAGCAACAGCATTGAAAAGAGACCTGTTCACTCAACAACAAATGATTGTCCTGGTGACACCAAACATGGCCCTTTGCCAAAGTGAGGGCGATCCCTGCAAAGAAATTCAAGCACTTTATCTTTTACTGAAAGCCGGGGCAGGCCAGTGATAGGGGATGAACTGTTAATTGCTAAACACTGTAATTAAGTGGGGAGGCCTCCGTTCAAACCAAAGGATTGTAGTTGACCATGGAAGTGTGAACAGGACCATGATTAATGAACTTGCTAATAGTCTTTTCCAGTTAATGACACCCTTTTATGTTTTAGCAGGAGCACATGTGGTGATTGCAAATCAGAGAGTAGGCGGACCAACCTAACTTCAGCTGAGTTTGATTTCTATCCTGGTGTCCCGTCCTGCCCAGTGGTGCAAATTGGAATTTTCATCAGTCCAGAGCCTTTTCTCTTCCTCCTTGTCCCTGGGGTAGGACACCAGGGGAGAAGGTGCGCAGCAAAGGTCTTGGGGGGGGGCATTTGGTTCCTGACTGTCATCTGCCCACACTGGTATCCACCAGGATGATACTCTCTTGAGGAGACAATGTGCACTGGCATTCTGCCACACTGACACGTGCCATGGCATCCTATCCCTCCACGGCCTCTGGGCCTCCTGGTATCTACTGCTATGTTTGTCTTGTCTTGGCCACTGGTGCCTCTTGTCACTTCCCTCAGCACCTTCTCGGGGGGAATGGGGATTTGGCCAGATGGACTAAACACTGTTGGTGTCCTGCCCAAACCCTTTCTCTGGGCCTGTGCACCTGCCCCCCAGCTGCCTGACATTGGAAGCTGAGAGTTCAGAACTGCCCTCCTTAGGAATGTCCTCAGCCAATGGGAGATCCTCGTATGGGGAGGGGGCAGTTAGATCTCTCTCCCTAGGGCTGCCCACAGCCAATAATGGGTTGATGAGAGTGTCCAAAAGGCCAGCCCCTATGCTTACCAGTGGGGCCCACACTGGTACAGTTGTGCTCCATGCAGGACCAGGCTGCAGCTCAAGAGTCCAACTGGGACCACGTCCTTGCTTGGTTCCTTCCTCTGGCATTTTTTTTTGCTTCCATTTTTGGGGTTTTCTTCCAGAGCAAGGCCTGGATAAATGACAACAATCCCCATCTCAGTCTCTGCTTTTGGGGAACTGACCTAAGACACTGTCTCATCCCCTGGAGCAGAGGATGCAGGGAGCTCTCTGAGGCTGCGAGTCCTCACTGTGTAGATGTGCCCTCAGCCATCTCTCCCCTGCATCTTCTCCACCAGGCTGCCATTTCTGGGGGCAAGGAGCATAGGGAGACGGCGGGGGGTTCTCCAAGAGGCTTTTCACCTTCTAAGCTCCACTTCGAAATGAACCATTGATTCTTTCACCATTCAAATGCCCATGGCCCTCAAAGGGTTTCTATCTGTTAGGATGCCTTACATGTAAGTAAGAAAATCTACCACAAACAGCTTAGATCATCTCTGGACCACTCAGGAGTAAACTCAGAGGCTGGTTGGGGGAGGAGCTTCAGGTTCGCCTCATCTATATCTGAACCATTCCCCTCCAGGCTTCTTCTCGCTTTACCTCCTTACAAATATTGGCATTTTCTTCTGTCCAAGCAGATGTGAAGCCCAGAACACTATAGCCATCCCATAGAACTGACTCTGCAAGCTCTTTTGGCAGAGTGAAGAAAATATCCCTAAAAGCCATGAACAAACCTTGCCTTGACTCTCTGGGGCCTGAATTTGGCCATGTGCCCGTTTCTGAACCCACCCGGCCCAGCCCTGGATTTGGGGTGGCATCTGCTTCCCTCACTGATACACAAGCTATTTGTGAAAGGAGAATAGCTGAACAACTCAAAGTTCTCCTAAAAACAGGAGCGGGAGAGTTCCACACAGAGGGGACAACCAGGCTCACACCTGACTTTCTTGTCCAGTTGTCTGGGCTAGGGAGCAGGGCACAGGGGCCCTTCCCAGGGAGTCCTTCTCAGGTTCAATATGGGCAATTTCAGGATGCCCTCTAGAATAGTTAGAACTGTTTCTACTCTAACTGATGGCTTCAGGGTTTCTACTTTTTTTCTCATCTTCACCAGCACTTGGCATTATTTTCTGCATTAGAGTATTCCAGAAAGATACAGAAATAGATATAGATATGAAGATATCTATATGAGAGGGGATTTATTAGGGGAACTGGCTCATGCAATTATGAAGGCTGAGAAGTTCCACAAAAGGCCATCTGCAGGCTGGAGACCTGGGGATGCTGGTAGTGTGACTCAGCCCAAGTCTGAAATCTCAGAATCAGGGAAGCTGATGGTATGATTCACAGGTCAGGGCTGGAGGCCTGAGAACCTGGAGGGGCACTAATGTAAGTCATGGAGGCCCAAGGCCAAACAGCCTGGAGTTCTGATGTCCCTGGGCAGGAGAAAGAGAGTGACCAGTGCCAGCGAGAGAGAGAGGAAATCCTTTCCCCTCCTTTTTCATTCTATTTGGGTCCCCAGAAAATTGGATGGTGCTGCCCACACCATTTGGTGCTGATCCACCCAAAAAGAGGGTGGATCTTTTTGACTCAGTACCCGACTCCCTCACCAGTCTTCTCTGGAAACACCTTCACCAACACACCCAGATGTCATCTTTACCAGTAATGCTTACTGGTTCTCTAGCTATTCCTTAATCCAGTCAAGCTGACATCTAAAATTAACCATCACACTTGCATTTCTAATTTTTGAAGTTCTGATGAGTGTTAAAAAAATCCCATTATTTTAACTTTCCCTCTTCTGAATTCTAGTGCTATCACTCATTTTATCAGGTATCAGTCGGCCAGTTCATTTCCTCTTCAGTGAATTGCTATTCATAGCGTTTGCCAGTTTTTCTGGTATGTCTCCTATCCATTTCCCTATATAGTCTAGGTGAGGGGTTGACATGATTTTTTTTTTAAGCCAGATATTAATTATGTTATGCTTTGAGGGTTATCCAGTCTCTGTCACAACTACTCAGCTCTGATGATACAGCACAAAGGCAGCCACAGTCATAAATGAATGCGTAAATGAATGGGAATGACTGTATTCCAATAAAACTTTATTTATAAAAACAGGCAACCAACTGGATTTGGCCCTGTGGGCTGCAGTTTGCCAAGCCTTATTCTTAATATTAATTCCTTGGCTTTAGACGATTCAAAATCTGTTCCAGCTGTTTATCTTTGTCTAAAGTGTTTTCTTATGTTAACAAAATCCTTAATTTTGATGTCAAATTTATACTTGCCACCTGACCATTGTGTTTTGAAATTATGTTAAGATACCCACTTCATCCTAATAACACAAAGATATTTCTCTCTTTTCCTTCTGATGAACTCTTTATTTCTGCGGTTAGGTGTGTGCATTTCTTTGTGATGTGGGATGTGGCTTTATTCTTCTCTCTGGAGTGAGCCATTTTCCTCACACCAGCAGCCAAACAAACCATTCTTTTCTCACAGATCTGTGGCAGATGAAATCTTTAATTGGAAATAAGAAAGGATAAGTTGGAAGACTCACCTCTGCGACCAGTCTCTGCTTATTACATCCCAGCTCCTTTCTCATCCCCCCATGGGCCCGGGGCTCTCTGGCCTCAAAGACATCAGCAAGTTGTTCCCCTTTGCACACTTCAGGTCTCGGTCATCTCAAGCATCAGGTCCTCAGCAGGAGCCTTACCTGAATGCCCCTTCATTTACTCAGTTACTTAACCCCATGGAGATTGTTATTTTCACGTGTTCACCTGTTTCTTGTCCATCGCTGTTAGAATGGTGAGTTCCCTTGGGGAGGGGGCAGAGATCTGAACTGCGTTATTGGTCAGTCACTGCCTCCCCGCTGCCCAGCATATAGCAGGCCCAAATTAAAGATGCCCAGAAAAACAGAACAAATGAGCAAGTCTAATTGATTCTTCAGAGGCAGTGGGTCATTAGACTGCCCTGGCATTGTCCAATAAATTCTCTTTAACAAAGTACAGAATTAGAATTAAGGTTCATCCTTCAACCCCACCCCACTTTTCACCTTCATCACTTGATGAAACTTCACAGTAGCTTGAGTGTATTTATCACACCTGCATTTATTCACAGTTCGATCTGGGAGCCCTTGTTAACTCCCTTAAAATATCTGATTGAATTTCATGTGGAAGCGAATGCCACAGATTAAATATATGTTGTGTTAAGAAGCTTCCCATTTTATCACAGCCTGTGCACTGCCAGAAAAGCATTCTGCATGTTAATTAAGATAGCTGGGGGATTTTTAAAAGACTTCTTTTTCTCCCTTTAACTTTATAATGCATTCAGGGGAAGGGAACTAAGGCAACTATTTGCAAAGCTGTAAAAATCAGTCTGGAGTCAGATGGCTTGTGCGATCCCGGTGAGCCTCAGTGATGGGCCAGGGCACTGTCTCTGCGTGTCAGCAGGAGGCTGAGCCTATGGGCTGGCTGTGAAGGAGCTTGGGGAGGCTGCAGGGAGGAGGTTCTGACTTCTGACTTCAGTGGGAATGGTGCCCTTTTAACTAAGACTGGAAAATCGCCCAGGGAACAGTTAAGTAAGAGGCGGGGGCGGGAAGTGATCAAATCCAAGAATCAAAGTGGACAAGATGAATTGGAATACTGCGAATGTGGAAAAATCTGACCTTCCTCCCAATTAGCATGGCAGAATAACCAGGGCGGTGTGGCAAGACTAAGAGGGTGCTGAAGATGCCTACTTTGGCCGTTGTTAAGATACCAGTACTGTGGCCCCCTCAATGGGCTCAAATTCAGAGGTAGCACGGTGACATGAAGAAAGCATGGCCTTAAGTTCTTCTCACCTGGGTTAAAATCCTGGCTCAGACACTTGCTTAGACAAATCACTTGCTGGACCTCAGTTTCCTCATCTGTGCAATGGGCACAGAGTCACTGCTAGGTTCAGAGACAGTGGAGACAGCTGCACACGGCAGGCACACTGCTGTCACAGGAGAGCCTGTCCTCACAGCTTGCTGTCAGGGGCACAGTGCACAGCCCAGCTGTTTGCTCTCCCTTTCACCTCCCTCTCCTCCACTCCAGCCTTGGCTCACTTTTCAAACACAGCTGGCTGCTTAAACCACAAAAATGATGTTGGGTGACAGGGAGAGTGGTTCCTGCCATTAAGCTTTCTGATTAGGAAAACACCCTCACCCACGCAGCTCCAGAATAATACTGCTTTGTTTGGGACTCTCTGACCCATAGCATAGGAGACATGCGTGATGAAAATGGCGTTGCAGCTGGGGCGACATGAAAGGCAACAAGCAGATGTCGGCTGCAAGCGACGCAATTTCTCCTCCCTGACACCCTGCCCTGTACCGGCTTTCTGGCAGCGCCTTTCCCAGCTGTGACCAGCAGGGGGCGGCTCCTCTCGCGCGTGTCCCTCTCCGCAGTCCGGTAGGGTTCACTCCCTCCCCTGCCCAGCCAGGCCTTCTCCGCTCTGCCTCCTGCCTCCCAGGCTGCCTGAGACACAGCCCCTGCTGCTTCCCCGCCCCCCGCAGAGGCCTGCAGGGGCCTGGCTAGGAGCAGGTGGGATCTCCTCCCAGGCTGGGGAACAGATTTCCTGGCGCCCTTGGCACTGGGTTGGCTGGTCCTCTCCTTCCTGGCTTCATCCCAAGCATGACATGCCCCAGGTGAGGTCCTGGCTGGTCCTGTCTCCAGCAGGGACAGAAAAGCATCCAGGGACTCTCTGTCGTGAGACATGCCCACCAGCGATGCGACCATCCCTCAGAAGGTATGTCACATTCCAGGGAAGCCATATACTCTGAAGATGCTCCGAGGAGGTGACACACCCCTCACAGTGACACTGCATACAGAGGTAACATGCTCCACACGTAACACACTCCACAGAGGTGACCCAGCAACTGTGGCTCAGCCATCCCCAGCCACCACAGCTATCAGAACCATGTCCATGACACAGCAGGCCCTGCAGTTGTCACCCTCCCCACCCAGTGACTCAGGTCTAAGATCCTGTCCAGAAAGCAGCCCGGAGCCAACAGGGGCCTGGGCCAGCCCAGCTCTTGTCCTTGGCCTGAGGGGGTCACCGCCCCTAGGATCCCCAGAATGGGGCCTCCTGAGTCCCCCCCCCCCTCTTGCCCATGGGAGACTATTGCTCTTTCAAGACCAGTAGAAAGAGATAAGAATCAGTGAGCGGAAGAGTCATTTATGATTTATGAATAATGAACTAATTTAATCCTGGGTTTCTCTTGTGC
>NW_003852477.1:5144806-5149760 GCF_000181295.1 Otolemur garnettii
AGCCCTTTCTCGATGCTTCAAGTGGCCGCCAGGGGAGAGGATGGGGGTGATTGGGGTCTAGCCTCGTACCCAGCGCACTGAGAGAGAAGACTTTGGGATCAGACCACCTGTCTTCGTGACCCTGGGTGCATTGCTTCATCACTCAGAGGCAAGGAAAGATGCTCCCAGTGGTAATGGTGCTCACCTCTGTCCTTGCCCTGCTACCTGGTTTCTTGAACCTCTTACTTTGTTTTTATTTTACACACAAGGATACGGAAGCTTGGGGAGGCTAAGCACCTCCTTGCAGAGGGAGGGAGGGCAGTCTGTGAACAGAGAAAGGAGAAGGAATCCAGGAAGACCTGGAATCAGGCCCCAGGATGGACCCTTGAGAGCAGGTTCTGCTTTGCCTCCTCCATGTCAGGTGTCTCCATCTTGTGTGGCACCTGGCCCCCAACATCCCCTCACACAGGATGAACAGTCAGGGGTGCAGCAGGGAGCTGGGCAGATGGCAGCAGCCAAGAGTTCAAGAAAGGACCTAAAGCCAGGAGGTACCAGGAGGAGGAGGGGAGCGGAGGTGGGGGGGAGTGGGCAGTTATAGGAGGCGTTCATTACGTATGTGCATAGGTAGCATGCCCGGTCAGTGTTTTATTATGTGATGTAATTGATATTGTGCCCACTTTACAGGCAGATAAACTTGGGATGGGCAGTCAGATAATTGGCTAAGCAGTGCAGCAGGTGCTGGGTGAAATCTTTCTACTCCCAACCTCCTCTCTGAGGCCCATCCCACTGCCCCTCGCCAGTCCCAGTTCTGAGAGGTGTAGGTGAGGCAGCCTGTGATAGTGAGTGTCCTCTTCTCACACTTGATGGCCTAAAGATCATTGCCAAGTACATCAACCCCTCAGATTCTCACAATATTCCTGGGAGGTAGAATGAAAGTTTATGAGAGACAGAAGAGAGAACTTAATATTAAAGTGTCACATACAAACACAAACGTATTTGTATTTTAAGTGCACAGCACTCCGGACATTCATAAAAGCTGTTATTTTAACCTCATTTGACAAAAAGAAATCTGAATGATATTCTTGAGTCTGTTCATGTATCGGGCAATGAAGGCAGAATTCCAGCCCACATCTCTCAATGTCTATGTTTTGAAATAGAGTTTTATATTCAAAGTTTTGATTTTGACTTCTTTTGAGAGCAATACAGTTTAATGGAAAGTGGCAATGCTTTTATCTTATTAACTTCATTACCACAAGTGGTTATATGAGAGAGAAATCAGGTTCCTTAAGCCATCCACTCTTCTGTATTAGAACTATTTGGAGGATGAGAGTCAGTTGAAGAGTCTTAAGTAAAATTTTGTTAAAAACTTGCAGGATAAACTTTATAGTAGAAGTTTAAAGTTTGGCCAGGCATCGTGGCTCATATCTGAATCCTAGCACTCTTCGAGGCCAAGGTGGGAGGATCACTTTGAGCTCAGGAGTGTGAGACTAGCCTGAGCATCAGGGAGACCTCTGTCTCTGCAAAAAACAGAAAAATTAGCCAGGCATAGTGGCACATGCCTATAGTCCTAGCTATTTGGGAGGGACAGGAGGAGCACTTGAGCTCAGAAGTTAGAGATTGCAGTGAGCTATGATCAGGCCATGGCACTCTAACCCAGGTGACAGAGTGAGACACCCCCCCCCCCATAAAAACAGTCTAAAGTTTGCAAGTTGCAGATTCACAAAGACTTGAGGAAGGAACAGGGTACTCAGATCATTTATTTTTGTAACATTTATTAGCCATTATTAACATCAACATTTTGTGAAGTATTTTGGCGATCAACTAGGATGCCTTAAGAGCAGCCTTACCCTCTGCCTGTGTGTCTATGTTTTAGACTATGTGGTGGCTGTCTTGGTCCTAAATTTCAACAAGAGGAAAATACTGCCGCCAGCTAAGTGAAGGAAGAGAGGAGGGTCCCCCCCCCATTGTTGTCTTGTGCAGAGGCAGACACGTCTCCCCTTAGGATGTTCTGCTTTCCTTGGGGGAGGGGGAGGGGACTTTTCCCCCAGGGTTTGGGAAGCCTGGTGGATTCCTGCCTCTCCAGATGTTTCATGGGGCCCTGGATGAACACAGGCGTGGGGGTCACATTACTAAGTCCCCTCCAATTCCATGAGAGCACAACTGAGGACAATTAGAAATCATTCCACCTTAGTCATCTTTCCCCTTCAAAGATGAGGACTTTCCTGATTGATTTTGGAGCAGGAGCAACAAAATCCCAATCAATTAATCAATTAACCAATATCCACTGGCTGAGAGGACTGTCTCGTCTGGGGACTGCTGGGGAAGTAGAGCCTGGAAAGGACCCATCTGGCAGGGAGGGCAGATGAATCTTCAGGGAGAGCCGGACCAGTCAGGCTAAACTGGGCCTGACCCCAGAGTCCCATTCACAGTCAGACCCTGGTCCCCACATGGTCACTCGAGAGGGTCAGCAGCCTGGGCCAGGTGGGCAGCAGCGGAGGATCTGCTGTCTGCTCCAGCCCAGGCAGGAGCTTGCTCTGCCAGCAAAACCTGCAAGTCATCCTGCGGCGTGCTGCTGGCCTGCAGAGTTGGGCCCTGGTGGCAAGAAGGAGGCGTGAGGAGGAGGGGAGCCTCTGACAGTTCTTGGTTTTAGGTTAGAACTTCCAGCAAGGTTTCAGAGCAGTCTGATCCACCTGCTGACTTTTCTCTCCTGCACTCCACTCTCCACAGGGCTGCGGCCGTCACTCCTCCTTTCCCAGCCCAGGCATTCTCCCCCTGTGGCATCAGGGCTGGTGGAATCATCTCTCCCTCTCTGGATTCTTGAGCACTGCGAAAATGCACTTTCCTGCAGTCACAGGCAGAGTTTGATTTGGCCCCTGAAAGTTTGGCTGGGTGACTTTGTCATTTTATTGGAACAAGTGGCCAACACCTAAAAAGTGGGAAATTCTGGTGACACTGAGTCCCTAGGTGGCCATGGAAGGGGCATGTCATCTCTAGTGGCCAAAGTCCCCACCTCTCCCATTTCTTGTGCCCCGTATGTATGCCTTTGTGAGTTAGTGAGTGCGCATCCTGGCACCTACACAAGTGGAAAGCAGAGCTGGAGGGTGGCATTCTGCACCTGGGCTGCCTTCCCTGGGGGCGGAGGCCCTCCTATACCTCCATAGCATCAGGCCTAATCACCACCTTCGCCCTTCCTGCCCTGCACTAAAATGATTCCACAAAGAAAAGGGAACATTTTACACTGTTGTTGGGATTGCAAACTAATACAGCCTCTATGGAAAGAAGTATGGAGAATCCTTAAAGAGCTAAAAGTAGGCCTTCCAATTGATCCTGCAATGTCATTACTAAGTATCTACCCAGAAGAAAAAAAATCATTTTACCATGCGGACATTTGCACTAGAATGTTTATCATAGCTCAATTTACAGTCACCAAGATGTGGAATCAACCCAAGTGCCCATCAACTCAGGAATATATTAATACACTGTGGTATATGTATACCATGGAATACTATGCAGCCATAAAAAGATGGAGACTTTACATCTTTTGTGTTTACCTGGATGGAGTTGAAGAACATTCTTCTTAGTAAAGTATCACAAGAATGGAAAAGCAAGTGTCCAACGTTCTCAATACTAATATGAAACCATTAGATGAACAACAATATCCCCACATGAGGGAAAAACACAATTAAATTCGAGTGTGGGGAGGGAGGCAGGGGGAAACGGTGGAGGGAAGGAGAGAAGGACTGGTAAACTCTCACCTAGTGGACACAATGTAAGGGTACACAGCACACCCTCCAGGTCAGTGGTTCTCAACCTTCCTAATGCTGCCATGTATTTTCATTGTTACAAAGGGGTTGTGACCCACAGGTTGAGAACCGCTGCTGTAGGTGAAGGGCTCAACTACAACTTGAACTTTACCTAATAAATGTTAACAATGTAACCTAGCCATTTGTACCTTCATATTAATCTGAAATTTAAAAACATGATTCCACAAAGATTACAATCATTTATGTGCATTGGACCAGAGAGGGCAAGGCCCAGTGAGTTACAGCTGGTGTTGAATAGCAAGAATCACAGATCATGGGGGCAGATAGGTCTCGCATGCCCCCCAGAAAGATGGGTGCCATGTACATCCCAGAATATTACTATAGGGCATCACGTTTCTCTTCATGCATGAATCTTACCATAGGGCATCTGTTCTCTTCAGCCCACAGATTCCCAGGGCTGAACAGATAAGAATGTAATAACCCCATCCTCGCTACTTGTGGAGTGATTTTACCCCTCAGCTCCTCTAGACCAGCAAGACTTCATATTAGATTAGGTCTTGCTGAAGAATTATATCCACACCACACCTGGCACTGTCTGTTCTTTCCATCCAGAATAAAGCTAGAGGTAGAATCTGCAGTTGGCAGGATCCCCAGGAGAAAAGAGAGAGGGCTTCCTAGCTAGAGAAATTGTGAAAAGGTGGTGGGGGATGCGAGGAGATACTTTCAGAGAAATTGCTATATCAACACCAAGTAGAGCCGAGGGGCAGAGAGTATGTGATTCAGGCTTCTCCCCATTGCTTTTGTAGCCTAGGATTAGATCAGATGGAAATGCTTGATGTTTAGACCATCTCTTCTCAAACTTAATACACATGCAAATCTTATGACCATCTTGTGAAAATGCAGATGCAGATTCAGTGGGGTGAGATGAGGCGAGGACTGTATTTCTTGCACACTCCCAGGTGATTTCAGTGGTCCACAGACCAGTTAGCACAGTATGGGCTGCATAACACCATCCCATTTATACTTTTTTAAAAGGGAGGCTGTTACCCTCTGGAATGGCCTAAGCTGCATACCACTGCAGTAGCTACCTTTTGGATCTCTCTAATAAGAACCATCACTAATCATCTTATACACATTTACTGAGCACCTACTATATGCCAGGCCCAATTTCATGTACTCAATGCTAATTTGAAACTAGTAGATCTTTTGGG
>NW_003852477.1:5151337-5154852 GCF_000181295.1 Otolemur garnettii
CAGCACATTGTACCCCATGATTGCATTAATGTACACAGCTATGATTTAATTTTAAAAAAAGACAGAAAGAAAAGGGAAGAGGGGAAGGAGTAGATGAGGATTTGGTAAGCTCTCCCCTGTGAGGCACAATGTAGGGGTTTAGGGAACTCCCCCTGGGAGAAGGACCCCACTATAGCTCGGACTTGACCTTACAAATGCAAACAATGTAACCTAACCGTATGGACACTTGTGATAATCCTGCCCCGAAACAAAAGCACTGCCAAATGAGCACAAAAGATGATCACTGTTTTAAACAACCAAGGTTTCTGGTGGTTTGTTACACAACAGCAGTAACAGATACGGTGCCTACCTAACATCCATGATCTCATTTAGTGGGTGCAGCAGTCCTAGGAAGAAAGCATTTTTCTACCTTTTTTATGGATCCTCATACTGAGGCAATAACTAACCAAGGTCACGCAGTGTGCCAGTGGCAACTCAGCTGGGTCTGCCTCCCTGGGGTCCACACTGACTCTTTTTCATGCTGAAAATAAGGTGACAGTCTTAGTCACTAATATTCATGACATGAGGGGAACTGGCCTGCTTTTCTTTTATTGCTTATGGAGACCCCATTGTTGGCTAAGGCTGCCCAGCTCCAACCCCACCCAGGGGCCATGCCTTGAAGCCTGGTCATGATTTGGGGGAATTCTTGTTCTCTGTGCTCTCTGCCCGGTCTCTGTGACTCTTCTGTTATCTTCCCCCTTATTTGTATCTGCCACAAAGCACAGCTCCTTCTTGATCCTATTCCCAAAGCAGCCGCAGGCGCAGAGCGGTTGCTTACACAGAACCTTTCCTAACGATTTGCGGATTGTGAAGAGCTGTGTTAAACACTGCTCCCGACAATGCAGCATCCTGTATCAGGTATCCCACTCTAACCAGCAGTTCTCCCAGCTGCCTCATCCCACTTGGGACAACGAGGTGTCATCTCTCCCCCCAGCCCTCCGCCCCTCCACCTGTTGGCACCAAAGTCCCCTTCCCCCTGTCCTTTCCCTCCAGACTCCCAAATACAGCTCCAGGCCAACTGACACCCAGAGCCCTTTTGTATAACCAGAGGATTCCCTCCTCAGAAGACAGTTGTGGTTTTAAGCAGCAAAATCTCTTCCCACCCCATCAGAGAATGAATGTCTCCCCAGGATCTGTTACTTTATGACTGAAGCTCAGAGTTCAGAGCCCAGAGAGATGGGGTGACTTGATCTCATCTTCCAGCTGTGGTTGGAGCTAGGACTGGAAGGCAATGTCCTCTCCCCTGCAGGTGTGCCAAGATGTGCAGAGCACTGAGGCTGAGTAACCTGGGCTCTGGGTCACCCTGCTGGGCGTGGTCCCCCAAGGTGAGCCGAACAAACATGCTGACCTGCCAGTTCTCTCCGGCCTCACCCCCTGCTCCGCAGTCCCCACGGTAATATGCACGTGCCCAGCCCATAAATATCTTATTTTGTGTTCCTGCCAGCCCCCGCTAATAGGGCTAATGCTTCCTGAGGAGCAGCCCAAAGCTGCATTAGTCGCAGATGTTTGATTGATTTAAAACAAAGAGCCTGACCACCAACCTCTCTCTATGGTTTCTCTTCCTGCCACTTTGCTTGCAGGGTTATCTCTGAAATGCAATTAAGGGGCTTAAAAGTACATTTTCAGGAAGATGTAGAATTGATAAGGAGAGCTGGCCCCTGTGGGTGTATCTAGATTTTTTCAGTTCCAGGGAAGGGAGCTGGACCTTCCCTGGAGCTATGTCCATATCCACCAAAGTTTTGGGTCCCCAAAGTAAATAAGGATCCCCAAGGACCCCCAATAGATTTGGTGGGAGGGGCTGCCTTCCAGTGGAGCTGCTGCCACTTCTTGGGTCCTGTGTGTTCAGAGATCCAGCACCCTTGGCCTTGCAAGGCCTCCGGCAGGAAGATGGGGCTGCAGGCTGGGAGGCTGCTTGACATGGACCATCCCATCCCATGTGCTAGGGCAAAGGAGTCCAGGACAATCCTGGTGGCTGGCCTCCTGCTCTCCAGGGAAGGCCAAGTGTCATGCCTCTGGTGGGCTCCCTCTTGGACAGAATATTTCCCCCCTGATGCCCAAGTGGTGCCGCCCTGAGCATGCTGCAGGGGTCAGCACCATATTCCTCCCAAAGGCCTGAGCCCCCCTCAGCTATCGAGGGTAATTCTGGGGGTCCTTTCACACTGGTGGGGTGAACCAGCCTGTGTGAGCAAGAGGACAAGAACCCCAGGGACAGATGCACTGGAATCTGCAAATGTTTCGTGAGCCTGAGCCTGGCTACTGTGAAGGCTATGGAGGTGAGAAGGTGGACTAGTGATGACGCAATCAAGGGGAAAGAAGGGCAGCCCTAAATCACAGCCCAGGGCAGCAGGGGAGATGTGCAGGGGCAGGGGTGGGGCAGGTGGCTCCAGCAGGGGCTAAGGACACTGACATATTGGTGCTGCCACAATGTACAGGGAAGGAGAAATTATGTTTATCAGAATTTCTTTGAAGGAGAGGTTTACGCAGTTGGGAGGAATAAAGTGTGTGGTTTGGGGAAAACCCTGGGGCCAGTGCAGGTAACAACTGAGTATCCCCAAGGGGCATCTGTTTGGCCAAGCAGCCTGTTGGGTTGGGAGCTAGTGGTCACCTGCTGGGGCTGCCAGTATAGGCTGCCTGCACCCTGTCCCTCCAGCCCCCCTCCACGCCACCCATTAGCACTGAACAGTCTGGAAAGGTCAGAATGTCAGGGGTTAAAGGGCCCAACATTTTTGGCCCATGTAGGCTGCAAACTCACCCCAATCCCATATTGGCAGTGCAGAGTTGAGGGCAACATTGCCTTCTGCTGAGGTCGCTGGGGAAAAGTTCACACTGGATGTACTGTTCCGCTTGGACAGTTGGAAGTGGAGAGAAAGTCTTTCTGATGAAGATATGAAGAAAAAGGTGAGAATGTATGGAGTGGGTATGGATACCATAGATCTATGGTTTGCTGAAGCACAATGGTAAGTTAGAGTAGCTTGGAGACCTACGATGACAGATGTCAATGTCGTGCTAAGAAGTTTGGGATCTACTTTCTGGGCAGTGGTGAGCCACAGAAGGCTCTTGAGCTTTAGAGAGATAGTAAACACATGAGACTTCTGGAAGGTTACCTTGGTTAGGAATGGGGAGAAAATGTAGATCCTTTCACAGTAGTTAATAGTTTCTTTGGGTTCTGGGAGAGCAGAGATGATCTCAGTGTCTTTAGAACATACAGCTTTGATGTCAAGTCTCTCACCCACCAGGCCTGATGCTCACTTATCTCAAATACATTCTCCAGCCCTTTATGCCTCTATCCCTCTGGAATCTTCCAAGTGATTACTGCCTTCCCTGGTAGCCAGCCCTGCTACTTCTCTAGGCGCTCACGGTATTCAGCCACTCCTCTCTGCTGTCAGCTGCTGACTCTTCCTTCATTCATCCTGGACTGTGGCGACTCTTCTTCTTGCTGGAAGCTCTCTTTGTCCTGGGAGATGTCTGCTTCCCCA
>NW_003852477.1:5155243-5198667 GCF_000181295.1 Otolemur garnettii
GTATCTTAATTCCAGGCCCAGCAAACTGAGGCCTCAGGCTGACTGTTGTTTAAGTGAAGTATTATGGGACACAATCCTGCCTTTGCAAGGCTCTCCCTGGGGCTGCTTTCATGCCACAACAGCAGAGCCTAGTAATTGAGAAAGGGCATGTGGCCTCCAAAGCTCAAAATGTTTGCTGCCTCACCCTTTACAGGAAGCGTGTGCCAGGCCTGTCTACTCTACTGGCTCTCTCCTTTCTCTGCTCCCCTCCTACCCAGCACAAGCTCATGATTTTAATGGCTCTTTCTGGCATTGGCCCCACATGGTTTCCCCTTTGGGGGAGTCCACCTGCTCATTTCTCTTCCCCTGCCCCAGAGCAGCTGAGGGCTGCTGTAGAAATGTATACCACGTGTGGTGTGGATTGATTCCATTCTTCATCACTGGCTTCAAATGGGCCATCAGCATTCCTGGAAACCCTCCTATTTTCTTGGGTCAATTCACTCTCACAGTCAATTATTTCAGCCTCCGCTAGAAACTTCAAATTTCTGGCTGGGCACAGTGGCTCGTGCCTGAAATCCTAGCACTTTGGCGAGCCAAGGTGGGAGGATTTCTTGAGGCCAGGAGTTTGAGATCAAGGGCCTAGGCAACACAGTGAGACCCGTGTCTCTACAAAAAACAGAGAGAGAGAAACTTTACATTTCTGGACTATCTCTCCCCACTTCCTTTTCAGAAGATGACCTGGCCTTTTCCAGTCCAGAGCACGTGAGAGACGTCAGGCAGACGGGCCTCATCCCCGTTCTGATACAAACGCAGAAGCTTGCCTCTGTTAAACCCCGCTCTCTTGCTTTCCATGTGTTACAACTGGAAGGTATCCCTCCTGCGCCAGTGGGTAACCCAACGCCTCCTGCCTTCCTAGGAAACTTACCCGACAGCTTAGTTTACATCACTCCTGAAGAAGACCCTGAGATGTGATCTCTGGAAGCCCAGGGAGAGAGTAGGAGAACTGATGTAGGGAACGGAAAAAAAGAGTAATCAGTGAAGAGTAGATAATGAGCGATGTAAAATGGGGGTAGGTGTGGTTTAGTGTCCCTTGGGGACACTACAATCGTCCACCTCGAGGACAGGGGGGACAAGACACTGATCTGTCCACCCCCGCCCCCCATGCTTGAGTGTTGTCCCTGGGGCATCTCAAGCATTTTCAGGCTGCACAACTTAGGCAAGCAAGTTCCCCAGTGCCAGAGGAAGGCCCTGAGAGGCACAAGGAAGGTGACACTGCAGTGTTTGCAAGAAACTGGCTGCAGCTGCAGGGCTCTGGGGAGACTGGGGCACCCCACTCCTGCGGTGCATGCTGCCAGAGCCCCTCACTAGTTGTTAAATGCTGTCGCTGCTCTCCTAGACACAATCTCCACCCTCCACGCTCCTCTTCCTCCACTCTCCTCCTTTCAGACCAAAGCAATTTACAGCGGTTCTCAACCTGTGGGTCGCAACCCACTAAAGGGCCGCAGCGTTAGGAAGGTTGAGAACCACTGATAGAAGTAAGACCTGTGGTCACAGTCTTGCAGTCCCCATTTCCTCCCTCCTGCTGGGCCTCAACCCTTCAGTCTGGCTTTGTCCCCTCATTCTGACAAAGCTGCTCTCCCAAGCCCCATGTCGCTCAGGCCAGTGGGCATTTCTCAGCTGTCAATGTGCCTGATGCTTCAAAACTGTGGGACACGCCCACTGTCTCCGCCTTCTAGACACTTTGCTCTTAGAGCCCACACCATCGCCAACTTCTGGGCTCACTCTTACCTCTCTTCTGACAGTTTAGGTGTTTTTCTTGGGTGGACACATCAGCTTGCACAGGAGACAAGGTCCCTCAAGGCCAGCACCCAAGCAGGACCAATAGCTCCAAGTGCCAGCACCATGGGGACAACTCTCACACTGTTTTTCGTGGCTTGAATCTTTCCAACTGCCTACTCTTTCTTGCAGACTCAAAGCATTTCAGAATCCAAACTGGACACTTGATTTCCCCAACCCCCCCAAACCACAGCTGAACTATCCCTTATCCAGTTTATCCATCAAGTGCAAAGGCCAGAGACGTCCTTGGTACCTTGTGCCCTCTCCCCCCAAACACCGATGTCTAACCCATCCCTGAGACTGGACAACTTCATCTCCTCAGTCTTTCTTATGTTGGTTCTGACTCTACTGCCTGCACACACCTGTGGCTGCCCTTATCTTGCTCTGGATGTTCACCACCATGCCTGGCTGGAGAGCGTGTGTCCTGTCTGCTTCCCTGCCGGTCCTTTTTGCTATGGTTTTCATCTTTTCACAATGCAAAGTAAATTATGTTCACCTCTGGTTACAGCCAGTGTTGTCTTCCCACTGCTCTTCTTAACACGGACTTTGAGACTTTGTGCCTGGCCGCCTCCTGTCACCTTCTGTCACATGTACCCCTCACTGCTTCCCCTTAGTGGTCTGCATTCAGACAAGCCTGAGCTGGGTCCTCTGCCTGGAATACTCTTTCTTCTCCTCTTCCCTTGTTAGTTCTTACTTCATTTTCTGATTGTAACTCAGTCATCACTTTGGGAGGGTCTCATTCCTGAGATGAACTCTCATGACATTATGAGGCAATTTTATATCTGACTCACGCTTATCCCTGCAGTAGGCTGTGAGCAAAGGGCACATTTGGCTCCAGCGTCCAGCTCAGTCTTTGGCTGCTGTAGGCCCTAAATCGATATGCACTGACTGAGTGAGTCCATGTGAGAGTAATCTAATCCAGTAACACTGGGGACTGAGTCAGCTTGTTGAGCAAAAAGGCAGTGGTTTCTAAAGAAAGGATTGGGGCAGATGTCAGAATCTCCTTGAAAGTTTGAAGAAGACGTTTGCCAATTTCTTTCTCTTTATCCCCAAGATTCCTTCATGAGGGAACAGGATGACATGTGAACTTTTATTCCTTTCCCTCATGAAAAGATGAACCATATGAATTTTAAACCTGTTTGGTTGGCAGTAAAGGGTCCTTGGAAGATGAAGGCTTTCGCATCACACTGTTCTGGATTTCGAAGCCCAGCTTTGTCATTTACCAGAACTCTTTTTTTAAAAATTTCAGATTAATGTGAAGGTACAAACCACTAGGTTGCAATATTTGCATACGTTAGATAGAGTCCTTCTTGTAGTTGTGTCCCACACCCAAGAGGCGTGCCATATACCCCCCATTGTGCCCATTAAGTGGGAGCACACCAATCCCCCAACTTCCTCCCCTCTCTTCCCTTCCTCATCCCCACAACTTGAATTAAATTGAGTTTTTCCTCTTATATGGGAGTATGTTAGTTCACTTATTGGCTTCATATTAGTCCTGAGTATGTTGGATATTTGCTTTTCCGTTCTTGTGATGCTTTACTAAGAAGAATGTGTTTTTCAACCCCATCCAGGTTAATACAACAGGTGGAAAGTCATCATCTTTTTTATGGCTGAATAGTATTCCACGGCGGTATATGTATACCACAGTTTGTTAAACCATTCCTGGGTTGATGGGCATTTAGTTTGTTTCCACATCATGGTGATTGTAAATTGAGCTGCAATAAACAATCTAGTGCAAGTGTCCTTATGATAAAATGATTTTTTTTCTTCTGGGCAGATGTCCAGTAATGGGATTGAGGGATTACCAGACCTCTTTGAATCTCGGTTTTTCGGTGTGTTAATTAAGGATCACACCTCTATTCCTTAGGCTCTGAGGGAGATACTGGGCATCTGAGGGTTCCCGGTGGACATTCTGCAGGCTGCCCTTCCTATCCTCACTCAAAGTTAGCAGTAAGAAACTCACGTCTTTCAATGCCTTTTAAAAACATTTTCCTTCTCTTCATTACTCCTTGGAGAAGGTTGTTAAGACCTGAAAAGCTTTATTTTAAATGCCCCTGATTGCCTTCTAGGGTCTTACTTTGGTCTGTCTGCCATTCTGTAGATTCCAAAGAAGGTTGACAAGGTTGTTTTATTGTCAGAGGTTTTTGCTAACCATACAATTGGGTTTTAGTAGAGTGATTCATGGACATGCATTTGCAGCTGAAGTTGTAGATCTGTTTTTAGAAATTATTAGCAGGCATTAAACAAAAACAGTCTTTATTAATAATTCACAAGAAAAAAGATATGGTGCAATATCCCGCAATAGTAATCTTTAATGCCGGAATAAGTATTCCATTTGCTTTTTTTTTCTTTCCTTTCTTCAGCATAACAAAGACCCAAATCCTCTGTAAACTGAAAAACAGTCAGAGATCTCAGAGGGCATATTTATCAGCTAAGCAGGGTCTGATTCCAGCTCTAGAGAAATTACAGCAACTTCTTGGTAATAATATTTAGAAATAAAGTGGAACCATTTGAAGCAAAAATAGGACATTAGATTGATTTTGATAAAATGTAAACCTCTGCTTTGCTTTAGTTTCAAGGCCTCCTAAACTCACAGATGTATCAGACCCTACTGGCACCCCACCCACCGCCCAGGCCCACCCTGCAGGGCACTGCCACAGTTCCTGCTTTCTGGCTCTTCCTGGCTGAAGGCTTTCTCCAGCAGGGGAGCATGCTGGCACAGGAGTACCCAGGAGTTAATGCCCCCTCCTGGTGGCAGCGCTCCACCAGCAAGGAGTGAGAGTAGGCAGGCTAATCTCCCAGCTTCCCTGCCCCTCTGTGGGAGAGTGCTGGATCCTCCACACACTCTTTCAAAAGTCTCCTCACACCCTGGAAGCAACTTGCTTATTAACTCATCCTTTCTGGGTTTTCCTCTCTTCCTTCCTCACAAATAAACCACCTGCACCCAAGTCCTTATCGCGGGTTTGCAGGGACCAGGAAGGGAGGAAAGCTAGGAACTATGCTAAGGAGCAGGCTGCATCCTGGGGGGACGCTGTGCCATGAGAAAGGGAACCTGCCTCAGAGGCCTCCCCCCAGGGAAGAGGGAGCCTGGAGCTTTAGCCACCAACCCCTGCCCCTGCCTCTGACTGTTTGAGGACTGATCTGAAGGCCTTAAGCCTTCCTTCCCCACATTGCCCATTGCTCTGACCACACTCCCCATGCCAGAAAAAGTTGGGAGGCAGAGAAGGACCCACTGCCAGAGGTGGGAAGGTATCAGCATGATCAAAAAGATCCACCACAGCTGCTGAGCATCCAGGAGGCCAAATGTAGGTGCAGGTCGACGATCTGCCCTCCCCTGGTCCAGTCAGTGTGACCCAGGAGGTGAAGGGTGCAGGGCGTGGGAAGCAGGGTGGAAATGCAATATGAAATGTCACTACCTGTGTAGAAGGAACGGGTTAGGGCTCTGTCGTCTGCAGGACAGGCATGTGGGTAGCTAGAGCTTGATCACCAGCCCTAATACAAACGGGAATCTCCAGGACACGGAACACAAGGCGGGCACATGACGCAGTCCACAGCAATCAAGGTGGATGAACACAGGATGACTTCCCATGGCCATGCTTCCCTGCACATTTATATAGCAGGCAGCTTTCTCGGGTGCCCCCTTGGTCCTCTCAGGGGCCGCTTTGGTTGTAACAGTCCCCTCTTCCTTAGCCTCCCAGTGCCCTCTGCACATGCTCTGACTGTCCAGAGCCCTGAAGTGTCCCATTTCACAGCTAATCTCTTGCTTCCAATACTCATTCCCCAGACCTGATGTCCAGAGAAAAGCCACTGGCTGCAGGAAGTGAGCTAGGTCATTGATTCAGGCTGAACTGTGATGGGCTGGTGACCGCAAAGCTCTTTTGGGGGTTAGTTGTGGTTTAAGGGGGGAGCTTGCACACCCAAAGGAGAGATAATAGGTTGCAAACAAGTGTTATGGCTAAATACATAAACACAAACAAATAAAAACCCAAAGAGTCTTTCATAATTTGTCTTGAGAAAGGCAGCATACCATTGCAGGGGGAGAAAAATGGGCTCTGAAACAAGTCTCCTGGGGTCAGGGCTTACTAGCACGCTCACCCCACAAAACACACTTAATCCTAGTGTGACCTTGGAAGGCACTTAACTTCTCTATGCCTCAGTATTTTCATTCCAGGGTGAGAGAGTAAGACTCACCTCATAGGGCTGTGGTGAGGATTCAATAAGTTAACACAGCCAAAGGACCTAGAACTGCATCTGGGACGCAGGTGAAGCTCAGTAAACGCCCGCCATTATTACTCTTTGGTCTTCCAAGACACTCCAGAGTGGATCTTCCCTCTAACCTTAGGCTGGATCATAACAGATGTCAATGATGAAACAATCTGACAGGCAGCATTTCAGAGAAGATTGTTTCAGCCCTGAGGGCTTCTGGGCAGTTAGGATGACTCAGGTTCTCTGATTTCCATGTGCTCTGAGTTGCCATGGCAAGCAGGCCTTGGAAGTGCTACCTTCCCAGACATGATGGGGAGGGGACCCGCTCCTTCCTGTTGCCCTATGACCTTGGCAGCTGCAGAGGGACTCAGAGGTCCTCAGAATCCAGCCAATGCTCAGATTCAGGATTCAGGAAGGAACTGCTAAATAAATCTGACCAATAGACTGGGTCTGGCAGGAGGCCCAATGTTCGGTTTCCGTGGTGTGCACATGTAAATACTTCTCTTTACATATATTATGACAGATGACATTTCTGGAAGGTAATACTGCTGTGTCTTGCTTTTCCCCCTCCTCATTCTGCTTCCTGCCCAGCAACCCTGCCCCTGTCAACTCTCAAGTCATTGCAGAAGACCCCCCAAATGGCAACTAAAGGGCCCAGATGGAGGTAAATCTGGCACCTTAATTGCACACTCCAGCCCAATATTTATCAATTTTACTTGAATTTTCCAAGTATTTCAAAAATAAATTACAATGTAATGTACAGTTTTACTTTTGAAGGGCCTGAGGGATGAAAAACTCAGATTCTTGCTTAAAGACAGAAAAATTAAGAATTACCTTGAGATCTAAAGATTTCTGCTATTACTTAACTGTTTGGTACTTGCCACGAATTTGTGACTCTGGGTCACAAGATAATCCTTTCCATACAATGATTAGCCATCCCCAAGGGTGAGAATGGACTGCTCCAAGGTTTCCAGGTTGTCCCAGGAACAGGGCCACCTTGTTATTCTGAAGGGTAAAGCAAGGAGAACTCTAACTGGGTATCAGATTCCCCTAGGCCTTGCATCTGGGAACAGGAGGAAGTTAATATCCCTATATATATTCAATTTTTTCTTTATAAAGAATAAACATGCTGTAGTGGATTTGCAATTCCATTGTCTCATTAGATTAGTAACTGCAAAGTTTCATTCAGAGGTATTGATGTGTGTGCACTTTCCAGGACAGAGCTCTCTGGGCTTATGATAATCTACTGAGCAGGTCTGGTCTCAGCACAGTGAGAGGCAGCCTGGGTAGAAGAGAAGTGCCCAGAGAGTGGAACTGGCTGGTGGTTAACAGCCTGTGCTTTGGGCTGGGCATGGTGGCACACACCTGTATTCCCAGCTACTTGGGAGGCTAAGGCAAGAAGACTGATTGAGCCCAGGAATCTGAGGTTGCTGTGAGCTATGATGACACCACAGCACTCTACCCAGAGCAACAGAGACTCTGACTCAAAAACAAAACAAAATAAAACAAACAAGAAAACAGGCCTGTGCTTTGGAGTCAAGTGGACGTGGCTTGTCCTGATCGAATTCCCAGAAGCCGAACTGTAAGATGGAGATTAGCACAGGGAATTTACTGGGAGTTCATTAGGATCAACTGCTGTGGCGGAAGAGGGAGAGAAGCAGCAGTGGGCAAGGCAGGATTCTGGCTATGTGCAATGCAGCGGCCATAGAGACCTCAGCTGGTCCTGCAGTTGAGCCCTGGAGTTGCCCCTGCTGAGCAAAGTGCCCCAGGAACAGGGCATGGCATTGGGTGAGGCTGCTCTCTTTGGCCCTGGGAAGCTCCTGGAGAGGAGCTCAGCTACGAGTCATCAGCAGCTGTGGGAATGAGCGCCCCATCCTGATCTAGAAGGGGGACCATAGGTAGCATCCAGTACGGGTGCTGTGGACTGAATAGTGCAACCTCTCGTGAAAACCTTGCAAGTTGAAGCCCTCATTTGCAATGTGACACTCTTCCAAGATTTTAGTGAGATAATGAAGGTTAAAGGAGGGCATAAAGTGGGTCCCTAATCCAATAGGACTGGTGGCATTGTAAGAAGAGACACCAGGGAGATCTTTCTCTGCCTGGCTCAGAAGAAAGGCCGTCTGAGGACCCAGAGAGAGGATGGCTGTGAGCAAGCCAGGAAGAGAGACTTCAGGAGATGCCAACCCTGACATCTTGATCTGGGACTTTCAGGTGGGGAAATAAATAAATGTTGTTTAAGCTGCCTAGTTGAGGCACTTTGTTATGGTAGCCTGAGCAGACTGATACAAGTATTAATATTCACCAGCATCCCGTTGCCCTCCCCACCGTGGGGCGTATTCTCACCCTTTCAAGGTCAGGCCTACAATTTGATTTGGTCTGTGAAACATGGACTGAGGGACATGTGTGGACATGATCACAGGGCAACATTATTCATCAGGGTGTCTCATACCTTGACCAGGAGTCAGTTCTGTGAAGACTCATCTCTTATTTCAGTAAAATAGCTTGAGATAATTCCAGCCCAGCAGATGTTAATCTTCACAGCAAAAAACCTTAAGGTTTATAAAGAAGTCCATCCAAGAATACTCTGAAAATGGAGAAAGTAAGGCTGTACTTACCTTACTCAATGGTAAAATACACTACAAGGCTCCTGTTGCTGGACCGTTTGGTAATGGCCAAGGAGTAGGTGAAACAGAATAAGGACACTAGAAATATCTCTCAGTCTATATTGGAATCTAGTTTACCAAACAGGGGGTGTTTAGATTGAATGAGAAAATGATGCTTCATTTGATAAATTAGAATGACATAACTAGCTATTTTCAGAAAGGAAATAAAGTTGGACCCTACATTATACCTCATGCAAAGATATGTTTCAGCTAAAGATCTAAATGTAAAAACTAAAATGATGAAACTTCCATTCTAGCCAAGGTGGAGTAGTCCCATTCCTTCTAGGTCCTCCCTCTTATAGCTAAAAAACCTTGGAGACAATATAAGTGAGTGTAGGAAGACTGAGAGCTCCAGAAAGGCAGCTGCCTAAGAACGTCTGTGCTCTGATTCCCGGGCGGTGAATCAGGGAATGGGTTCCCATCCCCCACTGGGTGAAAGCAGGAGGTGGTGCTGCAACTCACCTGCCGCACAGGAAGAAGTAGGAAACAAGACTCCAATTCCCACGCTGGTTAGTACTGCTGTACTGCTGGGACTGAGGCAGGAGCTGCTCTTCCATCCCCCACCCAGTAGAGGTATGCGGTGCTCTGACTTCACGCCTGAGTTATGTCAAAGGTCCAGTGGTGAGCTGATCCTCTATCCCCAACCAGCAGCACATGACTTGATGAGGTGGTGCCAGGAATGCTTGTCAGCACTACCCTTCACTCTCTTCCCTTGGGGTCAGCAGGCCCAACAGAGAGCTGAACCTCCACATCCGTCTGACATCATGAAGTGGGCTGAGTGGTGGAAGGTAGAACTAGTCAGCTCTCTGTTCCCTCCATCTCCTCTTCTGGTGTTTGTGGGGACCCAGGCAGCACCAAGCTTACACATCCACTTGAAAGCAATGAGGTAGCCTAAGTGGGTACCCTACTTTCACCAGAAAGCTCAATGGGGAAGAGGGGGAAGCTGAACTCCTACCCCACCTTTCTGCAATGAGGCAGTGAAAATCAGTGCTCTACTTTTGCTGACATGATATCTGTGGAGCCCTACAGCTCAATGTGGGGATGGTCTGTGATCATAAACAACAAGATTAAATCAGGCCCGGAGGCTCAGAATATGAGAACCATAATCCTCAAAACACGATTGAAAAATCACTCATCACCCCAACAACCAGGAAAATCACAACTTGAATGAGAAAAATAATTAAGAGACACCAACACAGATAAATTAGACGTTGGGATTATTTGGTAAGAATTTTAAAATAGCCATCATGAAGATACATCAAATGTGAAGGAATTATTATAAAACAAATTTTCATTTTTATTTATTTATTTATTTATTGAGACAAATTTTACTCTGTCACCCTGGGTAGAGTACCCTGGCATGATAGCCTGACAGCAACCTCAAACTCTTGGGCTCAAGTGATCTTCTTGCCTCAGCGTCCCAAGTAGCTGGGACTACAGGTCCCCACCACAATACCTGGTTGTTTGTTTTCTATTTTTAGCAGAGATAGGGTCTTGCTTTTGTTCAGGCTGGTATGAAACAAATTTTTAAAATAGATAATCTTGCTGAAGAAATAGAAGTTATAAAAAGAACCCAAAAGAAGTTATAGAACTAAAAATACAAATTAAAAAATGAAAATTCTAGAGGAAATTTTAGGTGAACATAAATATTTTTTGTTTTTAGAGATGTAGTCTTGCTCTATCATCAATGGAGTGGTTTATAGCTCACTGCAACTTCCAACTCCTGGGCTCAAGTGATCCTTCTGCCTCAGCCTCTAGACTAGTTAGGATTACAAGCGTGACTACTTAGGATTACCACACTCCACTTCTTTTAAAATTTTTTTGTAGACATAAAAGAGGTAAAGTCTCTATCTTTTTACTTAATAAAAGGAAAAAAAATAAAATTTTTTTGTAGAAATGGGATCTCACTATATTTCATAGGTTGGTCTTGAACTCTTGGCCTTAAGGAATCCTCCTACCTCAGCCTTCCAAAGTGCTAGGATTATAGGTGTGAGCCACCCTGCCCAACCTCTGAACATATGTTTAAGTGTGAGGAGTCTGTTATAGCTAGACAGAAAGTCCAGAAACCTAAAGCTTTTTGTTAAGTTTGTGCGGTAGCCACAGATAACTTAATAGTGAAAGACTGAAAGCTTTCTCCCTAAGATCAGGAATTAGACAAGGATGTCTGCTCTCATTATTACTTTTCAACCTTAGGCTGGAGATGCTCTATGCCTGATTGCTGGAGGGCAATTAGACAAGGAAAAAAGTTAAAAAGCATCCAGATTGAAAAGAAGAGGTTAAAACTATATTTTCTGTTGATATAATCTTACTTACAGAAAATCCTAGACAATAAAAAATTGGAATAAATGAGTTCAACGAGGTTGCAAGATACAAGATTGATATACAAAAATCAATCATATTTCTATGCACCAGCAATGATCCATCTGAAAGTAGCATTAAGCAAACAATTCAATTTACACTAGCATTCAAAAGAATAAATATTCCTAGACTTACCGTGCGGTCCTGTCCTGGTAGACACAGCACAAGTTTAAAATATTGTATTAAAAGATGTATGGCTGACTAGGAGCTGCCCAGCATCATGATAGAAGTACAGTTTCTTCTTAATGTATAGAAACTTAACACCATCATAACGTGAAAACATTGTAAGCCGAACCATCATAAGCTGGGGACTGTCTGCACTTAGGCAAACATTTAATAAAAGAAGTGCAAAGTTTGCATACTAAAAACTGCAGAAAATTGTTGAAAGAAATTAAAGAAAACCTAAATAAATGGAACTACATTTTATGTTCATGGATCAGAAGATGTAATGTGTTAAGATGGCAATACTGCCCAAATTGATGTATCGATTCAATATAATCCTTATCAAAATTCAAGCTTCTGTATGTGCAGAAATTGACAAGCTGATCTTAAAATTCAAAATGGAAATATAAGGGATCCAATATAGCCAAAACAATCTTGAAAAAGAAGAAAATTCCTAATTTCAAAACATACTCCAGACTCAGCGCCTGTAGCTCAGCAGCTAGGGCACCAGCCACATACACGGGAGCTGGTGGGTTTGAATCCAGCCCGGGCCTGCCCAACATCAATGACAACTACAACTAAAAAAATAGCTGAGCATTGTGGTGGGCACCTACAGTCCCAGCTACTTGAAAAGCTGAGGCAAGAGAATCTCTTAAACCCAAGAGTTTGAGGTTGCTGTGAGCTGGGATGCCATGGCACTCTACCCAGGGCAACAGCTTGAGACTCTGTCTCAAAAAAAAAAAAAAATACTCCAATGTTACAGTAATTAAGACACTATGGTAGTAACTGGCGTAAGATAAACATATAGATCAATGAAATTGAATTGAGAATAAAGGCCATTCCACACCACGGCCCTTAATCCTCTGCCTTTTCCCCTCATCCTACTCCCCTGTCCAGCAGGGAACTGGGCCCACTTGGCATCATTGAGGCAGAAATACAAGACGATTCAGTGGGAAAAGAACAGTCTTTTCAACAAATGGTGCTGGGACAACTGGATATCCATATGTGCAAGAATGAATTTGGATCCTTATCCTACATATGAGTGGGTAGAGATAAAGATCCACGTTCATTCTTTGGATCATATACCTAAATAGAAGAGGTAAAACCACAAAGGTCTAGAAGAAAACATAGAAGTAAATCTTTGTGACCTTGGGTTAGGCAATGATTTCTTAGACATGACACTAAAAGCACAAGCAACAAAAGAAACAATAAGTAATCAGACGTCATCAAAATAAAATCTTTTGTGCTTCACAGGACATCATTAAGAACATGAAAAGACAAACCACAGGATGGGAAATAATTTTCACAAATCATATATCTGATAAGAGACCTGTATCCAGAATATATGAAGAACTCTTACAACTCAACAATACAAAGACAAATAATCCTATTAAAAATAGGCAATAATTTCAGCCAATATTTCTCTAACAAAGACCCACAGATGGTCAAGAAACAGATGAAATGTTGGTCAACATCATTAGTCACGAGGGAAATGCAGCCAAAACTCGTAGTGAGATATCACTTCACACCTGCTTGGATTGGTGTAATCAAAAACATCGGTCATACCAAGTATTGGTGAGTATGTAGAGAAGTTGAATGACTTGAGGAATGTGAAATGGTGCAACTATGGAAAATACACTTGTCAGTTTCTTAAAATGTTAAACATGGAGTTACCATAAGGACTAACAATTTCACTCCCTAGACTAACAAGGTACACACCCTAGAGAACTAAAAACTTATCCACAGAAGTTGTACAAGAACATTCACAGTAGTATTATTATAATAGCCAAAAAGTGGAAATAAGCCAAGTGTTTATCAACAGATGATTGTATAAATAAAATGTGGTCTACCCCCACATTATTATTCAGCCATGAAAAGGAATAAGGTACTGATTGATACAAGATACAACATGGATGAATCTTGAAAGTGCTACAGTAAGTGAAAGAAGCCAGTCAGAAGAGGCCCAATATTATGTGATTCCCTTTGTATGAAATCCATTGACATAGAAATCATATTAGTGGTTGTTAGGGGCAATGGGAAATAGTGACAATCAATTGTGGTAGGGAAATCCCAGTGAGATTTTTTTTTCTCCTTCACCTGAATGATAATTCTGGTGGGGACTTGAAGTCAAGGATACTTTCCTACTTCCCAGGTTAAAGGGGAATTGAGACCATCATTTTGGAAAGCATTCTGGAAATATTTATTAAAATTTAAAATGCACATACTCTTTGACCCACAACATCTTTCTGGGGACTCTATCCCATAAAATACAAGCACCAGATTGAACAAGGACATTTATATACTTCAAAATTTATGTACAATGAAAACAATTGTTAATCAATCAATGTCCATGAATAAAGAAATGGAATTTCCTGATGTAATTTGAATAACACAGCAATATCACAGAAGAGTGTGTGATCATTACCCAGAATGACATATATTTACTTCAGAAATTTCCAGGTGTGTTGATAGGCAATAAAGCAGAATGTAAAAAAGTATGCTTGTAAAAAAAATTGTAATACCAGTTATAATCCCCAAGTCCTCATATAGGGCTACTATTTACAAATTAAATATAAAGAGGTGGAATCAGTGGGTCATCACTTACAGCCTTTGTAGTGACTGACGATGCCAGGCAGCCTTCCCCGACTCCTGCGAGATGGTAATTGGTATCCTTGGCCCATTTGGCTGTGAAGTTGTTTGCTGTTGTTTTTAATTCATATTTTTTCAGGGGACAGAACTTCAAATCAGGCAGAGACAAGGCCTTGCAAGGGCACTGGTTCATTGTCCCAATGAAATAACCCGATTGACCCTTTATGCCATAGGCTCTGTTGTTTTGGGACCTGATACTGCCCAGGTACCTCTGCATGGTGTGCAGGGCCCTGTGTGTCTGGCCTTGGCTCACTTTTCCAGCCCCTTCTCTCCTCAGTTCTTTCGAACCCCTATTAGATGCAACCCAGAGTTTGGGTATCCATGCTTCTACTCCAGCTGTTTCCTCCATCTGGAATACCTGCCCATTCTTTCCCATTTCTACCTGCGCCAATAAGGGTCTACCTGTGACAAGAATCACTTCCTGCCTTTTAGGAGATCACGTAACTTCTCACCCCTGCCTGACTGTAACACGTTTGGGGAGAAATATATACAAACCCGTGTCTTCCTCTCAAGTTATTTACAAGGGCCTTTGCACGAAGTGGGAATTTGCAAAGTATTCAACTTGTGTCTCCTGTTCTTTGGAACAGGGTAGCTTTAGAAGCCCCTCCTGGCTAGGACTAGAGGAGGGCAGCAAGGACTCCATCATCCTGGAGCTGGGAGGTGGCAGAGCTTAGCAGTGGGAACTGGCCAACAGGCAGCTTCTATTTCAGCCTGAGAACTGCTGCAAGACAGTGGTGACCGGGGGCAGGATGAGAAGGGTGTGGGAAGAGAAGCAGGATGAACTTGTGGGTTGTGCTGGTAGGCTGGGCTGTGCATTCTGAGTTTCACTTTGGAATGAGATTTAGTAGCTCATCCCCCATTGTGCCAGGAGCCTGGGCCCATTGTGGAGCCACTGTTCCCTCCAGCTTTAGGCTTAGTCCAGATGACTAAAAGCATTGGAAGCTGGGTACAGTGACTCATACCTGTAATCCCAGCACTCTGGGAGGCTGAGGGGGAGGATCATTTTAAGCTCAGGAATTTGAGACCAGCCTGAACAAGACCAAGACCCTGTCTCTATGAAAAACAGAAAAAAAAAATTAACCAGGCATAGTGGCAGGCACCTGTAGTCCCAGCTACTTGGGAGGCTGAGGCAAGAGGATCCCTTGAACCCAGGAGTGTGAGGTTGCTGTGAGCTAGGCTAATGCCACCACGCTCTAGCCTGGGAAACACAGAGAGATTCTGTCTCTAAATAAAAATAAACAAACAAACAAATAAAAGCTGTAGCTGAATAGTTTTTTAAAAAACAAATGCTTTTCAATAGAAGAGAACACAAAGATCACCTATTGAGATTTTACCCCCTTTTTTAAAAAGCGCATGATCAGTAAGTCTTCTCTCCTGGAAATCATAGCAGAAGGTCTTTGTCCTCTGTTTGAGGCTGTAGTAGGCTCCAGTTTTTACTGATCAGTGTGTCAACTACTCCTATGTTGCTTATACCTTCCCACAATCCAATGAAATCAGTACTATTATTCCCACTTCCCAGGTGGGAAGAGCTGGTTTTGTAAAGGGGCCTGCCACCTCCTCTGTCTCTCGCTCCCACTCTCGCCGTGTGACCTGCCCGCTTCCTTTTCACCTTCCACCTTGATCAGAAGCTCCCTGAAGCCCTCGCCAGAAGCAAGTGTTGGTGTCATGCTGCTTGTACAGCCTGGAGAGCCATGAGCCAAATAAACTTCTTTTCTTTATAAATCATCCAGCCTCAGGCAATTCTTTATATCAACCCAAGAGAGACTAATGTAGTAGATATTTAAAAACTGCTTTACAAAAAGGATTCACTGCATATATGGCTACCAGATATGCCTTCCATGCAATTTTCTGGAAGAAATCTATAATCAACCAAGCATATCTGCAAAAGGAAATCTTATTGCTACAGTGAGGTGGAACATGGAACAGAGTGCTTCCCTCTTCCTACCTAGCCTGGGACTTCCAGGAAACAAAAGCATCTCCCTGTCTTCCTACGGCCAGGCTAGGAGCTACCCATTGGCCCTGCTGCTACGTTCCCACTGCTAAGTTCTACCACCTCCCTGCTCAGGCGATGGAGAGAGAAAGCCGTCTCTGTCTTCCCTCCTGAGCTGGCCTGGTGCTATCAGCTAGGCTTTGGTGTTGTTCTGAACTGGCCTGGAACTCACAGGCCAGTGATATTCTTGATATTCTCTTTTGAATATAAATATTTTCATAGACCATCAACTGTAGATAAGACCACTATGGGACCATGATGGATCAAAATAAAAACAAGACCACTCTCTAGTTATGTCTGAACACAGACAAAACATCAACGTTGTCCAAGCCACAAAAATGATCAAACATCCCCCTATCCAAGTCTACATAAGTGATGCTATATCTTTTTCAGTTGTATCTTGCTGCAGCCTGCCATTCCTATAGCTGTGATGTAAGATACCCAGTCACAGACTTGTCCCCGCTTCCTGACGGTGTGCAATCCAGAGTAAAGCCCTTTTTCCATAAGCTCTTTCCAAGCCTCCTGAAGCAAGTCCAAATGCTGCTGCAAGTCGTTCCTAACACCTTTTTCTTGAAATGCCCTGTGGTTCTGCATGATGTTGAATATTAGGTCTGGCTTGTTCAACTACAGGTGACCCTAGAGGTCCTTGGCTGCAGGACAGTGACGAGACTTCAGCCTGCCCGAAGCTTCTCACAGCGCCTCTCGGCAGGGAACCTGCCCCAGTACGAAACTTGTTTTTCATCCTTACAGGTGTTAACTTCAGCCCATGAACTCAGTTTGTAAGAAAAAATGCACTCTATTTTCTTTTTTTTCTTTTCTTTTTTTGAGACAGAGCCTCAAGCTGTCCCTCTGGGTAGAGTGCTGTGGCATCACAGCTCACAGCAATCTCCAACTCCTGGGCTCAAGCGAGTCTACTGCCTCAGCCTCCCAAGTAGCTGGGACCACAGGTGCCCGCCACAACGCCTGGCTGTTTTGTTTTGGTTGCAGCCGTCATTGTTTTGGCGGCCCCAGCTGGATTCGAACCCACCACCTTAGGTGTATGTGGCTGGCACCTTAGCCACTTGAGCCACAGGCACCAAGCCTCACTCTATTTTCTATGGTAAATTTAGCTTCTGATTCTAAGCCTGCATTCCACTGGACTGGAGGAACACTTCAAGTATGTCCTGGGAGTCTCATGTTCCACTTCACCATAGCTGTGTCATTATCCTGGGGTTTCAAGAGTGAGGGCATCGGGTCCTTGATCGCTACTGCACACAGGTTTCCTGACCTCCTTGGCCCTGTTCTCAAGGACCCTGGAGGGTGGAGCTTTCTGCTGCTGCTTCTAACCATTGCTTGTGTTTAAGAACCTCTTGGGAGGCTGCTTAGGTTTCCTCTAAGGCAATCCATTACTTTCTGTGGCTTTAAGTCCTCTGGGGTGGAGCTTTGCGGGTAGGAAGGAAACACCGTAATTATCCCTGACATTCCCGACACATGCCACTTCACCTGTGGATTTCCTAGACTAGTTTTTTGTTGCTGTGTGACCATATTACCACAAACTTTGTGACATAAAACAATACACATTTATTTCACAGTGGGTCCACCAAACTGGGTCTTCTGCTTGCAGTGGTATTTCTCAGCCTTTTTAAAAATATCACAGGATACTTGACCCTATAACTAAACTTCCACAGCACACTGAAGTTATATTGATTCAAAAAAAGAGGAAAAAAAGAATACATTTACTGTGCTTTGAACTTCTTTCAAAAAAAATTGTTATTGATCTTTAAAAGTTTTCAAGGCACGCCTAAGATCCTCTCACGGCACACTAGCTGAAAATCACTGGTTTAGGGTCTCACAAGGCTGTAGTCAGTTTAGCTCCATGGTTCTCAGCTGTTCCCTTGGCTCAGGTTATATCAGGGAGGCCTGGGGAGGTTTCAAGGGGGAAGTCCCTCACGGTGTAGGCACCGCTGTGGGGCCAGACTCAGGAGGCCATGAGTAGAGGGGGACTGTAACATGGTGCCCTCTGGCTAAGGGTTTCAACCTTCACGCCACCAGACCCCCATCCAGGTCTTGATAGATCAGCCTGTAATAAGAATCAAAAGAAAAACACAGATTTTCTGGGTAGAAAAGGTCAGAGATATTTATAGCTGGACTTAATCCCCAAACAGAGCGTGACTGAAGATCAGGTTAGCAGCAACCATCAGATGGGATGATCTGAGTGGTTACACGACAGGAAGCGTGGTTGTGGGAGGAGAGGGTTCCCACTCTTCAGGCCCAGCGTGGGAGAGGGAGAAGGGCCTGAGCTTGGCCATGCAGCCTCCCGTGGCAAGGACCAGGGCTTCCCTTCCCACCACTCCTCCAGGTCAACAAGATGTCACTACACAGGGCCTGGGAGGGTCCTGGGATTTTGAAAATAGAGAAGGTGCCCACAGAACAAGTCAGGGGGACCAGCAAAGTCAAGGGTCTCTCACAGGTGTCAGTCCTGCTGACCGTCTTTGGGGACATGCTGGATGCTTGGGAGAATAGGCAGGGCTGGTTCTCATCCCAGCCCAGCAGCACGCTCTCTAGGGCAGATCCCAGGTAGAAGGTGGGCATTGCCTCAGACCCCACAGCACTCCTGGGCACTCACCTGAGGGGGCACTGCTGGCCCAGATGTCACCTCCACACAATCTGTCAAAACTGTTCAGGTCTGATTGCCCCGTCTGACACCCACGTGAAACTCCCTTGCCGCTTTCTCTCGACTGTCTCTTGCTTTCCTTGAGTTTCTGAGGAAACCCTCTAAATTTCAGGGCCTAGAAAACCTGCTAGTTTTCCTCATGTTCTTCTCAAATCTTTCTCCATGTTCGGAATCCTTCCTCTCAACAAATAACATCAACAAATAATAATAATGTCAAAAATAATTTGAATAAGATTTAAAACCACTGCACAGTCTCACCCCAACGGCCACTGCATACACAGGGGCTGAATCCAGCCTGTAGGCCACCACTGAGACTTCTGGCATTCCGCGAGGCCGGTCATGTTAGGTTGGGGTTCTAGACGTCTGCACGTGCAGAGGTGGACATTCCTGTGAAAGGCGTTTATTAGGAAGTGTTCCCAGGAATATTGGGGGTGGAGGGGGAGGATGTGGGACAGGGGAGGAAAGAAGGCCCAGCAAGGGCATTGTGGGCAGCAGAGTCCCACGGAAGGGAAGTGCTTCAGTCCTGTGGGGGCTCTGACAGGGACAGGTCTTAGCTCAAGGCATCTTGACTGGGGGCAAGAGCGCTGCAGAGGCCTTATGCCTGTGGTCATCTGTCGTCAGCCAGGGGCTGTCTCTGGGGGAACACAAATGTTCAGATGCTTCCTGCTCCCCACACAGTCAGTCCAAAGGGGGCTCCTAAAGCCCAGGGGCAGTCTCCCGAGGAAGACCAGCAAGTGCTGGCCACTAGCACATGGGGTAACCTGTGTGCTGGACAACAGGGAAGCTGAGCCATGAGATGTGGGAGCTGCACCAATAGCACCTGCTGTGTGGTGAAAATCTCTGTGTGAATGATGCCAGGGGTCGTCTGGAAGAAACTGATCTTGAGTGGAGTGAGCTCCCAGGATTGCACTTCCCTAGATCAACTGTAGTAAGACGTCATGGGGGCAGGGTTCACTAGTAACTAGTGACGAGTTCCCTCACGGCCAATCTTCGTAATTAGAGGCAGTGTCCACCTTGAGAAGTGCTAATGATAATGACTTCTTGCCAATTGATCCAACAGCAAATGCACCCTCGAAGTCCAGAACAAATGACACTGCTGGAAATCCGAGCCGGAAGACATGAAGGTTACTGCAGACTGAAAGAGATTAAGGATACGGTGGAAACTATGAGAAATGTCCTCAGTCTGGCTTCTCTTACAAAAGGGAGGCCAAACTCTTGGGAGATGTTTCTAGAAAAAAAAAAAGAGGGAGAGTGATGTGAGGATCCCCCCTAATTCCTAGCTGCCACCCTAGACTCCAGGAAGGTGGGGACATAAATGACCCCAACACCTTCACGGGTGAAGATCTCCCAGTGTTTCTGTGCCAGCCCCGGGACAGTGTCCTGCCATCTTGAGACCAGAGGATTTTGGATTTCTCATCAGGGAATATAATGGTTTTCTTGGCAGCCAAACAAATAGACAGAACTGAGCCTTTGTTTTATGTTTTTTTTTTTTTCTTTTGAGTTAATCACTCTAGTCTGACTCATGTGTTCTGAAAGCCCAGATGCCTGGGCAAAGTCATCAATAAACACTGTCAGTGTGTCCTGGGGTTTGACCCAATAATGGACTTAGTATTCTTCAGTTCAGTTCCACAAACATTTATTGAGTACCCACTATGTGCCTGGTATTGTCAGGTCTTGGGAGTATAACATTAGTAAGATTTAGGTGCTACCATTGGGAAGTTTTCTTTTAGAAGCCCAGTAGGAAACCCATGCACACACAACTTAGTGATCAGTTAATTGTGCTTTGCACATTGTATAGGAATTATTTCACCAAGGCTGAGTTGGAAGTGAGTCAGGGTTTTATATTTCTCTGTTTGTTAAGGAAAAGATAATGAGACACAGTCTTAGTGATGTGAACCTTTGTGAGACTATAAAACTAGAATTCAAGTAAAACCCCTTAGGCCAGAGAGAAGGTGAGGAGAATTTTATTGAGCTGAAAGAACAAGAAATAATCTTGAAAACCTTTTGCGCCTGAGATAAGAAGCAATTTGAGAAATTAACTGACAGATACACACCACAATGTTATTAGTGGTTTTCTTCAGGGGTTGGGATTTTGGTTGGGTTTAATTTTCTTTTTTTCTCTTTTCTACCCTTTGTTCTACCCTCCTCCTTAGTTCCTCTCTTCCTCCTTTCCTTCCCTCCTTCTTTCCTTCTTTTTATTTCTTTTTTATTTTTATTTAAAATTTTATCAGGCTTTATTGATATAGAATTGACGAATTAGAGTATAATTTGGATAAAATGTAATGATTTGACATACAAATACACTGTGTAACGATTAACACATCCAATTAATTAAGACCTCATCACCCATCATTAACCCTTCCTTCCCTGGTCCCCTCCTCTTTCTTCTCTCTTTTGCTTTGTTAGTATTTGATACATTTCCTACAATCTGACTTTAATTACTTTTACATAAGAAGGTCCTATGTTTACAATGAAATAACAGATTCTAAGGCACAAGCAAGGTCAGCCAAACTGGTGCCAAAGAGAGGCTAACTTGGCCATGGGCCGCAATTTTTCTCTGTCTCTTCCCATTCTCCCAGCATTTCACTATATCCATTATATTCGCTTCAGTGGCATCAGCACAGGGAAACTAGTGTCTAACTAACCAAATATATTTTTAAATGTCCATTAAAATAGCTCACAGACTCAGGTGCCTGTTCTTACCATTTTCCTCCCTTGGAGAGTCACAAAATAATCTTCTTCAGATCATTTCTTATCATTGAGAATGAAAACAATTAGAAAACCAGTTGGTCACTCAGACCAATTATTGACATCACTTTATTATTTTCTTAAAAGAAAACTTCCTTACAATAAGGTGTCAATGGCCCACATGAAGCAACCGCAGCCCCAGTGTTTTATTACATTCTGTATGGTAGACAATATGATAATGGCATCAACAATTACTCTATGTGGTAGAAACTTCCCTAAAAAGAAAAAAAATAAAGAACTTAAAATTATTTATGTTTGTTTAATAATGAAATACTGGTGGTGCCAAAAAAAAATATGCATTTTAAGCGATCTTTTAATCGATCATTCCCAAAAAGTATGAATTGCAGGTAAAATGGATGTGCATAGGATATCTAGGTATACGTGACTAGTAGTGGTACTGTCAATTCAACTTTGGGGAGTAATACGTAGTTAGCATTGCTTAAAATGCATATACATTTTTTGGAACTCTGTAAAAATAAAAATCCAGCCACACCAGAGGAGTTAAACAGAGAAACTGATGGAACATAAGTAATTTTATTTGTTGTTATCTGGTTTTGTTTTGTTTTTTTTATAGCCCTGTTGGTACCTAAGGATTTGGAGTTTGTGCCCTGAGCTAATGCTTTCCTAATTTTAGGTCACAACTCATTAAGACCTAATTGGTTGGGTGGGTTGAGACCATCAGTTTTTATATGAAACAGAATGGAAACGATCAGGGAGCAATACACATGTTAAGAGTGAGTATTGTTTCAGGGGAGTTGTGTTTTCAGAAAAGAGAGGGAGTGTTTTTGTTTGTTGGAGAAGGAGTGTGTATGTGTATCTGGTGGGGCGGCATGTAAATGCATTCTCATTGTGGCTTGTGGTTTAGAAATCATTGCACTGGACAGTCTCATGGTGCCACCGTGGGGGGTGGGGGGCTCGCATTGGCTCTAGTCACTTATGTGATGCTTATAAAGGCCTAGTGGGATGCTTCAAGGGGATTGAGGTGGAGGAGAAGCAGTTGGAATGGGAGACCTCCGAGACTCCTTCCAACCTTAGAATCCTGATTCTAGTTCCAACAGGGTTTATCACAAGCTAGTCAATAGAATGTGGCTGTCTAAGTTTTTTAAAATTATGTAGATAAATGATCAAAATCATGGTCCCATAATAAGCTCTGCAGTGACTCAAGATTTTTCTATCAAGTACTTTAAGGCCACTACAAGGGACATCAATACATTTCTCCAAGTTTCAGACCCATTCAGCTGCCTCCACATTAATGAGCTGTAGGCTTCTTGGGTGGCAGACTGTGAAGCCCTGGAATTGGCAGGGCAGTCCCCTTCAGTGTGTGTCCCCACCCTTCAGCAGCTGGTGTGGGAGCTGGGAAGCCAGTGGAGGTCTACACAGGGAGTCTGCATGAAGGGGACCATCCCTTCTCTGGAGGGGTGCAGCCCAGCTGCCTTGGAGGAGGCTGCCTGGGCTTGCAGGCTCAGGAGGGAAGCTTTCTCTCCTCCGTCCTTTCACCTTCCACTCTCAGGGCATGGCTTCTTCACTGCTCATCTAGGAATCATCCTCTTTGCCCTTCCTTCCCTTTGGCCAATTCATCACCATGTCCCATCTGCTGGGACAGTTGAGCTGCCCCTCATTGAGGCCACGGTCACGTTATTGGTTCTGTTCTGATGTTCCAGCGCTCCAGCTGCCTGATGCGCTGGTAAATGAGGTGCAGGAAGAAGCGCTCCACCCCTTCCACCACACCAGGAGTGCACACAGCTTGCTGTCCGCCAGCTTCTCTAGCGTGTGCAGGCGGGAGCGGAGTGATCCTAGACTTCATATGTGACATCCAAGTGTCGCAGTGTGAAGCTGACCCTCTTCTCCATGGAAAGAATGGGCGTGCAGGCATTTTTAAACCTGTGGTCAAGCCAGGAGAGTTTTGAACACAGCATCAGTCAAGTCGTCAGAGTAAAACACTTCGGCTGCAAACAGTACGGTGGTATGATCCTACAGGTCAGGAATTTCCTCCTCTGAACACCTGAAGGGGACCTCGGGATCTGGCCAGGGGTGGTCCGTCAACCAGTCTAGTTCTTTGACCTTAACTACACCACCTCCATCCAGCAGCAGCCAGGTGGCTGTTGAGGACAATGTTTTGCTCGCATACGGCCAAGAGATCTGCACTGACATCTCTTCAAGAAGAGGCCCGAGCCACAATGGCTGCCACGATACTGGCAAGCCCTCTGCTGGCCCCGAGCTCCAGCACAGGCAGCCTCAGAAGAGGCCCGGTTGGAACAGGCTGCGGTGCACCAGGATCAGGGCGCTCTGCCACACCTTGGCTGCCCCGCTGAGTCGGGATCAGAGGTGGCCGGCAGTCTTCTCAACACGTCCAAAGCCCTGGCCTCGTTCAAATGAGCTCCCACCTCTTCCTGGCCAGCCGAAATTCTCCCTCCTGTTGCTACCTTCTGGAGGGCCCCTGGGCTGCCTGCCCCTGTGGGAGGAGGCTGCTCTCTGTGAGCATCTCCGCCATCACCACCCTCAGCTGGAGTTTTGGCTCCACAGCAGCTTAGACTGGGAAAGGAAAACGGGTTTTTCCGGGCTGTTTAACTGTACCACGAGGGGTCTATGGTTCCGCGTGTACAGGTGGAAGTCTGCTAGCACAGTGTTGCTTCCAAAGGTGACCTCGTTCGTGGCTGGGAAGGGAAGGAGGTGGTACGAACTGCACCATGGCCCAGACTGGATGTTAATCCTGGGACAGGAGCACCCACTGCCAGTTGTGACCTGGAGTCCCACCCTGCCCCATCACCTCGGGACTCGGGGCCCTCCATGGCAGGCGACTGATCTATAGCCTTTATTGTTCTTATTTTCTGCCACGCTGATTGAGAAGGAGGAAAGCCAGTCTGCACCAAAAGATGGAAATGAAGAAGTGCGGAAAGAAGCCGGATTGAGAGAAGAAGGGGCAGAGTTGTGCAGCCTGCCCCGGAGCCCCCACTTGCAGTTTTCTGAGATCCCGCGGTATCCCTGCCTCGCCCATGGTTTGCCTGCTGTCTTCCTGGGTTTTGTGAGCCTTCCAGGGCCCACTCCAGCATTTCCCTAACCCAGTTTCTGTTGCTTTGCTTGTTTGCTCATGCAAGTCTAAGCTGCTAACTAGTACCAGAGACTTCTCTCTCAGTAGCCTGAGTATAGCATATTGTCGGGAAACAAAGTAATTTTCTATGCTAAATGGATGACAAGATAACTTCGCATTTGGTGGTTACAGTGAATCAGTTGTCTTTGGTTTAAGTAGAACATGCTGGGTGTGTGTGTGTATGTGTGTGTGTGACCATGTGTGCTTGAGCCGATGCTGACTCCCCAGGATAAAGCTCTTGGGGGCTGGAAAATGTAACCATTAAAGAACTTTCAAAGGAGTCACATGTCTCCCTGTTGCTTATGAAATTCAGATTAATGAGTGGGTAGATGAAAACTGGTTTTCCTGACAGCTTCTATCATCTCTTTATGCTTTCGGAGAAAGATTATTTTCAGACTCAGAGTCTTTACTGAGAAATGCAAAACTATTCAACAGCCACACAACTGGGTAGTTCAGAATTCTTAACCTGAGGTATGAGAATAGATTTCAGAGAGTCTGTGAATGTGCATGGGGAGGAAAAAAAACCTCTTTATTTTCACTAATCTCTACCCAAAGAATTAGCATTTTCTTTACAGTTTCATGTCTGTAGCAAATCACCGTTGTACAAGTAGTCCCCAACTATAGAAATTACAGATATTTTCGTATCATATTAAAGTATCAACAGATATCTTGAAGAGTTATTTGTGCTTATCATACTTTAAATCTGCGGGACCTATTAAGTCCTCTGCTAGATTCTGTTATTTTGCATACACATTCCTTTATCAAAATTATAATTACATTTCTGCTTAACTGGTTTGTTTTTATGTATTTTGTTTTATGCATTTAAAAGAATAATTTGCAAAATAGATTGCTAGGATCCAGGGGTTCTAAAACACCAAAAGCAAAACAAACAAAACCCAAGGAAATTTGGTGATAATACTACCAGTCTGACTTTATTGCTTCATAGGACAGAGTTGATTCCTAGTGATGTTCTAGTCAAGTATTACTGCATGGTAAGACACGGTGCAGTATGTTAAGTGTACTCCAAGTGGGTGCAATATGTTAAAACAAATCATTTTGCACCCAGGTCTTCCATTTAGCCAGAGCTGGATGTGCTCAGCTCCTCTCTGCTCCATGTGGCAGCAGCATGGGGACCTTGACGGAAAGATCCACTTTGAAGATGACTTCAGCAGGAGTTTTGTGCCTCTCTGCACGTCCTCTCCTCTGAACACTAGGCTGCAGGCTGTCTGCTTCCTAAACAGTATACCAGATACTGGATGTTGCCAGTCTCTCAAGACTCGAGACTGGCAATCAGTGCAGTGTCCATTCCACTGCATTTTCTTGTTTAGGCAGTCAAGGGGCCCGGTCAGATTCCCATTGCATCTTTGCACTTTTTGTTGGTAATTTGGCTATTTAAAATGTCCCCCAAGTGTAGTGCTGAAGTTTTGTCAGGTGTTCAAAAGAATCTAGAAGGCTGTGATGCCCGTTACAAAGAAAATACAAGTATGTATTAGGTAAAGTTTGTTCAGGCACGAGTTATAGTGTTGTTGGCTGCTGAGTTCAGTGTTAAAAAATTCAACTATATATATTAAATAAGGTGTTTTTAAAAAGAAACACACATAAAACAGGTTATATATTGACTAGTTGACTAAAATACTTTGACAACAGGCTCTGTATTTCCCCATGAGGAATGCTTTAATTATTTGCTAAAGCAGTGTTTGCAATGGCTTTAAAGAAGATAATAACCTCCAATAACTAGAATTAACTGTAGGTACACATGTGTTTATTTATGCAACTATTAAAAATAATGAAGTACAGGCTTAGTGCCCATAGCACAGTGGTTACAGTGCCAGCCACATACACCGAGGCTGGTGGGTTTGAACCCGGCCCAGGCCAGCTAAACAACAATGACAACCACAACAAAAAATAGCTGGCTGTTGTGGCCAGAGCCTGTAGTCCCAGCTACTTGGGAGGCTGAGGCAAGAGAATTGCTTAAGCCCAAGAGTGTGAGGTTGTTGTGAGCTATAATACCATGGCACTCTACCGAGGGTGACAAAGTGAGACTCTGTCTTAAAAAAAAAAAAAAAGAAGTACAGACATATTTATTAGCAGAGATGACAGTGTTACATATGTGGTAAGGCCTCACAGGGAACTATCTGAAACTTTTCGTTCGTTTGTTTTTGCCAGTGAATAATGGTTATCCTTGGCTGATGAGGTTTGAAGTGATTTTTAATTTTTTTTTTATATTTGTCTTTACTGTTTGAAAATTTTCTCTGAATTCATGTCATTTTTATTATTGAAAAAAAGTAGGTATTTTTATTTTGAAAAACCAAGTATGTGTGAGACTACTTAATGGTTAACACTTTGGAATCTGTAAGAGAGAACTAGTAGAATGTCTTTATTTTTCTAATTCTTATTCTTGTATTCCCAACACATTGATACTAAGATCCGACATTGCTCAGAGCACTGTTCTATATCTCGGGATCCATCACAGAAGAAAACACCAAATATCTTTCCTGTAGTGGATCTCCTGTTCTTGGAGAGGAGTGGCCCCTGGGGAATGAAGTTTAGTTTTCTTGTGGTCCGGAGTTGTGTAGGCTTGTCTGGAAAGAATTCCCTCAGCTATAGGTTGAGCCATCTTCAGCCTGGATGTTCCAAGGCCCTCACTACCCCAATCCTTCTCAAGGTTGCAGCTTTATAGAATACAGATCTAAAGTTTGGAGGAGAAAATTAAAATCTTTATACACAAAAAATAAGTAAAGAGGGGCAGTACCTGTGGCTCAGTGAGTAGGGTGCTGGCCCCATATAATGTGCGTGGCAGGTTCAAACACACCCCAGGCAAACTGCAACGAAAAAAATAGCCGGGCATCGTGTCAGGTGATTGTAGTCCCAGATACTCAGGAGGCTGAGGCAAGAGAATCACCTAAGCCCAAGAGCTAGAGGTTGCTATGAGCTGTGATGCCACCGTACTCTACCGAGGGCAACAAAGTGAGACTCTTTCTCTAAAAAAAAAAAAAAAAGAAAGAAAGAAAGAAAAAAAGAAAAGAAAAATAAGCAAAGACCCATTAATTTAAAAATAGATAAGTACCTATGTTTTAACTTGGCACTAAATCCCTCAAAGTTGGAAATATTTTTAGCAAAGATAGCAGAGCAAAATATTTTCTTCATTTACAATTTCATGATAACAACTTTGAGAATGAATATTGTGCTGGGTGGTGGATATAAGGGAAAGTTATTTTGCTAATCTCTCTACTTTGGGGTGTATTTGAAACTTTAAATTAGAAAAATTATAATATCAATCACATTTTGGTAATATCTCTAGGGTGACTGGCAAAGACACAAATACATTCTAGGAGAACCTGTGCCAGGACTCTTTTCTGGACACCCACTGAAAATGAGCTAAAATTCAAAATTCACAAGGAACCAATATGTTAAGAGTGAGTCAGTTGAAAAGACAAATAGAAGAATTGAATCTCCCAACTACTTTTAGATGATGTTGTAATTGGATATAGAATATAAACTGTTTAAATATTTTAAAAGTAAAAAATTAAATAGAAAACATGAGCCGAATAATATGCTGTCAGAAAGATTTTAGAATTTCTAGAAATTAAACATATAGAAATCAAATTCTCACTTGAAAGGTTAAGTAGATTAAACATAGCTAAAGAGAAAACTAGTAAATTGGAAAACAGATTAAAGCACACAACACCAAGGGACAAACAGATAGGAAATATTAAAGAAGTTAAGAGACACAAGAATATACTAAGAAAGCCTAATATATATCTAATTTAATACCAGAGAAAGGAGAAAACACAGCAGAGAAAATATTCAAAGAGATATCAGCAGAAAATTTTCCAAAATTGATGAAAGAAATAGATCCTAAGATGCAAGAAGCACAGCAACATCTACATAACAAAATTAAAAACAACATTGTCAGAATTCCAAAGATAAAACAAACAAAAATAATTAAAAACAAGCAAAATGATAGAACAGATTAGCTACAAAGAATAATTATTAGATCAACCACATATTTCCTCATTAACAACAATGAAAGCAAAAGACAATGAAATACTATCTTCAAAGAGTTGAGAAAAAATAACAATGTAGAGTTTTAAACTACTTTAATCCATCATGAACACAAGGATGAAATAAAAACATTTATGGGCTCACAAAAAGTGAGGGACTTATTTCTTAGAAACCTAGACTTAAGGGACATCTGCAGGATGTCATTTTATAAGGAAACTCTGAACCCAGAAGGAAGAACTGAGATCTATAATGCAGAATGAGGCTTAAGGAGTTCCCAAACCTAGGACTGCCTGGTATGGTGGTACAGAGGTGCTACATCTGGGGATGCCGGTTACATTGTAGACAGTGTAGCTTGTATGTATATTATGTGAGCTATTATTGTGGGTTATATGTATATTACAGAATGAATATTACATAATATTACATAAGCATATTTGGAAAGAAGCCCCTTTTCCTAATTTGCACGAAAATGCTGTGTGAATTAGCAGCACCCTGGAAGAAACATATGAATAAAGCTAACAAATACTGAATGTATAGTATAACAGCAATAGAGGCAATAATTGCAATATAAAAAGAGAAACAAGGAGAAAAATACTCGATAAAAATAACATTCAAAAGAAATAGATTGTTAAGATTAAAATCATTCTAAGGTCCTTCTGTTGATATGGAGTAGAGAGATTTGTAAAGGTTGCCTGTTTAAAAGAAACAGCAATCTTTCTCATATGGAGCATTTTAAAATAAGGCAGAAGGTCTAATATGCAGATTGTACACTGTCTGTTAAGGCAGACACCCGCAACTGCTTACCCCCCACTTAAAAGATATAGGATGGAGTGTAGAGGGCAGTGTCCAACTCCTGTGAAGGAAGGGAGACAAATGTGGAGCTCCCAACCTGGAGCTGCATCTGCCAGGGTTCACTCTCCCTCCCCCACGGCCTCCCTGTCATAACCTTGGACTGGCCCCACTGAGTTTTTCTAGAACCTGAAGAGTCTTATTCAGTAGCTCTGGCAACCCCAGGGCCCACCAAGCTGCCTGGAGGGCAGCTCAGCTAACTGCAGCCCATCTCCCGTGAGCTGTAGCACATCAGAGCCAGTCACAGAAAATGGATCATCCTCCAAAACTAGACTATTTAACATCAAAGTTACACAAGTTTGCATACGTATGTCATTCATTTATTTGAAGTTTAAAAACATGGAAAATTTTACTCTGGTTTTTCTTCTGATTGAATAAAAACATAAGAAAACATTACTATACATTGTTTGGGGATGTATTTACATGTAGGAAAGGTACAAGGACATGCATGAAATTGATCGACAGAATTTAGAATGCTGATTACTGCTAGGAAAATGTGATTGGGAGTGGTAAACACGGGCCTTTCACTGTATTTGCAATGTTTCATCACTTAAACACTGAGTGATGGGTGCAGGTATGTTCATTGGATTGTTCTCTGTGCTTTTTCGTCTCCTTGAAATGCTTCATAATAAACTGACACAGATATGAGTCTTCAAATTGGAAAAGCTTATCACATACCAAACAATGTATCTACAATATTGATATCAATATCTAATAATATTGATACTTACACACACATCATAATGGAATGAGAGAACATCAAAGTTAGAGAGAAAAACCTAACCACCATCAGAAGGTAACTGAGAAAGAAAGAGGGAAGTAACACAAATAACAGCAGGCTGGGCGGCCCCCTAGCTCAGTGGGTAGGGCACCGGCCACAGGCAGTGAGGCTGGCGGATTCAAACGTGGTCTGGGCCAGCTAAAACGACAACTGTAACAACGACAGCAACAAAAAATACCCAGGGGTTGTGGCGGGCACCTGTAGTCTCAGCCACTTGGAAGGCTGAGGCAAAGAATCGCTTAAGCCCAAGAGTCTGAGGTTGCTGTGAGCTATGATGCCACAGCACTCTACCCAGGGAAACAGCTTGAGACTCTGTCTCAAAACAAACAAACAAAAAACCAGTAGGCTTAAAACAATAAAATTTATTCTTTTACGGTATTAAAGGTCAATAAATCCAAAACCAGTTAAATTAAGATATCAGAGGGGCTCTGCGACCTTCAGGGGCTCTAGGAGGGAATCTGTTTTCCTGCCTTTTCCAGTTTCCAGATACTGCTCACATTCCCTAACTCACGGTACCCTTCTATTTTCAAGGCCAGCAGTGGCCAGGCAGGTCTCTTTCATGCCGTATCACTAAGACACTGACTCTTCTGCCTCCCTCTTCCACAAGTTCCCTTGTGATTACATTGAGGCCATCCAGATAATCCACAATAATCTCCTTATTTCAAGGCCAACTGATTGGCAACATTAACTCTATTTATAACATTAATTCCCACTAACCATGTAACATAGTGCATTGACAGGTTTCAAGGATTAGGTTGTGAACATCTTTGGGGGACTATTCTTTTGCCTGCCACACTGATTTAAGCTCCATTTATTCTGAAAATAGGAAGTAAAATGACAAAATTAAAAAATCAGTGGATGAGTTAGGTGGAATATTAAGTATAGTTGAAGGTGGAGTAAGTTAACTCGAAGATGTATTTGAAGAAATTGTATCTCTGAATTCTAAATGTAAACAATCATATGTATCACACAAGGGCTTACAACAAGCAGGAAAAGATGCATAGCAGATGCTGTTGGTGTCTCACCCACAGCTCCTGGTCCTACTCCGAGGCTCACCTAAAGCCAGTCCTGTTACATACTTGGGGCTTGCTGGATCTCTGTCTGGGCTTTGTCTGGTGGCAGAATTGAGCTCGGCTGGCCCGGGGCAGCTGGAGAAATGCCCAGTTTTCTCAACCTGTTGGAGGGACCGTTTTGAGACATGTCTGACAGTCTCTTCAGAGTTCCCAGCAGAACAGTGCTCTCTTTACCAAACCTTTAGTGCCTCTCTCCTTCTTATGTCTCCCTTCTCTACTCCTTTACCAGCTTCCTGGAATCGCCTCCTAAATGAACAGCTTACATCCACATTCTTGTCTCAGCTCTCCTAAGAGGGAACCCAAATGAAGACAGAGCACAAAGATGGGCATTTGGGAGCCATTTGCCTGGTTTGCGGGAGGAATAGGAAGATCTGCTTGGGTGGAATGGTTTTGGACTTCCCCTACAGATGGCCTCCTATTGAGTGTCCTTTTTGTCTCAAGAAAACCATGAAGAATAAACTCCGAGTATGTATTTTATAAGGAAGTGCTTTAAGACACACAATAGAGCACGTTTCAGTTCTAAACCAAGAATTGCATGTGAGGGGTTGCCAGGAAAGCCACAGACTCTCGTTACCTCTCTTGCTATCTCTTTCTCTCTCTGCCTCTCTTTCCTCCAAGGAGAAAATTAGTCCATCTGACATTCAGTCCCTCCTGCTATGAACCCTGCACTGGGGCTCAGGCTGCAGATCCTTGGACAGCCTTGCATCTATGGCTTCACAATCCCACCGCTGGCCAGGGATGTACAACCAGTGGCCCTCTGGTCTCATGCAGACTGTATGAGGACTATTTTGCTTATCTGCGGTGTTGGATATTGCAAGAATTATGCATGGACCTTTTTTGTTGTTGTTGTTCATCACCTTTCATCAATGTTTGTGTATTTATTATGTGGTCCACAACAACTCTTCTTTTTCCAGTGTGAGGCAGAAAAGAAAAAAGTTTGGACACTTCATGCAAAAACTTGGGCGGGCCAGAGGTCAGTGCAGGCTCTCAAGGTCTTCGGCATTCTGAGGTGAGACGTCAGTGGCACAGGCTCCTCAGCTGTGCCCCCTAGTGGAGGGGGGAGGATGCAGGTATGCACAACAGACTCAGCTCATTTCTCTGCTGTGGGATCAGCCTCCTGCTCCTCTTCACTGGAGGCTCTTTCTGGTACACAGAGCATCCCTTGCCAAAGTATTGGGGACAAGAAATGGTCCAGAACACACTGTTCAGATGGGTGCCTGAGCAGCCCAGCCAGAAGACAGCAAGGAATTTTCAGGAGGAACAGAGGAAGTGGGGAAAGACGAGGCCTCTGAAAGGCTTGTACTTTGTACATCCAGCTCCTCTTCTTGTATCCAGAGGCCTTCCTCTCTCAGATTAGTGTCCGGTTTACCTATGAGATTGAGAACTCATGGTACACAGACACACGATATCTGAGCTTTTCGCATGGGTGCCAGTTGGGAGGAAAGATGTGCACTTCTCATGTCAGTGTAGACATCTAACCTCTCTTCTTATTGCTCAGGCTGTGCCAGGGCAGGTAAGGGTTCTCCTTTGTGTACCGACAATACACTGTCTGTCCTTCCAGTCCAGTTTGTTATTACTTTATAACTGCCTGTCTATGTCCCCACTAGTCTGAGCCCCTTTGAGAGCAGGAACTGTACCAGTCAGCTACTGCTTCAATAATGCTGCATAACAAACTGCCCCACTGCCCAAATGTCAGTGCCTAAAACAAGCTTTTTGGGGGTGGGTCTTAGTTTTGTCGGTCAGCTAGGCTTGACTTCAAACTATAGGTGAATCTGGGTTCTCTCTAGACCTGGAGCATCCTCTTCTTGTGGAGAGTGGCAGGAGCTCATAAGGAGCCCACCATGCAGGTACTTCTGAAGCCTCTGCTCACATCACATCCACCCATGTTCTATTGACCAAGGTAGGTCACATGGCCATGCTCAAAGTTGGTGAGGCAGGGATTTACCTTTACCCAAAGTAGAGGACAAGAGGAGCGGGGCTAGGCTCACAGGGCCTATGGATTACTTACATGCCTTGGAAGCCTCGGTATTACTCATGGCACGTGCCACATGGTGGGTATTTAGCAAATAATGAATGAATGAAGACAACCAGAAGGTTGTGTTCTATTTACTATGGGTAGTAAGGACACGATGGCTTACAGAATCTCTCACAGAGAGCTTGTATCACATAAAAGTGAGACAATATTAGGTGTGCTGCACAAATTTTTAAAGGTCATTAATTAAATCATCTACGAAAGACGCTCAAAGCACAGTAACTATATTCTTTATTTTACTCTTTTTTTTTTTGATCAACATAATTTAAGTGTGCCATAGAAGTTTAACTACAGGTTCAACTGTGCCATGAGATAAAAAAGGTTGAGGAACACTGGTCTAGAATGTAGATTCCCGTGCTTCCCTTATTAACTGTGGCATTGTGCCTCAATTTTTCTTCTACAGAATGGGAATAATGATACCAGCTTCATCAGGCTACTGTGAAAATTTAATGAGACCTCTATGTAAAACCCTTAGTAACATGTTTGGAGCTTCAAAAGCACTGGTGAATAGTAGCTGTTATTATCATTATTGCTACCATCTTGTATTCTGCCAGTAAGGGGAAAAAATGGAGAAAGGTCTAGGCATAGACTCTTCCAGCCTGACTCAGTTTTGCCAAGAATCATGTCTCCTTAATAACCTAGACCTAGGAATTGTGGGGAGGGAGGAAGAATATGCATAATCATGGATAATATGCAAGGGCCTAAATTCCCTCTCCTGAGCCTGGGTATGGAGGTGTGGGCAGGCAGGGAAGAAGTTACCTAAGGACATTATGGGCACCCCTTCTATCCCAAAACCTGGTGCTGACTTGCAGGGAGCAGGAGCATGGGCCTCTGGGGGCAGCTTGGTTAGAGGCCATCTCTGGAGTATGTCTGGGATAAGGCAATGTCCCTAATCATGTGTCAGGTGGGTAGGCAGGACGACATTTCTGATCCTCTGGCTGGGTGTCTCTTAGTGGTGGAGGTAGCCGTGCCTGTAACAAATCCTGTTGGAAGGGCATAGTCCAGAGGAACACGGGCCAGGGTTAACCTCCTCCTCCCCAGCACGGTGGAGTTACCTGGACTCGGGCAGGCAACTAGTTGGGGCAGTCTGGACTGCTGCTGCCACTGCATCCACGGAAGCCTGTGCCCCTCCTCCAGCTGCTGTGGCAGGTGTGGTTGGAGAGTTAAGCACTGGGGAGGAGAAGATGGGCAGGTGGTTTCCTTCTGCTGCACCCTTGGTGCCATGGAAGCAGGATAGTGCAGGAAATGAATATAATCCCACGTCCTCCCCTTATGACCTACATGACAAAGGGAAAATTTTCCCTTTCCCATAGTCTAGTCCCATTGTCTGTTAGCCGTGGAGGTTGGGCTCCATTCTTTCACTCAGCGAATATTAATTGAGCAACCATGATGAGCTAGGTGCTGTTCTAAGGCCCTGGAGACGTGCCTGTCAAGAGGTTAGGTTATCAGTTAATATTATTAGACTTTTCTCTATATAGTAGAAAGCCCAAAGAATAGAAGCTTAAACAACATAGGGGTTTATTTATTTCTGTCACATTAAGAAAAGCCCTGTAGATCAGAGCTAGTACGGTAGCTCTACAGGGACGCTCTAGAGCTGCAATGTCATCAAGGGGGCATGGTGTCTTCTGCTTCTCAGTTCTGCCATCTTCAAGGGTTGACTCTGTCATCTGGCTGATAGAAAGAGGGCTGCAGCCGCCCTAGCCAACTTTCTAACAACATTGATGGGAAAGACAATCTTTTCCTTGTGACTACTGATCTTGCTTCAAGTTCACTGATCTTTCTTCTGCTATCTCAAATCTGGTTTTGAGCCCTTCCAGTGGATTTTTCATCTCCAATTTCCCTTGTGATTACTTCCTTGACCAATTGGTAATTTAGAAATATGTTGTTCAATTTCCACATATTTGGCTATTTCCCAGATAGCTTTCTGTTGTTAATTTTTAATTTAATTCAACTGGTCAGAAAAGGTCATCTGTATTAAATTAAATCTTTTTATATGTATTTATTAGGACTCTTACTGGTCCAGTATATGATCTACCTGGAGAATGTTCTACATGCATCTGAAAGGAATATTCTGTTGTTAGATGGAGTGATCTACAAATGTCAATTAACTCAAGTTGGTTGGTGGTGTGTTTCGAGTCTTTGCCTGGCTCCGTGGATTCGTGTACGGAGAGAAGAGTGCTGAAGTCTACAAACATAATCGTGGATGTGACTGTCTCTCTTTTCGGTCCTTGTTTTGATTTATGTATTTTGCTATTTATGCTCTGTTATTGGGTGGATATGCATTTAGTAATTTTATGGTTTTTTATGATTTGAACCTTTTATACTTATGAAATTTTCCGGTTTATCCCTGGTAATACTGTAATTGCTAGAACTGAATCCTACTTTGCCTGTATTATGGCTCCTTGAATTTTCTTAGGATTATCAATGTTTGTGTGGCATCACATTTTCTAGTCTTTAACTTCTAATCTACCCAAGCATGTTTTTTTTTTAAGTATGTTTCTTGTAGATAGCACATAACATGAGTCTTGATTTTTAGATTCCAGTCTAACAATTTCTACTTTTTAACTGGAGTGGTTGGCCAATTTACCTTTTTAACTTTTTTTTTTTGAGACAGAGTCTCATTCTGTCTCCCTGGGTAGAGTACCATGGCCTCCATGGCCTCTCAGCTCACAGCAACCTCAAATTCCTGGGCTCAAGTGATCTTCTTGCCTCAGCCGGAGACTATAGGCACCCATCACAACACCTGGCTAGTTTTTCTATTTTTAGTAGAAAGGGGGTCTCACCCTTGCTCAGGCTGGTCTCGAACTCCTGAGATGAAGCAATCTACCCACTCAAGCCTCCCAGAGTGCTAGGATTTACAGGCTGTGAGCCACCATACCCAGCTAGCCAATTGGCGTTTAACATAATTATCCATGTAGTTAGATTAAAGCTACCACCTTGCTATTAATTTTCTATTTGTCCCCTCTGTTCTTTCTTCTACTTTTTCTCTTTTTTGGACTTCTTTTGGGCAGAGTAATTTTTAATGTCACTACTGGCTTATTAGTTATAGCTATTGGTTTTGGAGATTTAAAAAATACATCTTTCACCTGTTCCAGTATATCTTCAAATGCTATTAAATCACTTCATGTAATAGTGTGAAAGAACCTTAGCACAGCACACTTCCACTTCCCCCACTTATCCTTTGGGATATTACTGTCATACATCTTGCTTCCACGTGTGCCATAAACTACATGGTATAGGGCAGCAGCTGTGGTTCAGTGAGTAGGGCACCGGCCCCATATACTGAGGGTGGTGGGTTTGAACCCAGCCCTGGCCAAACTGCAACAAAAAAATAGTCAGGCGTCGTGGTGGGTGCCTGTAGTTCCAGCTACTAGGGAGGGTGAGGCAAGAAAATCGCCTAAGCCCAAGAGCTGAAGGTTGCTGTGAGCTGTGATGTCACAGCGTACTCTACCGAGGGTGACAAAGTGAGACTTTGTCTCTAAAAAAAAAACAAAAACAAAAAAACCCACACAGTATACTATTAGCATTTTACTTTACACAGTCAATAAAAATAAGAAAAAACTACTCTTCCTATTTACCCATATATTTACTATTTCCCCCACTACTCCTTTGAGAAGATTTGAGTTCCCATCTCCTATCTTTGATCTCTGTCTGAAGAGCTATCCCTAATATACTTTTGTAATGAAAGCTTGCTGGTAACAAATTATCTTCTTTTCTCTCTCTAAAAAAAAAAAGTCTTAATTTTGCTTTCATTTTTGCAAGATGAGGGAGGGTATAGAATTCTCAGTTGACGGGGTTTTTCCCCCTTTCGGCGTTTTAACCCTGTCACTCCATTGTTTTTTGGTTTGTGTAGCTTCTGAACAGAAGTCTATGAAATTCCTAGTACTGTTCCTCTCTACATAATGTCTATTTTTCCTCTGTTTTTAAGATTTTCTTTTAATCATGGATCGTGAAAAATTGGATTGTAATGTCTTGGTATGGTTTTCATTGTGTCTATCTTGCTTGGTGTTCACTGAACTTCTTGGATCTATGGGGTTGTAATTTTAATCAGATTTGCAAATTGGGCTATTTCTTTAAACATTTCTCCTGTCTGTTCTGTCTCCTTCTGGGACTCCTACATATATTAGATTGCTTGATAGTGTCCCACAAGTCTCTGTTCTGATCTTTTTTTTTTCCCTAAGTCTTTCTTTCCCTTTGTGCTTCATTTTGGATAGTCTCTATCATTATGTCTTCAAGGTTGGTGAACATTTTTTCTTCAACATATAATCTGCTACTGATCTCTGCCAGTGAATTTCTTATGACAGATATATATTTTTTAATCTCTAAAAGTTTTATTTGTTGTATCTTCCATTTCAATTCTCATTATGTTTATACATTCCTGTGAAACCTGCAAAATATTTACAACACATATTTTTAAAGATCTTATCCAGGCATCCTCAAACTATGGCCCACGGGCCACATGTGGCCCCTCGAGGACATTTATCCAGCCCACCAGGTGTTTTTGCAGCCACTGCCTGTCCTGCTTAGCAGCTGACTTGTCCCGGGGCCCACAGTCCGGCTCTACAACAGTCTGAGGGACAGTGAACTGGCCCCCTGTTTAAAAAGTTTGAGGACTCCTCATCTTATCTGTTAATTCCATAATCTCTATTACCCCAGTTTTGTTTCCACTGTCTGACTTTTCTCCAGGACTTAGGTCACATTGTTATGTTTCTTTAAATATAAGTTCCAAGTGGATGTTGTATATTATAGGTTTTACATTGTTAAATGCTGGATTTTGTTGTATACCTTTAAAGGGTGTTAAACTTTTTTTATGGCAGGTAGTAGAATCACTTGCAGATAAGCTTGGTCTTTCTGAGGTTTGTTTTTAAACTTTTAAACTTTCTTAGGGTGGGTCATGAGTAGCTTTAATTCTAAGATTAGTTTAGTCCCACTACTAAAATGTGACTTAACTGAGATCTCCACTATAGGTCTGAAAGTCTGAGAACACTCTACTCTAGCCAGTTAGAATTTGATCATCTCTCAGCCATGTGTGAGCTCTGTGAACTGTTCAGTTTATAGCTCCCTGGTTGTTCTTTTCTTAGCTTTGTGGAGCTTCAGTCTATGCTTATGTGATTTAGAATTTAGCAATAGATTCAGGAGATTCTTGTACAATTTTCTGGTGCTATTTCTTTAAGTAGCTTCTTCCTTTCTACCACTGTGGTTTGCAAATTCCAATCCCTTCTGCTTTTCTGGACTGTAATTTCTGTCTCTTCAACTCAGAAAGAGCTGTGCTGTCTGCTTAGAATCACCTTTTCTGCAGAAAGTGCCTCCAGACAGAAAGTCAAGGTGATAACAGACTCATTTTGTTTGATCTTTTCTCAGGAATTAGCGATGCTGAAAAATCTTGCCTTATATTTTTTGTTCAGTTTTTTAGTTAGCATTAAAATGACAAATCTGATCCCAGTTACTCTGTCATGCCTAGAAATAGATACTTGTAATATTCTTTTAACATCAATATCACTTAACACAATTCTGGTTACACAGTTAAAAGATTTTTTAAATAAAATATTAATAAAACATTTATTTACCAAATTATTACTTTTAAAAAATTGTGCATTTGTTTTCTTCATGACATGTACTAACCAACATGGAAGTTTGCAGTTCATGGAACAATCGAGTCCTAAAAATTGCATCTGATTAAAATTTGAGATAGATTAAAATGTATTCACAAAAAGTACAAAATAAGATTAACTGTGCATACAAGTATAGTTTAAAACGCATTTTAAATGAGTCACACTTTCATAGGCATTTAAATAATTCTGAGGGGGTCTCATGGGAGGTGAGAGAAGGGGATGTAAGCAAGTCGTGTTGGTGACAGAAGTGAAAATAGAGTCAAGAATTGTTACTCATTTCCATGGATGGTCACCTAGGGAATCTGGAGAAAACTACTCCAGAAAAATCATATTCTTGGGACATTTGGAAGAATTTTCACTTTTGCTTTATCTACGAGTAAATAGACCCTGTATGAATTTTTTAAAAAACAACATTTTCAAAACCGTTTTTCTATTTAAGGATATTAGGTGTAAGGTTTTCCTTCTCTGAAACCCCATACAACTTCTTGCTGTCAGCTGGTTCCAACTACAAGCTGGTTCCACCCTCAACTCTCACCACTCTCCTCTTCATGCTTATGCATAGCTGGTCTCAGGGCCTCTTCACATGCTGAAAAAGCTCTTCCTCTCCCGTCCTCCCACCTCGTTTTACTTGGATAGCTCATTGTAATTTTCAGTGTTTCAACTTAACTGCCTCTCATAACCATATAATTTTTTTGTTCGTTTGTTTTAAGAGACAGAGTCTTGTTCTGTCACCCAGGCTGGTATACACTGGTGTGATCATAGCTCACTGCAGCCTCAAACTCCTGTCTCAAGCATTCTCCTACCTCAGTCTCCTGTTTAGCTAGGAATATAGGTAACTGACACCAAGCCCAGCTAACTTTTCTTATTTCTTGTATACATGAGAGGGGTGGAGGTTTTGCCATGTTGCTCAAGCTGGTCTGGAACTCCTGGCCTGAAGTGATCCTTCTGCCTTGGCCTTACAAAGTGCTAGAATTATGGGTATGATCATTCTATTTAATAATCACTGGCACCTTCCTTTTCCAGGATTTATTCTATCAATACTAGTACCCTCAATTCTCCACCTAAAGACCATTCTTTTTACTTCAAGGAACAAGTGCTGGTCCTTTCTGGCCTGTTTACCCTCAGATCCATCACCTTCCTCTTCCCTGGCCTGCCCTGTACCTCTGAGGGCTGGCCTCTGTGGTTAGACTCCCTTGGTTTCCGGTTTACCTTGGTTTCTGACTTCTGCAGAGGCTAAGCCTTTGGGAAATGCTAATGAACATCAAAAGGAGGAGCGGAGAGAGGGTTTTCTTCCTTCCCTTATATTTTTATTTTGCCTTCACAAAGGCTGGAACTTCACTGTGCCTTCCGCTCACATTAGGTACCCTCTTGTTCCACAAGCCCAGGTCTCCATGGGCAGCTTCTATCTTGGTTCCAGTTCTCCCCAGATGGTCCCAGGCCCTGCACTCTGAACACGGCCTCCTCTCTTTGTCCCTTTGGCTTTTTTGGTTTTGTTTGTTTTAAATTTTAGATTATTATGGGGATGCGTGCATTTTGGTTATATAGTTTGCTTTTGTATGGTTAAAGTCAGAGTTCGAGGTGTGTGTTTCACCCAGAAGTGTGCAATATACCTGTGCGATGGACCCATGGGGGGATTTACCTATCCTTTCTCTTCATCCCCCAACTTGAACGTCATTGAATTTTGCTTCCATATACGCGCATAGGTGTTGATCAACTGGTTCCAATTTAGTATTGAAGACATGTTGGTGTTTGTTTTTCCATTCTTGCGATACTTCACCAGGAGAATGGTCCCCAAATCCATCGAAGTTGTTACAAAAGATACCAGATTGTTTTTTAAGGGTTGAACATTTGTCCCTTTGTTGAATGGCCTTCTACTACTGATAAACTCCAGGTTCCTTCTCCGTCCCAGATTTTTCAGCATTTCCATCACCCATATAAGTAACAAATGCCCCCCCGCCCCCCAATTCAATTTCCTCTCCTCTGCACACTCAGTTTCTTCTTTCTGGTTGAATCCAAATGATACCACATGTATCTCAAATTATAGGTTATCCACTGGTAAGTGTTTTAATCTAATGTCTGAATATACCCCCCCACACACACACACACACACACTCTCCATAAGAACAAGGTCTATTTTCTTCACTATAGAATCTTTAACACCCAGTACTGGGCTTGGCTTGGGTGGTTGCCCAATAAATATTTATAGAATAAGTGCTTGAAAAGGCAGGTGACAGTGATGTTATCAAATTTACCACCAATCCCAGGTGACCTGAGTATCTTCCCACCTTAGCTTAAGTCCTGTAGATGCACCACAGGTCTCATAGTGCGCAGTCCCTCATAGTTATGCAAAGGAGTTTTACTGTGGGGAGATCAGAATGATCAGCTTTGCTGCTATTATTATTTTCTCTTTCCTTTTTCTTTTTTTTCAAATTCAACTTCAGTGGAAAGAAAACTTTTTCATTTCCCATTTCAGCTCACTGAATTATTCATCAAAAATGTTCTGCTGGTATTTCCTCCTCTGTCAGAGTTCTGCTGTTCCAGAAACACTCTGCCCTGGAGTTGCAATCAGAGCAATTAGCAGCCCATTATGAGACTCAGGCTGTCCAGTGCCCTCAGGTTCCCGACCTGGGGCTCTGTTGATGGAGAGCCAGCTCTGCCTTGAGGTCAGATTTTCCTGCGGGGGTGGGGTCATCTTGAGTGCCAAACCCCATTACCGTGTTTCCCCCCAAATAAGACCTACCCAAAAAATAAGCCCTAGCAGGATTATATTTGTTAAATATAAGCCCTAACCAGATAATAAGACCTAGTGATGGATGTGGCTATGCAGCCACGCCATGCATTTCAGCATGGAGTGGTAAGAAGGACTAGAATACCTTTTATCTGCCACAGCTCCTTTCTCTGAGCCCTTTGCACTTGCGCGGGGTGGTGCCTGTGTGGTAACCGCAGTGGCAGGCATCCTATTGCACATGTGCCACTGGCTAGGGGAAAGAGTTCATGCATCACTAGTGCCAGCCCCACCAACAAGGTCGGCTCCCCCTGTCAGGTTCCAGAAGATGACTTAACTGTATTTGAATAAATGTAGATTGTTGTGTTATACTTAATAAAAATAAGACATCCCCTGAAAATAAGCCCTAGTGTGTCTTCTTGAGAAAAAATAAATATAAGACAGTGTCTTATTTTCAGGGAAACACAGTAATTGATGGGGAGCCCAGCAAGCACCCCATCTTCCTTGGCCAGGATGCTCTGATCAAGTAACCAAAGGCTAAGACACTCAGAGCTCAGAGCTTCAGCTGCCACCATCCTCTTGTCTGAACAGCTCATGTCTTTGGGCCTCAGTTTCCTTGGCTCTAGAGTGGAAAGAGCCTTCACCTGCCTGCCTCCTAGTGTCCTTGTGGCTGTATCAGGCCCACCTTGACCCTGAGCTCTGTCCACTGCTGGGGCTCCAAATGGCTTGGCAAATTGATATCATAAAAGGTTACTCCAGAAATCAATTTGCCACTAAGGATGATTTCTCTCCTGAAGGCGTTTCAGTTTTGTTACCAGTTTGTCCCTGTTATACGACCCCCCATGCCTGGGAGGGAGGATCAATTCTGCCTTCCTCCTAGTGTCTTTCACTTACATCTACCCTCAAACCCATCCTCAAAGGCCCATGTCCATGTCACCATCAGATCACTCAAAGATACAAGAACCTCACAACAGCTCTTCGGACAAGTAGGAGAGAGTGTGCTTCCCACCGTTACAGATCTCTCTGAGCTTTGTCTTGGAGCTCCTGTGTGGCGCTGTTAGCCAGGGGATACCGGGGTGCCGGGGTGCCGCACTGAGCTATGTCTGTGGGATCCACCTCCACCCCTCTGCCCGCTCCTGTGGCTCCAGGGTGCGGGAGCGATTCCACAAGCCACCGCTCTCCTGGGCAGGCGGCTCCCTGACAGGCTCTGCCATTAGGGGGCGCTGGAGAACATAGAAGGCTGCAGGAGGAAGCCGGGACCTGCTCCCGCCCGTCTGCTTTCTGCTCCTGTGAGCACCGACGCCTCGCAGGGCTGCTCCAGTCTGGCAGCAGCTCCTTCCCTAAACACGTTGCAGATTTTCTACTTTCCATTTTGCAGAACGAGCTGCATCACCCACTCCCCGGCCGGCAACACTGAATGATGGCCAGCGACACTGAATGAGCCCTCCAGGATCCCCTCCTCCCATGGCTGGATCTCAGCCCCAGGGGCCTTTCTGAGCTGGGAGACATGAACACAGCTGGCGGCCTTCTCCAACGTCACCCCTAGATACCAGGGTCCCAGCTCTGCAAGGCCCCTCCCAAAACTCCAAAATCTTTTAATAATTCTAACTTCTTCCTTTGGTGTCCCCAGCGCCAGAGGTAGTACCTGCCTCCTACAATTGCTACCTCTGTTCTGCCTTAGATTTCTCTTTTTATCATTTCAGTTGCACCGTTAACAATTCTTTATATTAAATTCTCTCTGTTCAAATAAGTAGTAGTTTCTACCTCCTCCCAGGACAGGGAGGAGGGGTGCTGGAGGGGATGCTAGAAGGAGAGACAAGGATGGTAAACAGCGGGTGATGGGGCTGGCTGAGCCTGGGAACACAGAGGCTACGGCTGGTGGGAGGAGAGTGAGGTAGACCACAGGGTCTGTCTCAACTGCCAGCCAGGCTGGAGGAACCACAGCGGAGATGCCTGACAGGGACTGCTGAACGGATGGGATGGCAAGCCAGGCTCTTGAAAGCAGAGCGTGATTT
>NW_003852477.1:5198695-5205647 GCF_000181295.1 Otolemur garnettii
ATCCTTGGCTAAGGGCTTTGTGTCCAGGAAGCCCTTCTCCCAGCAGTCTGTGTCTGAGGGAGCAACAGAAAAAGAGCCTGCTTATCACTTGACAGTCCTCTGCTGGCATACAGAGACACAGAGGGATGCTCCCTTTAAGGGCGTCCTGGTTGGACTCATCTCTCCACAACTGTTGGCACATGCTTCCTTCAAGGTCATCCTTGGGGCTTTTGTTATAACCCCCTCTCCACAACATGTTCCTTGCCCTTAATGCAGTGGTTCTCAACCTTCCTAATGTCCCGGCCCTTTAATACAGTTCCTGTGGGTCACGACCCACAGGTTGAGAACTGCTGACTTAATGGGCATCAGTGGGAAAGGTCGATTAAACCCCAGCAGTGACTGCAGACCAGCCATCCCATCAGTCTATTATCTGTCTGTCTGTCTGTCTATATAACTAATGGTACCTAAAAGGTGTTGGGTAAGTAATTATTGAGTGAATGAATGAATGAATAGATGGATGGATAGATAGACATCTCCCCTAAGATAGAGAGGCATGCAAGCTGGGGTGGGGCCATCTGTTGCTGAGTTCCTAATGCCTAGCATACTCTCTGATGTGTATGTCCCTGGTGAGTTCATGACCAGAACAGGACAATGAGCAAAGGTCCCCGGAAGGGAACGCTAGAACATATAAGTGATCAGGAAACTCGAATCCTAAACCAACATGCTCTCTCTGCCTCCTGGTGCCTGCTCCTTGTGCCTGAAACTCAGTCCTACAGACATTTCCCCTGGTTCTGCACTGCACACTCTGCAGGTCCTCTTAGAGCCCAGCCTCGCCAGCAGCTATGACACTCAAGCAGCTCCTGGACCATGTAGCTGGGCCAGAGCTTTCTTCCTAATGGGAGGAACCCAGAGAAGTTCTGGGCCTGCAAAACAGGCTCTGGGGTGGGAAATAAGGTAGATGAGGAGGAGAGTCTACTCTGGGCTACATGCTCCTGGCCAGGGTCCTGCCAGGTGGGTAGATCCTTAACTTTGTGCCACTACTTTGTGTAAAGACCACCCTGTAGTGATAGGCCTTGATACAGAAGTCAAGGGGCTGTGCAGTAAGGGTGGCTTTGCTCCCAAGCCCCATTTGGACAGGGACAAAGAGTCAGGAGGCCAGCTGGCCTTGTTGCAAGTCAGACTACCTTGGACACACACAGTGAGGCCAGAGTTAGTGGAGAGAACTTCATTAAGGGATGCTCTTGGGATTACCCTCTCTGGGTGAGGAAGAGGTGTCCCCAGGCTCTGGAGTGAGTAGTCTTGCAGATGTTCTGAGTTGGGCTGTGGACAGGTATGTTCCCCAGTGTCGATCAGGTATCGATCAGTTACCGATGTGACTGCTCCTGAGGCGCAGTGTGACCCTGGATGAGGCAGTGTTCTTTACCTGAGGCATCACCAGAAAAGCATCTCAGGGCATTTGGGGGCAGCACTCCTGGCAGGGCCATGCTGGGGGAACAAGCCTTCATCTCTAAGGGGATTCTGGAGGCACCTGGACATGCTCACTACCATTTCCTAAAGGATGTGGACTGGCTCCTCCCTCTCCTCACCCACTCACCCACCCTATGGGGCCCTCTGGGCCTACCGTCTCCTCTCCCCTCACCCCACCCCCACTCCACCCCCACCCCTGCCATCTCCACATCCACCCACTCCTCCCGCCAGCGCCAGCCCTGCATTGCATTAGCGGCTGGCTGCTACTGTCAGAGTCTCCGGGAAGATAATCTATCCGGAAAAGTGCGTGCGAATTACTAAATCAATAGACACTGCTAACCTCTTGATTCACTGCTTCTCTGCAGAGAGCAGCTCAGCCCTGCAGCCTCTCACTTCAATAGGAGGAAAGTGAATATGCTTAGTGGGCACAACCCAAGGCGGGAAGGGAGGGAGCAGCCACACTCACCTGCACCCCTGGGCAAGGAGACTCCCCTCTTCCATCTCTGTTTTCCAACTTTCAGTGCTCTGAGAAGGAAGCAGTGAGAACCACAGGTCCTGCTGAGTGCACACACCCTCTAAAGCTCAGCCAGACACCAACATTACTCTCACCAAGTCAGGGGAAAGGGTACAAACCTTCATTTGTTTCAGGTGGAAGTTTTATCTGCTTATCCAAAGCTGTGTTACAGAAGAGAACTGTTTACAACATGCATATTCACGTTAAAAAGATTATGTTAGTGATTCACAATAGCAACAGCTAAACTCTGCCTAGAAATGGTTGCTTATTTCATGCACAACATTGTTTTAAGCAGTGGTTATTATTAGTAGTACTATTATCCCTATTTTATAGATGACAAAACAAAGGCCCAGAGAGGTTAAATAACCAGACTGAGGTCACACAGCTAGAACGGGAAAGAGTCAAATTTGAACGCAGGGGCCACACTCTAATAGGTTAGTTCTATTGAACACACATTTGGGGCAGGATAACTTACAGGTATTAATTTTTTTTTCTTCCTCCCACTTCAAGAGGGAAATTCAGAGCCCTTTGTATTTCTTTTCCTGGGAGCTTTTCCAGGGCAGAAAGGTGAAACTGCTCCAAGGTAACCATTTCTTTTGCTTCTTGTACACTGTCTTGGAGAAATTAAACCCATGTTTTCTTACTGCTTACCCCTGTGAATGCTGAAACCTGCGAAATAAAAGCTACAGGAGGAGATGTCCTGAAGTGTGGGCATCCTGGTGTGTTTGGCCCTGCCTCACCTGGGCTCTTTACCTGGGGGCTGCCCTTGGAGTCAGGTTGCACACAAACAGCCAGAAGTGTTCCCTGAGAAGCCCTTGGCCAAGGACTGACAGGTGAGTCCCTGAGGGCAACATTCTGAGATGTGACCTACACCCCCTACACACCCCCTGGCCTGGTATCCTTCCCATTCCCCTCCTAGTTGTTCCAGGAAACCCTTGCTCTAATAAGCACATTCACCCAGATCCTCAGCTCTCCCTCTGCTTCTGGGGAATCCTGCCTAAGACACCACCCTCGGGGCTAATGGGCCAGAGAAGAAACAGCGTCTTGTGGGTTCAGAAGGAGCTAGGGCTTGGTGGAGGGGCAGTCACTGCCAGGCGCACAGCCCAAGGCAGGGAGGAGAATGAGAGGAAGTATTCTAGCCTTTCTTCTGCTGCACCTTGGGCTCCTGCTGGTGTCTCCAATCGGCTAGACCCTCAGCTCAGAACTGGTGCTAGTTCCTTTCTGCCACAGTCTGTGGACCAAAGCAAGTCACAGGCCTGCCAGATTCAAGGGGTAGGGAAATAGACTCCAGGAAGCAGTGCATGCTTGGGGCCATTTTTATAATCTATCACACTATTCATGCCAATGTACCCCCTGGAAAGACTTTCTGCTCTTCAGTTGCAAAACTGCTGAGTTAACCAGCATAAATTAACCAAGTGCACCTGGCTAGTAAGTGGAATCCTGGGAAAGGATTCCAGGCAGTCTAATTCCCCAGCTAAGGCTCTGAATCCATCACTTGCTGCTGTCTTCCTGAGTACCAGGCATGTAGCATGCAATAAATGTTCAGTGGTTTTAAATCTGTCACCACAAAGATGCAAGAAACATCTTATTTATTCTTTAATAAATAAACAAGACTAGACTCTAAGCTCCCATGAATTGAAGGGAAATTTATTTGCTTCCTCGAAAGGCATACTGGGATCCTAGCGTCAAGGGGAAGCACAGAATTCTGCAAGGATCTTCCCTCAGCGGCTCATGCTGGTCCCTACTGAGATGTCCAGTGAACAAGCCTGCTGAGGCCACTGGAGCTTGGCCTGGCCTGGGGCCTCAAAGCCTTATGGGCTGGGCACCCCATGCACCCCAAAGTCCTTCCCCTCTGAGGTTGTGCTGCATCCTTAGGGTACGTCTTTCATTCCTACCCAGAAAATCACACAAAGTCAGGGAGTGTCCCCAGTAGTGCCCTCACTACTGTGTGCCAAGCTGCTGCCAGTCTATAGGGGTTTCCATGTCCCTGTTTGTTTCCTTAACTGAGCCCACCCCTCTGGGAGTACCCTTTTCATTAAAGTTTCTTTATCTGAACATTTGGGGTGAATTTTGTCCTCTGCCCAACCTGCCTGGTACAATGTGGGGTGTCCCTCTCCTCTGACAGGGAAATAGGCAATAACTGTAAGTGAGGGCCCTGGCTGCCTGCGGACAGTGGACAAGGAGCAAGAGGGTCCATGCTCCCCCAGCAGGCCTCTCCTGAGCTCCTGCAAAGACACCCTTCCTCTTCACCTGCAGTGATCCAAACTGGAATAAAGGTGTCCTAGGGTCAGAGTTCTGTTTCTCCCTCCTGCTGGCTGGGTGGCCAGGGCCAGCCACACGGCCTCCTGAGCCTCAGTTTCCCTCCAAGTGTTTCCCAAGGATGCAGCAGGCAGAAGAGTTGACCTGATGGACTCTAAGGAGACAGGTCCAGGTGACAAAGGGGGGGGACTAGAAAGGAGCAGGCCAGACTGGGCCACAGTGGGTGGGGATAGACTGACTCCAGGGCAACCTCGGAGGCAGGTAACCTATTCAGGGCAGCCAGCAGGCACGAGGGAGCAGCTGACAGGTGCTGGGCATTTTGGCAGGGGTGGAAGGCCCTGAAAGCTCACAGTTCAGTCAGACAGAGCAGCACCATCCCCCATCTTATACAAATGAAAGTTACAGCATGTGATCCATGTGATGAGTGCTGGGTACAGGTGCAAAGTGCTCAGGTGTCCCCACGGAAGTGTCGGAAGTGTCGGAGTGTCGCAGAGGGGATGATGTTCACGTTGGGCTTTTCCTGAGAAGTGACGAAGGGCATTCCAGGCACGGGAAGCTGTATTTACAAAGGTGCAGCTGGGGAGAAGCAGAACAGCAGAGGAAGGCAGGTCATTCAGAGTGTCTGGAATGTTGGGGCACAGCAGTCTGACCGGGTTGGGTTGGGTGGGAGGAGCCCCGTGGCAGCTGCAGGGTGTCTTAGGTCAGGTTCCCCAGAACAAGCTTGAGACAGAATTCCCATGAGGTGATGTGCTGCGGGAGGAGGGCAGCAGGGAGTGGGCAGGGACAGCAGGAGCAGTGGCCCTAGGAGGTGCCCTCACGGCAGGGGTCTGGAGCAGAAGTTAGTCTGAGCTTAAGACAAAGAGGCTCCCAAGGCCCCCTGAGTGGTCCAGATAAGCAAAGAGATGCTCTTCCCAGATTGGGGCAGATGGAGAGCAGGGAGAAGTGGGAAGAGGTGTCCCTGACCTCCTAAGGAGCAGCTAGGTCTCATGGAGGCTAGTCTGATGTGCATGCATGTAGGAGATTTTTCTGATGACCTAGAGGCCCTGCCTGCCCTGATGGGTAGGGGGCCATCTGCCCTCACACTGCTCCTTTTCATAAAGAAGGGTGTATGGGGCCTCAGACAGTGTGGACCTGCTCCTTTGTTGTGTGGCCTCTGACCCAAGATTATCCTGTAATTGCAAATGTTCAACTTCACTTGCGAAAGAGTCAGGAAGATCCTTTGCCCTACTGGTTGCTACCTCCGGTGCCACCTCCACTCCCTCAGTCCCCATGTCAGCCTTTCTGAGAGATCCCCACCCTAAGAAGCAGGGAGATACGATAGCCTAGAGCAGGGGTCCTCAAACTTTTTAAACAGGAGGCCAGTTCACTGTCCCTCAGACCTTTGGAGGGCCAGACTGTGGGCCCCGGGACTAGTGGGCTGCTAAGCAGGACAGGCAGTGGCAGCAAAAACACCCAGCGGGCCAGATAAATGTCCTCGGCGGGCTGCATATGGCGCCTAGGCCGTAGTTTGAGGATGCCTGGCCTAGAGGGAAGAGCCAGGATTCTGCAGCTAGCAGGGCTGGGATTCACATCCTGACTGTGCCCTTGGACAAGCTTCTTACCTTGTTTACAGACTGGGTTTCAAGGTCAGGCAAGCCTTTGCCTGATGCTCATCAGGGCCCAAGCACTTTGTAGGAATCCTCTGGAATCTGCACACACCACACTAGAAGGAGACTTGGGAGGTTAAGTAACATGCCCAAATCATCTGAATAGTAGGTGTTGGACTAGGATTGGGACCCCAGTAAGGCTCTGCATGGTCCTAGGGCTGTTCAGAGGGCTGAACCAGATGCCACTTTTGAACATGCCTTAGCCCAGTGCACAGCATGGAGGAGGGGCTTGGTTTCTTCTTGCTCCCTCAGTGCCTGAGGTACTTAGATGGCTCCCCTGCTGTGGAGCCTACCACTGTCACTTATCCTAAAACCAGCAGCTGAAGGCTCCAGCCTGTCTGTTCAGCATGACTGCTGGCCATCCCTGCTCTCACTCCTTATTCCCTGGACTCAGTGGGTCCAAGGTGTCCCCTGCTTGCTGACTAACTCCTACTCAGCTCCAGCTCCACCAAGCCCAGCCTGCCCCAGCCTGCAGCTCTGAGCTCGCCTCTGCCCCTTCCTCCACAGCATGCTGGATGGTCATGGTGACTTGTCCAGCTCTCCTGCTAGACACCAAGCTTCCTGAAGTCCAGGCTGCCTTTCATGCCTCTCTTGATGCTGTCATTGAAACCTGTGCAGGGCCTGCCACCAGGGAGTGCCCAACACACAGCAAGGTCCCGGGGATAACCCTGAGAAAAATGGGTGACTAGCCAGGCCTCCAAGTCCTTCTCCTTCAGCTCAGGTCTAGTGCTGGGCTTCCCAAATAGGATTGGCCTCTGCAGAGCCAGAAAAATCTTCAAGAGGCTCAAGAATGCAGCCATCAGCCTCACAGGGGGCTGTGCTCATGATCTCTGGGCTGGCTGAGACTCCAGGGAGGGGAAAACCTCACCTTTAAGAGGAAAAGCAGGGAAAGGGATAGACTTCTGAATCCTGGGATGGCCGCTTCTGTGGGCAACACTTCTGCCTGTGCCCACCTGAATCAACATCCCTCCTCACTCTCTGGGATATCTCAGGTTAAATTTCAAAAAACACCAACTCCCTTACTGATGTCATCCCTAGGCTTTCGTTGTTGACAGAATTCTGCAAGAGTGCTTTTTAAATAGGTGGT
>NW_003852477.1:5205962-5208660 GCF_000181295.1 Otolemur garnettii
AGCCTTCCTCTCCCTTTGGAGCTGGCTTCTGGGGAGGGCAGGAGCAGGAGGGAAGGTCACCATGTCTCCCATAACCAGGTCAGGGTCCACAGTCTCCCACCCACATAGAGCAAAAAGCTTACAGTCCAGCCTCTCCACTGTACATGGTCCCCCCCACCATCACCAAGAAGGGCCCACCCCATGGCACAGAGCCCAGGTATACCTGCTCTCTAAGGAAATAAATAAGTAAGATGAAGAACAAAGAGCTCTCAAGTTTCAGCCAAGGTGTGGGCTATAATGGGGGCTGTCTTCTGCCAGGAGGTAATGGCTGTAAATCAGACCACATTGGATGGAAATTCTGCTGCGTTTTGAAGTCCATTTGGTCTTATTGCTTGTTCAGCTTCTTAATGCATTAATGATAAAACATCAGAGCAAATATGTATTTCAAAAAAAATTGCAATTAATCAATACTGCACTTGTTCCATTTGGCTATGACTAAGTGGTAAACAGGACTTAGGCAGGCTCCATGAGCCTGAGGCTCTTCTCTGTCTCAAAGCCTTTCCCTGTAGATTAAGGATCCGAGAGGGTGTCAACTCCCAGGAAGGAAGCAGTCCAGAGGCCCTCTAACCATGGTCAGGCATCCTAGGGAGAACCAGCATGTGGGCTGGTGCTGCAGATGGCCAGGCCCTGCATCGCCACATGCCTGCTTGACTTCCCTGTCCTTAGGTTAATGTCTGTAATTTTCCCTCTCATCTGTGAAATAAGAAAGTGACACCCCCAGTGGAGCTGAGGAATGTAGGGGGCATTTGATCAAGGTGGGTGCCAGTGTAAGAAGTAAACAGGTTAATAAGTGTTCCATGCTCAGGCGGGTGCTGGTTCTGGGGTGTGCTTCATGGATGCTGGTCATTACGATTTCCATTCACTGCCAATCCCAGCTTATTAGGCTATCCAGAGCATTGTCTTCAGCAAGCACTGCTTGCCTGGTTTCATGGAAAAGCCTAGGACAATGGCTTCAACTCTGAGTCTTAGCTCCTCATTTTACAGATAAAAAATGAAAGCCCAGAGAGGTCAAGTCATTTGCCCAAAGTTATACAGCTGGCTAGAAGCAGAGTTCAGTCTCCCCCTCCCTGAACTCTAATGACCATGTGGGACCTAAGTGATCTGGGATGGCAGAGGTCTCCACGAATAGGATATTCTGCAAACGTTTGTTCAACAGTGATTTAGGGCCAGATCTGAGCTCTGTTGGGGGAATAGAGAGTAGATTATTAGCAGCCCTTCCCCCTCTCTCAAGCAACCAATCAAGAAATTCATTTCAAACTCAGGCTTCTTGGCATCTTTGCTCCCTGAAAATTCTGGTAAATACAATCAGCTCCATTCCATCCCATTTCAAGTGCCTGCCACTACCTAGCTCCTTGGGCCCAGCTGGTGTGATCTGCCTCTGTGCCCACCTCAAGCCTGGGGCAACTGTGCCCCACCATACAAATAACGGCATCTTATAGAGTGGCACTTTCACTGGCCAGGCTGTTCTCAACATCATACAACGTGTTCAAGAAAATCCAGGGAGATCAGCAGCCCTAGGCATGTGCTCATTACGGTGGTAGATAATAGTTAACTGCTCCATAAGGCTTCATCACTAAATGTCCTTTGGGTGACTAAAGACTGGATTCATGTCCCCTTTGAGCCAGGCCCTTCCCCATTCCTTCTTCCTCCTCCCTGGCTATATTATCTTAGTCCTTCCTTCAGCATGATCCCCAGTGGGTCTATCTCCAACCAAGAGGCTTTCCTTTCCATTCCTACAGCTGTCCATGATGGGAGCAGAGAGGGTGTCATAGGATCAGGTTCCCAGTGCCACCAGTGAGGCTGAAGGAGAGTGGGTGGGCAGTAGTCCGACTGCCAGGTAGTCTATACCAAGCCTGGCTATGCCTACTGTTGGCCACAGCCCCATGTGCCTGCCTGCCAAGGGCCAGCTCCTTGTCTGGCCTGAAGAGATGAACCCTGGGTTGCCGCCAAGACAGAGATTGCGCTCCAGCCACTCCTAAGCTGGTCATAAGGCCAAGATCAAATTTAACAGTCCATTGTCTTGATAAGAAAACTCAGTGCTCAGCGCCTGGCTGCTGCCCTCCGCCCTCAGCAGAATTTGCTTCTCCTGGGCATGGCCATCTCCCTGCCAGGGTGAGGTGCATGCAGGCAGGGCTGAGGCTCGCCATGCTGCAGGGCTCAGCTCACATAGCCAAATCCATTTGCTAAGGAGGGGCCATCAGAGCCACTATTTGTCTTCCCACTGCTGTGCGGCAACCTGCATTAAAGTCTCGGCAACCTTCCAGGGGAGTTTTGCTCTCGACTTTACTGTGGAGGTTGGGCAACTTGGGAAATCTGAACTTCACTGACAGATGTACAGTGGTCTTGCCTCTTAGATGGTGAAGATAATCTATCTCATAGATCCCAGGTCCTCCTGAGCGCTGGGCCTCCATCTTGTTGGATGGAAAAGGGGAGACTCCCTGGGCAAAATGACAGCTGACAAAGAGGACCTTCTTCTCTGGGTTTCTTTTCCTCTTGGCTTTTCACTGAGAGAACAACAGTCTGGAGTAGACCGTCCCTTGCCATTGCTCTTTGGAACACTTTGTTTACTTCAGTCCCCAGCATCAGAGCGATTTTCTCCACAGAGTCCACAGACTTTTCAAGGGCTACAGAAATGCCCCCAAGGGCCAGAAAAAAAAAA
>NW_003852477.1:5209103-5224332 GCF_000181295.1 Otolemur garnettii
TGGAGACAAGGCTGGACTCAAGGAGGACCTTCAGCCATGGCCAAAGATGCCACCTGCAGCAGTGGTGGTGGGGAGATGGGTATTTCTCTGCCTCTCCCCTTTCAGTCTCTTCCCGGAGCCTTCCAATAGCCAAACTTAGCTGGTTTGCAGGGACACAGAGAGGAATGAGGAAAAGAACTAGGCAGGGACGGGACAGCCCACAGGCAAGTTGCCCTGACCATTGCTTAAGAGGAACACTGACAAGTAGGAATTGTTTGTAAGAGAGTGATGAGGGTCATGAGGGACTCCGGTGATGCTTATGCAAAGAAAGGGTAGGAACTGTGTTAGCTGAGTACAGACCTTCAGGGCTAAGTGTAGGGAAGACATCCTTTCTGGGTCCAGAGAGGAAGTGGGCCACTTCATGAGGCAAAGAGGGCTGAAGCCTGAGAAGGCCCAGGCCAGACGATGATGCAGGTCCATTTCTTCTCCAAGACTGTGGTCCTGCACTCTGCCATCATGATGCTGAGAGCCAGCATTGGCTAGATTAGCATGCTATTACATGAGACAGTGAGCAGTTTCTGCTACTGTAACAAACAGACCCAACAGCTAGTGGCTCTTAACTACCACTGATTTTGTGCCCACAATGTGCTTGTTGGCTGTGATTTGTCTGCTCTTGGCTGGACTCAGCTGAGTTTGGATGAAAGAATTTGACCCTTAGGCCTCAGAGTGGGATCAGGTCTGCCCTACAGGTCTCTATTCTGGGGTTCAAGTGGAGAGTCAGTGGCTTCAAAAACATGCTTTTCTCTTGGCAGAGAGTGACAGAAATGTGCCAAGCCTCCTAGGGCCTTTGCTCAAAATGGTGCAGTCTGACTTCCATCCTCTTTCTATTGGCCAGAGTAAGTCACACAGCCAAAGCCAAAGTTAAAGGCAGAAGATCTGCCCGAGGAAATGTGTTATCAAGAAAAAGGAGGGAAGTGCCAACTTCAGACAAATAACACAGTCTGCCTAGATAATAGGAATCCTTTCACAGTGATGGGGCAGTACAGCAGAGTATGGGTTTGAGCTCTGTCTGTGCTACTTCTGGACAAAATGATTTTGGACAAACTCAGGGCCTTCAGTTTCCTCATCCAGGAAATGGGAACACCAGTACGCAGACCTTCCAGTGTGCCCATGAGGCTGAGCTGAGCTGACAGACGTGAAGTGCTGAGGAAGGGCCTGGCCATCTAGAAAGAACCTAATAGATGCTGGCTGGTGTGTTGTTAGAAGAAACTATTAAAAAGTATGCCTTTCGGGGACAAGGCATGCAGCAAGGTGAGGGGAGAAACATTTCAGGGAAATAATTTGAAAATCTCTGCATGGTAGGCTCATGAAAAAAGGAAATACCTCAGTAACTGAGTCATCCCCCTAAGCTTTGGGAACAGAAAGCCTGCAGGCTGGCACTGTTCTCACTGCAGAGTTGACAGCTTGTTGGAGGAGGAATGGCACAAGGTGGAGAGGGACAGATTTCCTCTCCTGACGGTAGCCCCATGAGAGCAAAGGTCCAATTTCTGGAAACAGCCTTAGCTGGCTGGTGGAAATGCTGAGTCCCAGGAACCGCCACTCTGCAAGTTGAGGAGTTAAATATATGTGGATGCTTAGTCTTTTCTTTCAAAGAAGGATACAAATCCTTCCAAAAATATACCGTCCTCAATCATTTTTTATTCTTGTGCCCACCCAAATCAAGCCCTAAGCTGTTGAAAGGGAGAAAGGAAATAAGAAGGAAAGAGACCAGCCGAAACCAGATTGAAATCCCACCTGTTATAAGATGCCCTAGGTTGGGGGTGGGTGGAAGAGAGGGCGTGGCTTTGCTGGGTCCCTAATGTAGCACAGTGGTTAAAGTCATTTTGCCTGAATTCAAACACTGTCTCTGCTGGTTCCCAGATATGTGACTGGGTAAAAAAAGCCCCTACAATTCAGAATCTGCATCAATTCGAAGGGGATGATGATAGCTCCTTCCTCACAGGTAACTGCAAGGTTTGCAGGAAATACTAGCAGCTCTTGAAGCACTTTCTGTGCTGTGGCCATGTATTGCTTTATTTGTGAATGATAGTTGATAAGCACTCCATTAGCCAAGGTCAAAAATTTTATTCCCACATGGAAAACAGAGTATTTGCCACGAAGGAGGACCAGGAGGAATGGGGAGGCACGCTGAACAAAACACAACTGCGGCCAAATTCAGCCTTGTGGCACCAGTCTGCCGGTCCTCAGCTTTGGAGGCTCAGCCATTAGAATTCTTAATATAACTGTCTTAGGCAGAATTCCCCAAAAGCAGACCCTGAGATGAAGATCTGCCCGGAAGCAGTTTATGAGGGAATGATTTATTAACAAGTGTTCCCTGGAAAAACTGATAGGGGACTAGGGATGTAGGACTAAGAAACAAGAGTGACACCAAGCTTGGGGGTCACTTGGGCTCATTTCTTTAGGGGAGTTCTGGAGATGGTGCAGGTCGCTTCCTGGAGTGTCTCCATCGGGCGAGGGAGCTGGGTTATTTAGAGTTGTTGTCAGAGGTGGCCCCAGGAGGAGGCAAAGTCCCAGGCGTTTCCTGCTCTCCCTGGACACAAGCAAAATGAGTCAGCAGCCTGATTGCCCTCTGCCTCAGGCCAGCTGTTGGGGGCATCTGCAGGCACAAAAATAGTAAGGGGACCCCAGAGGTTTGGGCAGGACATAACAGCAGCCAGTACAACCTCTAAAGGACTGGCTCATGGGAGAAGCAGCTTCCAACAGACGGCCACATTTCCAGGGAGAAACAGAATCAGCAGGCACTCCAGGTTCTCACACCCAAGGACTATCACCCAGACTTTGTTAGAGGTGGGGGTCACAGGGGGAGGACACACCCAGCTGGGAGGTTGGTTGGATTTTATAACAGCTAGTGCTGGAGCTTCGCGGTGATAAGGAAGGGGTAGGTATCCATGGGTCAGGACCCCACATTGCCCCAGCAGGGCTGGAAAAAGTGCTCCCACTTCATCGGCAGTGGCCTGGAGCACTAAGAAATGTGCTAAATGTGATTTCTGTCCTGGCTCTTCCATGTCCCTGCTGTGTGACCTGTGGGCCTTTCTGGGCTTGGTCACCTACCATCTGGCTGGGATGACTATCAGCCCAGCCTCTCAGGGTCAATTCAGAACCAGTGTCCCAGACCTCTTCCCCACCCCCACTTACAGAGTGGCAGCATTCCTGCACCATGGGAGGGTCCTACCCAGAAAAGAGCACGTGAGAATTGATTGTCACTGCCTGGTCCTCCCCTCTGAGGATTGCCACTGCCTGGACCTTCCCTCTGAGGATTGTCACTGCCTGGACCTTCCCTGGCTGGCCTCCTGCACTTGGATGCTGTCTCCCCCTTTCTTTTTGAGGAAGGGGGTATGTCTCAAGCTGTTCCTAAAGGAGCCTTTCCCGAAGCTCTAGCTCTGCACTGGCTGCTGCCCGGCCCCTTTCCCTCTCCTTCCTGTAACCACCCTCTCCTTCACTTCCCTACGACTACTAATAGAATGCAGTTGTGTGTCCTGGAACTGCCTGAGACCTGGGAGTAGCACAGGGGGTAATGACAGAGCATGAGACCAGAAGTGCCCTTCCTAGTAGCCCTGGAGATGATGCGGCTGGGAACTGTGGGCTCTCCAGCCTCAGGGAGCTTCCACTCTTCCAGGAGGTCTCCCCGAGCCTCCCTCCCTCAGCAGAGCTCTGGACCTCTCTCTCATAACAGCCTCTGTCTAGAGCACCCACCAGACCCCCCCAGGCTGGCTGCCCAAGCCCAGGTCTCAGTGTCGTGGTGACCCCATCATGGGCCAGTGCGGCCCACTGTTTGGTTTACCTCCTTCCCCTCTGGTCCAGGTATGCAGGTCCCATTTTTTCTCTACCATAAAGGAACAAAAGAAAAAAAAACAGAAGCCTCCCCTAATTTTTTGTTTAATTCTTCTTTTTAACAAAAATACACAGAGCCTAAGAAGCTAAGAGGGGCTTCATAGTTTTCTAAGACATCTGGTTGGAAGGGCAGCCCCATCCCCTCCACACCCTCACTGTTGCAACCATCCCCAGGAGCCCAGTGGTTCCCTCTCCCCTCCCACTGCATTCCCCACCCCCAGTGCACAGGCACTGACTCCAGCCCTTCAATTCCTCCAATCACAGTGAGTCTGGGCTGCAGCCCTCCTGCGTCTTTAAGGTGACTTGGCATTTCTCTGTGTGGATCCATTTTTGCTTGCTTATATGGTTTAACTGGCAGAAGGATGTCTCGTTTCCTGATCTCTGAACTCTCCCAGGCGCGACTCTGTGGCTTCTCCCCCTCACCCCACCCGTGGGTGCCCTCAGAGCTTGTCCATAGCAATCAGCAACTACCCCTCCCCCACTCCCACTGCCCAATGCTTTCAGATGCCACCCTTGGGTTTTACCCTGTCCATCACCTGCAAGTCTCTGGAATGCTTTGAGATGTTTTAAAATATTTTTATGACAACAAGAATACATGTTCATTGCAGAAGAAAAATAGAAAATGTGGGTAAGCAAATACAAACATCAGTCTTAATCCATAACGCAGAAATAGCATCTTCTAAGATTTTGAGAAATATTTTCCCAGGTTTTATTTTCCACGAGTATGCATGCATATTAGTTAGAACTTTCTTAGTTGCAGGTGACAGAAACTCAACTCAAACCCCTCATTTATAGGCAGAATTATGCCCCCGATAAAATTCAGATATTGAAGTTCAAACTCCCAGTTAGAATGTGACTATATTTGGGGATCAGGTCTATAAAGAGGTAATGAAGTTAAAATGAGGTCAGTAAGGTGGGCCTTAATCCAACATGACTGGCGTCCTTATAAGAAGAGACAAGGACACAGCCGTGTACTGAGGGCAAACCATGTGAAAAAGTAGGAAAGAGAAGATGGCCATCTACAAGCCAAGGAGAGAGGCCCCTGAGGAAACCAACTTGCAGACACCTTGATCTTGGGCAACCAGCCTCCAGAAAGGTGAGACAATACATTTCTGTTGTTTACTCCATCCAGTCTGTGGTAGTTTGTTATGGCAGCCCTGGTAAAGTAATATACCCATCAAGCTAGCCGCAGCCTGAAGAGGAATTTGTTTGAAGGATCATACAACCGCAGGGAGGCTGGGGTGCAGCTGGGCCACATGGAACAACCTCTGCTTCTCTGTGGCTCTGTCCTCCCAGAACCAGCTTCTCCTACATGGCAGGACACAGCTCACCCATTTCCAACTTGCAGAGACCCTGTCTCACTTTGGTGCTGCTGTATTAGTCAGGGTTCTGCAGAGAAACAGAACCAACAGGATGTATATATAGAGAGACAGGGATTTATTTTAAGGAATTGGCTTACATTCTGGTGGAAGCTTGGCAAGTCCAAAATCTGCAGGGTAGGCCAGCAGGCTGGAGACCCAGAGAAGAGTCCAAAGGCGGTCTGCTGGCAGAATTCCTTCCTGCTCAGGGTGGGTTAGTCTTTTTCTGTTAAGGTCTTCAACTGATTGGATGAGGCCCATTCAGGCTGTTTTACTCAAAGTCTGCTGATTTAAATGGTAATCCCATCTAAAAAATACCTTCGTGACAAGTACCTGGGTACTATGGCCTACCAACTTTGACATAAAAAATTAACCATCATGGGTATCTTCTTCGAATTCCTGATTGACATTTTATTTTCTATATGTATACATTCTTTTTCTTTAGGGCAAGAGAAGAAAACCCTGACTTTGGAAAGGAGAGACTATCCGTAGTTTATCTATCTCTACATGCTCTTGAGTTTTCTAACATAGTACTTAGCACAAAATAGACAACACATATTTGCTATTTGATGGCTGACGGTAATTTGGCTCCTTTTTTGGCCTCTATTTTAGTTATTCGTTTATTTATTTATCTATTTACATGGGTAACAAGTTCTTAGAAACTTGTAAGGAAACTACGGTTACTTTTTAAAATCCAAGTACAAACTATAAGTTCAGGTACAAATTTTAGAAAAATGGTCCTTTCCAGAATATTTTCTCTTGTTCTTCCAACTCGTGGCTTAACATCAGCCTTCAGCACTTGACCTTTGAGAGAGCCGTCTGAGGAATCAAAAGCCCAGGCAGTCTCTCTGTGGAACGGAGGCACTTCTCTTTTTTTTTTGCAATTTCTTTTCTCTAAAACTTAATCCTAAAAGTAATGAAAGTGATTTATCAGATTAAGACACAAATTAATCCTGTCTGAACAACTTGATGTTATCGTGTTTAATTTCAAATTTAATTATTTTGGTATTTAATTACAAAACAGTTAATTACCTTATTGTAATTATGTATCTTTTTAAAGTAGAAAGAGGCCAAAATCACGGGAGGCGTAGCCATCTTCCCGCTTATCTCTGACTGGTATCAGCCCTGCTTCTTGATTTTCCTGTGCTTAAGCTTCTCTTTGATGTCCTTTTCAATTTCTCACTTCCTATTTGTTTTTGGTCTCTTCTTTACTCTCCTAGAACCAATATTCAAATCCACACTTCTGCTGCTTATGCCAATGTTTACAGTCAGATTCTCCAAAGGCTTTTTGTTTGAAAATACCGCCTTAAACAGGATTGCTCTACTTTACCTCCACCATCTGAGAGCCAGGAGTTTTTGTGTGAGGCTTTAAGTCAGGGGTTGCAAACTAAAATATTTTGAGTGTCACCCTGCTGGCACGGGGCATGCACCGCCAGGGCTGCTGGGCTCGTCAACTTCACCCCTTGGGAATGAGGGGTCCTGGAGAAGGCACCAGTCTGTCTGAGGTGTGGGATCCCCAGGGGCTCCAGGAACTGGCTACTTTCCCATAGGCACAGGATGATTTCGACATTTCCACTACTGGTATAATTTTATCAGAACCTGCTGGTTGAGCCTCATGCCTGCCCACAAGGCCTGGCAAGTTAGTAGATGTGTGAAGCAGGCTGAGTGTTGCATGGTGGCAAGGCTGACAGGGAACAGGAGAACTGTTCCCCACACCAAGGAAGCAGTCTGGGGGTGATTGCAGCCAGCAGTTTTTTCAAGAGAAAGCAAAAATTCAGATTATATTGGAATTTTGAAATTTTGAGAAAATTTCAGAGTTTAAAACGTTCAAAGCCAACTCAAGTTTTGTTCAAATACCTGTGAGTTAAGCAAAATACACCTAAGGGCTGAAGCTGAACCTCCAGAGCTTCCTCCCCAACTTTTGGTTATCGCCTCTCCATCCCACCCAGGGGCTCTTCCTTCCCACCTTCTGTTTAAAAGTGAGGATGTGCTCTTTGGACTCCTGTGGTGATATTAAATAAATTAATCAACGAAAGCAAGGATGGATTTTTGGCTTCTACTTAGGACAGAGGTGAAAGCTGGAAAAATATCACTCTCAACCTTTTAACAAGGAAACACTGGACATTGTACAAATTAATAACTTTTCTTGCACCTGTAAGGGAGCTGAGGCCACAGGGTAAACAGCTGACCCCAAATCTGAAGAAAGACAAGAAGTACCTCTAAGGAAAGAGGGGATGTGAGTTGAGCTCTTGCTTACCTAGAGCAAATGTCACCAAATGCCATGCCAGTCTATAAGAATGTCACCCGAAATTTCTAATGACTTGCTAAAGAATAAATTGAGATAGTGTGAGAACATGGAGTCCCTGAAGTCAGAGACACAGGGACTATGTTAAAACCTCAACAGAGGTGACAGCACTTGAAGGTGGGGCTTTGAGGTCATTAGGTCATGAGGGCTCGAATTTAACTCGTGCCCTAATAAGAGGGCCCCCCTGGAGAGAGCTTACTACTTTTCCTGCCATTGGAGGACACAGTGAGAAGGCAGGCCTCTAAGAGGAAGGAGGCCCTCACCAGGAACCGGATCTTCTATCACTGACCTTAACTTGCTAGCTTCCAGAACTGTGAGAAGTAGACTTCCATCACTTAAAAGGCACCCAGTTTGTGTATTTTGTTACAGCAGCCTGAATAGACTGGGACACAAGGCAAGCTGCACATACTTGCAGGCTCTTCTCTGCTAACCTCAGCAGGCATAAGAAAGAGTGCGTGCTCTTAAAAGGGCCCAGAGAAAGCTCCCCTCATGGTGCAGCCCTTGGGGAGGGGACGGCAGCTACCACAGGAAAGACAAGAAGTCCTTTTTCTCCATGGAATGACAATATTACAGGGCTAGGAGAAGAGCAGCGGACTCCTCTGCCCTTACAGCACCCACTGCAGCTGGAGCAAGAGAACAGAAGAAACATATTTCCCCCTGAGATGCAAAAACACACATGGGCCCAAACTCTTAAAGGTCCTCTATACGGGGGCAGCGCAGAAACATTTGGAAGGCCTCACCCCTGAGACACAGGGACACAGAGCCTGCCTAAGATGAGGCTGAATCTGAGCAGAGAATGTTCCTCTCCCACCCACATGCTACGACTAGGCCAGCAGGTGTCAGGGAACAGGCACCAGCATCTACTGCTAGTGGTGGGGCAAGAGCATGGACAGACACCCAATACCTGGAGCTAAAGGTGGAGCAGACACTGAAAAAACCCTCTGGCAAGAATTCAAGTGTCCAACAACCAGGGAATGGGTAGAAAAGCAGTGGAACATCATACAAGGGAATTCAAAACAACTATGCAAAGGACCACACGACTGATGCCCTCAGTAACAGGGACATCTGGCACATGTGTTGTTCTGATTCTTATGTACCATAGGATCCCACTTATATGACACTGTTGCAAAGCAAAACTCTGAAGACAGAGAACAAATCCTTGGTTGCCAGCAGCTGAGGGTGTGGCTGAGAATTAAACAACAAAGGAGGACAGGGGAATTCCGGGGTGACAGAACTGGTCTTTATCTTAACTGCAGTAGTGGTTTCGAGACTCTCCTTTCCTTAAGACTTATACAACTGTATACTGAAAAGGGAGAATTTTACTCTACAGAAATTATACCTTAATAAAATAAATGGGAAACATGAAGGTCAAGAAATTATCAGATCGACCATCAGTCTGTTTCTTTTGACCATTTTTTTTTTTTTATTTTAAGTTGGTTTAGTTGTCCTAAGTAGAAATCAGTGGCCATAGATGAGCACACGAATCGCCAGGCTCCTTTTAACTATTAATATAAATGGCGGAAACTCAATTCAGACCAAAAGGACTTTGGTGAGAGGACTGTCTGGATCTCTTGCAGACCTGCAGTCTGGGTCCCTGGAACCATGGGAAGCAGGAAGTCCTTTCTGTTTCTTATCTCTCTCTCCTGGATGCATCTCTCTCACTGCACATTGGTGTCTCCTCCGTGGAGGCAAATGTGGCTGAGAGCAGCTCCCTTGTCCCGCATTTCACAGCTCACCCACAAAGAGGATGTACTCTATCTTCAGTTTAGAGATCCCAGGATGCACTCTGATTGGTGCAGCTGAAGCCAATCAACAGTAGCCAAGGGGAAGGGATCCTGAGATTAACTTACATTCCATGAGATTGGAGTGAAGAAAGAACAGATGCTCCCCCCAAGAGGAGGGGTGCTGAGCCAACAAACATTAATTATCTGCTGAAACTCGTCATCATTTTAATGTAAGAAATTTTCTTCTTTGTTCTCCAAAAGATGTTAGGTTTCTTCTGGTTTTATTTCGTTTCAGTTTGGTTCAACAGGTGACTATTGTGATTCCGCTCTGGGCTGAGAGGTAAAGAATCAAAGGTGAGTAGGACAAGGTCCTGCCCCTCAAACCCCCCCCCCCATCACAGTCTAATGAGGGAGACAGATACATAAGCATGTCGTTACAAAATCCTGTGATGAGTGCTCTGAAAGCACGGCCAGAGGCGAGACATGTAACCAAGCCTGGGTCTCAGACAAGGTTTCCTGAGGAGCTGATTCCCATGAGGCTGAGTAAGAAGGGAAAGGGCATTCCAGACAGGAGGATAAATCCCCCATGAAGACTGGGAAATTGCTTTTACAACTGAGGGAGAGGTCAGGTCTTGGACAATGAAAATACCAATCATTTACCTTTTTAAGCACTTTATAATTTGCCGAACACTTACATATATAAATATATATTTTGGCCTCTCCAGCAGCCTTACAGAAACATTACCACAAATAGGAAAATAAGAACAAAACACACTTCTGAGAGGATGGGTGGATTTCCTTCAGTGGCGCTCAGCCCCTCCCATCCCACCAAGGTCCCAGGTGTAGCACTGCAGACAGGTTGATTGCTCCAGAATAGGGGTTTGCAGGTGGTGGTAGTGGAATCTGCAAATGGCCAGGAAGTGGCCAAGCAATGCCTCATGAGACCCAGCCTGGGCAAAGAAGGTGGATGGGGACCTGTGAGAAAAGGGAGCATCCAGGAATTAAAGTTCCGATGAAGTTGAAGAACCCAAACACTGAAAAGGGCAGCACAGATGGAGGGGGAGACGTTGAAGTCTGTGATGGAAAGATCTCTGAGACTGTGTAACTCTAGCAGGTGGCATGCTCCATAGGATGTGGCCAGGCCAGTGGTTTGTGGAGGAGGTCCCGGGGAGGATAGTTCCTGGAGGGGAAGAGAGAGGTCAAGGACCTTTGAGACAAGAAGGTTAGATGTGAGTCACCATGGAGCTGAAGTCACGGAGGTGTATGCCTGAGCGTGAGGTGAAGAGGAAAGCCAAGAGTCAAGTGCCAAGGTCTTCAGGGAAGAGAGGGTGTGACCTCTCCCTTTGCTGTTGGTGAAGGGGAGAAGGAGGCGAAGCACAATGATAAGAGTTTCAAGAAAGACGTGTTTGCAGGGCAATGGAAGAGTGTGTCCCGAGCAGCTGCAGACTCGGTGGGAGAGGCCCGCTGGCAAGATGCGCCGAGGCAAGATGCAAGAGCTGGACACAAAGTGAGCAGCCTGCACTCGGGAAGTTTGCGGCACGGCCTCGGCCAGTCCTGAAGGTGCCAACGCTGCACACCAGATACTGGCTGCGTGTGAAGGTTAGCTCACTCCCTGCCGGTGTAGTAGTGCATCACTTTTCAAAATTAGACGGTGTCAGGGAGTCCATGATGATTATTTTCTCAGTAAACACTAGCCATCTAAGACTAATATGCTTTTTCTAATGTGTATTAGGAAAAAGACATTATAACCGGCATATTTATCTGGAGAATTCACAGATGTTATTGCGTAGAATGAGGGTCAAGTTTAAAATGGAGTTAATTTAAAGAAATATACTAACTTAATAATAAGACAGATGGACACAAGTAAGGGGGAAAGGCAGTGTGCAAACGCCCAGCCTGTGGAAAATATCGGAGTTAGACATAGCTATCGTTCTCGTCTGGGTGTCAGGATAGCCAGGCCTGGAGAATGAAGTAACTTTCTTAATTATGAGGAAGAAACACCACTGGGGAAGCTTCAGCCGTGCGGGACAGCTGCATGTCCAGCCGCAGTGACACCTGCAGCTCCAGTTCATGCTAAGGCACAAAAGCCCAGGTCCATGCAACAGGGCCTCCCACCATTCTTGGTCCTGGGTTCTACCCGTTGTGTCTCTTTTATACTGGAGTATTTTACATATTAGTTCAGCTCAATTTCAAGAAAATGTACACCAAAAACCAAACAGCCCCACTGTAACCGATACTCAAGTGTGCCTCAGATGCTGTCTGCAGCCATCACCGTGCCCAGCCTCTGCCATGATGGGCTCTGGGAAGCTGCTCGGTTTGGCAGCTCAGGCCCCATGGAAGACTCTGGCTATTTCCCAGCTCCCAGCCCTAGATTATGCGCCATATCACTGTGCTCCCAGGAGCACAGGGGAGTTAGCACCTGCCCAGTGGGAGGCTGGAGACAGGAGCCAGCCAGAGACAAATCCCTCTCCATTCCTCCTTAATGGCCTGCTTGCAGGGAGTGTCTGCGAGAGGACACCCCACATGGTGAGATGGCCAGCCAGGCCTCTTCCTGAGGCAAGGCCACTAGTCAGGGCACCACCTCACACCCCTCCTCACTCTTCCTTCCCTCTGGCTGCCCTGGGCTCACACCCTATGCCTCACCCTCTCTATTCTAAGGAGCCCGGGCTACATGAAACCAAGTAGAGGTTTATTTTCTCCCTAATTTTTATCCCTAGCAATTTTAAAAGTACAGTAGGCTACTCCCCTCACTTCAAAAGACTGCCCAGAGGGGTACAGTGACCAGCTGGCATAGGCCCGGAGGTGGACCACCTGCTTGGTAAAGAGAATCACAGCAGCCATGGTGCCTCTGCAGGCTGCTCAGCATTCAGTGGGCGTCACACTAGGCAGGCCACAGCCATCAGACGTTCAGGATGTCAAAGGATGTGAGTGGGGGTGAGAACAGCAGCCGTGAACCCCACACAGCCTCGCCATTGCAGGGCTCTGGCTCTTCCTGCCCTGTTGTGGGCTATGGGCTGGCAGGAAGCCCCTGGGATGGTCCCCTCAGGTGGAGGAGGGGCAGCACCTTGTGGAGAGAGAACTTTGAATCAGAATCCTGATTGAATCCTGGATTAGACTAACATTTTTATTGGATTAGACTGGGCTTTGCTGGAGTGGACTGAATTTAGTGTTCCTGTTGCCAAGTGGGAATGAGAGCTCATTAAAGAAAGTACATGCAATTATTATTATTATTTAAGTGCAGCTGGACTCTCCCAGGCCCTACTTTAATTTGGCCAAGAGCCTGTCCTTGAGTGTGAACCCTGAGGCGAGCCAACCAGACTGGCACTTGGGCAAATGGGGTTTTTGTTTCTGTGGCTGGAATAACAAGGCCTCGGGAGTACCACCAAGATGCTGTGCTGTGGTCTAGTCACAGACCCTGTCTACTAGAGGGGTCCACTTACGTGTAATGAATGAAATGTCAGCACTTCAAGTGCATTTTTAAATATGCTTTACTATTTGTATTCATTATGAATATAGCCCCAACATCAGTTTGCTAGGTTTTGTATAAGTCGTGTGTGTGTGTGTGTGTGTGTGTGTGTGTGTAAGTACTGGTTAAGAGGTCAGGCTCTCTGATCAGACAGACCTGACTGGAGAACCAGCTCTGTAACTTACTAGCACTGCAGGCTTAAGCAACTTCTTAACCTTTGTAAGGCTCAGCTTGTCATCTGGAAAGTGAGGTTCATTCATACTAACCTCCCTGCACTGTCCTGAGAGCCAGACTCTACCCACATTCACCACTCTCACCCTTCCTGCCATACCCACATCCTGCCTTATGCTGGTCATTCCCTGCTCCTGCCCTCCCTGTACCTACATCCCATCTTTGCTTAATCAGCTCCCCTAGGGAGACCGACCCTGGGGGCTCCACTGGGCTCCCAGCCTGTTGGTCTCTGGCTGGGTTTGGTTCATGGCAGGTGCTGGCAGGGCTGAGGCTGGGGAAGGAGGGGCGGCTGTCTCTCCCTGCTGCTCCTCACTCAGGGGCCCGACTCTGTCCATGGCTGCACCCTCTTCAGGGCACCTTCTCTCAGAGGACTCTAGTTTTTGGCTGGGGCCGGGTTTGAACCCTCCAGCCCCGGAATATGGGACTGATGCCCTACTCCTTGAGCCACAGGCACCACCCTCTCCGAGGACTCTAGTTCCCTCCCTGGACTCTTCAGGCTTCAGGTGGTGACAGCAGGCCCTGGGACGACTCTCTAGGGGGTTCAGCATTCATAAAGCTCTCTTTCACCTGTCCCAGGAAGCTGTAAATGTCCCTTTATCAAGTCAGCACTGGAGACCTTCAGGGAGAATTCCTTACCTAACCCTGAGTGATAAGCTTCTGGATTTTTAAAAAAATTAATGTGAAGGTGCATACAATTACCTTGTTTGTAAGATATAGTTGTATCCTTCACCCAGGAAGTGTGCTACATGCCCATGCATTGTACCCTGGGTGGGAATTTACCAACCCCTCCTCCTCCCCCTTCTTGGATTTAATTAAGTTTTTCTCTTGTGTGGGCCTGTAGTTGTAAATCTGCTTGGTTCAATTTAGTATTGAGGACATGGGGTGCTTGTTTTCCCATTCTTGTGATACTTCCTTAGGAGATTATTTTCCAGTTCCTCCAGGTTGTTAACAAAAGATCTGAAAGGTCCCTCTTTTTATGGCTGCATAGTATTCCATGGTGTACATATACCAGTTTGTTAGTCCGTTCCTGGTTGAAGGGCACTGGATTGTTGTCAGGTCTTTGAAGTTGTGAATCGAAGCTCCTGAATTATTAAGTGATGATTTTTTTTAGCTCACCTTTTAAAAATCTAAATTATTTGTTTAACATGGATTTTATATTTCCATGTCACTGTGGACTTGATATGCTGGTTTTAAGAAAAGCTTTAACCTTTCTTAATACACATTAAAACAAACATATACCTTTTCAAATCAAAGTGTTCACCATGTTTTACCTAAACTCAGTGTTGGTACCACGGTGCTTGTGTCATCCCAGAAAAGGACTGAGCTGCTGTATGTGAAGTTCTCGGCTCAGGGACACAGACTTTTCTGTCTCAGTACTGTCCTTAAAATTAGGACCCAACTTGTCACATGGCGGCAATCCAGACATATGGCAAACCCACACCATGGAGGAACATGTTTCTTCCTGAACTACCTATACTTTTCACATAAAATACGACACATTATCCTGTTGATAACAAAGAATGAGTGCCTTCTCCTTCACAAGGACCATCTTCTCCCCCACACAGAAAGGGCAGTTCATTCCAAAACAGAAATGATCTACAGTCACCCCCCAGTGCAAATATAAAGTCTTTCTGAAGTCCATCTTCGAATTATAAGCATTTTAAAAATAAACTTGGTAGAATCTTGCTGAGATTCTCATACCAAGAGGCTGAATAGTTAAGACAGAACATATTACTGGTTGTTAAAAAAGAATATGCCCAGAAATCTGTGTTTACCATCTTTTTAATTAAAATTTCAGATTAATATGAGGGTATAAACAATGAGGTTACAATGTTTGCGTTTGTTATGTAAGGTCCCTCAGAGTTGTGTCCTGCAACCAGGTGTGCCACACACCCTTACACTGCGCCCACGAGGTGGAAGCTCGCCGATCTCCCTCCTGCCTTCTCCTTCCCCCCGCCCCCAGCTTGAATTGAATTGAATTTTTCTCTTTTTTAAAAAATTTCATGTGGCATTTATTTAAGCACAATTTTATGTTTATTTTATTTTAGTTTATTTTTTGAGATAGAGTCTCACTTTGTTGCCCTGGGTAGAGGGCCATGCTGTCACAGCTCACAGCAACCTCAAACTCTGGGGCTTAAGCAATTCTCTTACCTCAGCCTCCTGAGTAGCTGGGACTACAGGTGCCTGCCGCAACGCCTAGCTAGTATTTAGAGTAGAGGTCTTGCTCTTGCTCAGGCTGGTCTCCAACTCCTGAGCTCAAGCAATCCACCCACCT
>NW_003852477.1:5224618-5234224 GCF_000181295.1 Otolemur garnettii
CCACCACCTTAAGTGTATGTGGCTGGCGCCTTAGCCGCTTGAGCCACAGGCACCGAGCTGAGTTTTTCTCTTGTGTGGGTGTGCATTAGTTCACCTGCTGGCTTCATATTAGTATTGAGTACATTGTATCCTTGCTTTTCCATTCTTGTGACATTTTACTAAGAAGAATGTATTTTAAATCCATCCAGGTTAATATAAAAAAATGTAAAGTCTCCCCCTTTTTATAGCTAAATAGTATTCCGTTCCTTTAGCCTCTGCGTTCAACTTCTTAACTGGCTTGAGCTGGGTTTCCCTTCCTCTTGCCCCAGCCCCACCCACCCCGAACACACGCATACTGACACTCACCCCTACACACTCCCCACATCCACACCAGTCTCCCCATCCCCGTTACAGGGGTGGCATGGCAGGTCCATCTCTGTCCCCTTTAGCACCAGGGAACTTGCTGCCTTCCACATAAAAAAATTGCCTCAGAACAAAGCAAGGTGGCCTGTGAGAGGATTTTGCCACATCTGCTGGAGCAGTGCAGCTTAGGATCGAGCAAGACTGATGACAAAACTTATTTTTAAAATTTTTTCTTGCTATTTAAGTCACAGCAGATGATGAGCAGCACTGAGACGCACAGAGGGGTGCCCTGTGTGGGGGGGCTACTTCAGCTTGGTTATGGAAAAGTGGGAGGGAACGTGCCTTTAGAGAAAAGAATCCCTGTTTAACAAGTGGTGCTGGGAGACTGAAACTGGACTCACACCTCTCACGGCTAACAAAAATTGATTCTCACTGGATAAAAGGTTTAAATTTAAGACATGAAACTATAAAAATACTAGAAGAGAGTACAGGGGGAAATGCTTGAAGGTATTGACCTGGGAAAATATTTTATGAGGAAGGCCCCCCTGGCAATTGCAGTAACAACAACAATATATTACTGGGATCTGATCATGCTACCAAGCTTCTGTACAGCTAAGGGCACTACAACTAAAGCAAATAGACGACCTTCGGAATGGGAGAAGATTTTTGCATGTAATGATGCCGACAAAGGTCTGATAACTAGAATCTACAGAGAATCAAACTAATCAATAAGAAAAGAACAAACAACCCTATTTCTTTGTGGGCAAGAGACTTGAACAGAAACCTCTCTGAAGATCACAGACAAAAGGCCAACAAACATATGAAAAAATGCTCATCGTCTTTAATCATCAGAGAAATGCAAATCAAAACCACTCTGAGATATCACCTAACTCTGGTAAGATTAGCCTACATCACAAAGTCTCCACACTGCAGATGCTGGTGTGGATATGAAAAGAAGGCAACACCACTTCTACGCTGCTGGTGGGATTGCAAACTAATACAACCTTTATGGCAAGAAGTATGGAGAATCCTTAAGGAACTAAAAGTTGATCTTCCATTTGATCCTGCAATTCCATTACTAGATATCTACCCAGAAGAACAAAAAATCATTTTACCACCAAGACATTTGCACCAAAATGTTTATTGCAGCTCAATTCATTATTGCCAGGTTGTGGAAGCAACCCAAATGCCCATCTATCAATGAATGGATTAACAAACTGTGGCATATATATACAATGGAATAGTATTCAGCCACATAATGATGGAGACTTTACATCTTTTATGTTTACCTGGATGGAGCTGGAACACATTCTTCTTAGTAAAGTATCTCAAGAATGGAAAAAAGTATCCAATGTACTCGATACTATTATGAAACCAATGTATAAACACACACTCATAGGAATGATAAAACACAAATATTGTCTAGCAAGGGGGAAGGGAGAGGAGAGAAAGGGGAGGGCAATTGGTGGTGGGGCATTTGACAGGCTCTCGCCTAATGTACACAATGCAAGGGTATATTTCAAAATAACTAAGAGTAAATCATAAATGTCTTACCACAAAAAAGAAGTAAATGAGGTGATGGTTATGTCAATCAGTTTGATTTAAGCATTCCACATTGTGTATCAAATCATCACATGGCACTCCATAAATGTATACAGTAATGATTTTAATTAGAAATTAAATTTAAAAATAAGGAAAGAAACATACTTTCCAGAAACATTCTGGCCATCCAGAATTTTTTTTTTTTTTTTTAGTTTGAAGCAAGTCTGTCTTCTGCCCAGTGTCAGACCCTCCTAACCCCTGATAGGGTAAAGACAGTGGTGTAGGTGCACAAAGGCTGGGTAAAAACCCAGCAAAACTCCTACAACCTTGGTCTCAGCTTTTCTCTGGCCCTATCAGATCAAGGTAAAAGGACCTCGGACCCTTGAGTCTCCTCAAGGGTGAAGTTCAAGTCTCACGTCTGCTAAAGGTTGCATTAAATTCCCAGCACTTATCCCCCCTTCAGGGTCCCCTGCCTGTGGAAGCCAGAGTGCTGCCGCCTTCACCCTTCAGCAGCCCAGATGTAAAAGATCAGCCTTCTGTCCTCAACTTGCCCCACAAATAGGGCACAAGACAAAGGGGCATTTGCAGAAAGGCCCAGACCATTTATTTCAATGGTGAACCTTTAATCCATTCTAGTACTCCAAAAGACACACTAATTTTTCATATAAAATCCTTGTAAGAGAAATCCGTAGTTATACATAAGGCAAAAAGTACAGATTTCTCATTTTAAACACGGGTTGTTTATTTCAGTAACTAAAGCAGCATCAAAAACATTCTGAATCCAAGTTTCCCATGCACTGTAAGTTCTTCCAGCCAAGTCCAGCATGAAGGCACCTTCTCTCTGGGGGCAAAACACAGCAAAAGAATAGTAACAAACCACCATCACCACGGATGCGATAGCAGGGTCTCTCCTGAGTGCGAGAGTGAGAGATGAAGTTATAGGCAGTCTCCGGGTTATGAATGAGATAGGTTCTGTAGGTTTGTTCTTAAGTTGAATTTGTATGTAAGTTGGAACAGGTACATTGACCTATTGCCTGTAAGAGCCTCTATTCTGACAAACTGTACATAAATCAGATGTTTGTAACTCAGGGACTGACTGTACAAGGAACCAAAATGACCAACTTTTGTAGCTCACATGTCAGGATTCACTGAGAAAAACCAAAGGGGCTGGAGAGGAATGGGGAGAAAAGCTTCCCATGATGGCCAGGCATGGTGCTCAGCATTGTTTGACAATTTAATCTGATTTCTTGAAAATATGTGATACATGCACATATTTCAAAAAGTCAAATACTATTAGAAGGCTGGGAAAAAATAGCTTTCCCCTACCCATATCTCCCCCACCCCAAGTCCTAACTCTTCTTTGTTGTTGTTGGTTCTGTTGTAGTTGTCATTGTTGTTTGGCAGGCCTGGGCTGGGCTCCAACCCACCACCCGCAGTGTATGTGGCTGGCGCCCTAGCCACAGAGCTGAAGGCGCCAATTCTAGCTCTTAGCAAATAGTTTTTACATCTACCTCCACCTTTCTGAATAAAAGACTTATACTATTAAATCTTGATTTTTCTGTCCCAGACCATTATCTCTCGCCTTGCTGCCACGGACGAGCAGGGTTTTAGTGACGACCTTCACCTCATCTACTTGCCCTCCTGCATCCTCTTGATGTCATCATATCACATGTTTTGTTAAATCGATATTCAATGAACATATTATTTTTACTAAGTAAACATTGTTCAAGCAGCCCCAAGAAAGTATTGTATTTCCTTTCGTATCTGACTTTTTGTTTTCCCTGGAGTTAATCATCGGCTTTTTCCCCTATTGCATAATTTATGTGCTCATCACTTATTTTCTCTACTGACTCTCCAGAAGAGAGGTAAAGTCCCCTCAGTTCTATCTGCATTTTGGAGCTGTCCCTCCTGACCCTGCCCCTCCTCCTGTTCCAGTCTGAGCTGGCAGCACATCAGCCTCGCTGCCCAGTGGTCATCCTGGGGCTTGACTCACCAAACCTGGAATTCCCTCTGCCTCTTGTCTGTGTTGAATCCATTTTCTGGTTCCTACAGCTTCCTCTTCCTTTGTTAATTCCCTCAGGTGGGGGGTATCTCCACTAGTTTCCAGAGATCACCCTTGAACTCAGTAGAGTTCTAGGCTGGAAAAACATTGTCCTCAGCATTTTGCAAGTACTGTTCCTTGATCTTCTATATTCCCATGTTTCTGAGATGATTAATGTCACTCTGACCCCTAACCCTCACGAGTGACCCTCTGGTCTATTGTTCTTGCCCCCTAACAGGTTCTTAGGATCTACTCATTATCCTTAAAATATTTAAATCTCTTAAAAATGTGCTCTCGGCAGCTCTCTCTCCCTTTCCGTTTGAAATTTCATTATGTGGGCACTTTGGGGCCTGTTCAGTCTGGAAAACCATATTCATTTGCTCAGGGATATTTTAAACTATGGTTCTCTTTGGTAATCTTCTCTCCTCCATTTTTGTTTTTTCTGGAATAGGTTTTATTTTCTACTGGACCTCCCATATTGGTGGCACGTTTTTTATCATACTTTCTGACACATTACCTTCACTTTCCTTCTCCTTTTTCTGATATTTCATTAGTATTTTTTCATTCTCAGTACCTTTCTTGTCCTCTGAATACTCTTGTCTGATGGACACGGCGCCTTCTCTTCTTCAAGGGTGGGGCACCATTATCTCCTGTTTACTCTGCGTGCTTCTTCTCCTGCGTGGTGTTTGCTTTCCCTGGTGAAGGGTTTTCTTGTGATCTTGGCCCTTCTGTTTATATTAGGAAGGTGGCATCGTAACTGGCTGGAGACTCACTAAGTGAGAAAAGGTTGCCAAGGGGATCTTTGCTGTGAAGGATCAGGCACAGCCCTGCTGCTATTCCTCTGGAAGATTCCCCAAGTTTCAGTATTTCTGGTCTTTCTTCTGGTTTCTGGTCTGGGGCATGCACACCTGGAAACCAGCATTCTGGGGGCTACTGGACAGAGAGGACTGGCGTAGGGGTGGAGTCTCAGTGTCAGTTTACCTTGTTTCTGTCCAGGCCCTCCCCTTTTCCCAGCTGTGCCTGTACTCTCTGATGTGGAAGCCACCCTGGATCCGTTTGTGCAGGGGGTAAACTCCAGGTTCCTGCCAGGTTGGGGAAGGCTGGTGTGGGGCTGGACAGAATCTAACGGATCTGCAGACGGACTGGTAAAGTCTCCTTTCTTCAGCTCCCCCACTCACCACTGCTTTCAGATACCTAATCCTCCAATTCCTGAGTATTTTTCCAGGTATCTGTGGCACAAATGGGCTTGTTTCTTGATGGCATCCCCTTCTGCAGGCTTCTAACAGCAGAGAAAAGTTGAGCACTAACTCTATTTGACAGCTTCTCTTAGTCCCCATGGGTGCATACCCACCCTTATTATTTTAAGCCCCATAGGTAGTTCCCTGAACGCTCAGTGATCCAGTCTCACAACCCTGTGATGTTGTGTGGGTTCTGTTACTCACTCCCCTTATGGAGGAAACCGAGCCCCCGAGTGAGCAGGTAATCTAAGTTAGGGCCTTGCCTTTGCCCCAGCACTATATATGCACCCTTGTAGGAGGGTCCCCCACCGGGTGCTAGAGAAGAATGCTCCCGGGGGCTCCTCTGGATGTCTGCCATGGGGGCTTGTGGTAAGGATTTGTTACACAGACATTTTCGAGGACAGGGAGTAGTGCCTTTGGGGGAGTGCTAAGGTTCACCAATCGGCAAACTTTGGGGCCAGGTACTTCACAAGGTGTCTGGGTTTCACCATGACTTGAAGAAGGAAGTGTTCTGAAATTAGGGGTCTTCAAACTTATTGCTTGCTGGAACAAAATGAGGAGCCTTTTGAAATTCAGATGTCCAGGGTCATCCCCCCCTCAAACCAATTAAATTAGAATCCCTAGAAAGGGGACCCAGGAAGATATACTTTATAAAGCTTCCCAGGTAAGTCCAATGTGGAGCTAAGGGTAAGAACTACTTCTGTAGACTGGTACTTCGCAAACCGTATCGTTCCCCAGAATCAATGGGGGATCTTGCTGAAATGCAAATTCCGGGTCACAAAGCACTATGGTTTGAATGCTGGTGTGCCCCCAGATTTATACATTGAACCTAATTGCCATTGTGATAGCAGTAGGAGGTAGGGTCTTTAGGAGGCACTTGGGTCATGAGGGATTGGTCCCCTTATAAAAGAAGCTTGAGGGAGCCCTCTGCCCTTTCCACCCTATATGGACACAGCAAGGTGCTGTCTATGAGGAAGGGATGCTCATTAAATACTGAATTCGCCAGAAGCTTGATCTTGCACTTCCCAGCCTCCAGAAATAAATTTCTATTGTTCATAAACTAACAAGTGCAAGGAGTTTTGTTACTGCAGCTCAAACAGACTAAGATACTAGGTCTATCCAGCTCCTACGGAACACGGCTGGCCCAGGAGCACACTGCATGTGTCGGGGTCATAGATGACCCTGTGTAGGTGCAGCTGCAGGACATTCTCTCCTGGGAGGCAGCATCCAAGCTTGGCGCTGAGGTGTGAATGTCAAGTTAATGGCTAGCTTCTTTTCCATAATTACTATAAAATTCATGTGTTTCAAAAAGGGATGTAGTTCTATAACAGAGTTTTTCCAAACAGTGTAAAGACCTGGGCCCGGTGGCCCAGACAAAATCACAGTGAATTTGCCTCCTGTGATCCTAGCACTTGGGAGGCCAACGCAGGTGGACTGCTTGAACTCATGGGTTCAAGACCAGCCTGAGCCAGAGCAAGACCCCAGTTCTAAAAATAACTGGGCACTGTGGCCAGCGCCTGTAGTGCCAGCTACTTGGGAGGCTGAAGCAAGAGAATCACTTGAGCCCAAGAGTTTGAGTTTGTTTGAGTTATGACACTACGGCACTCTACTGAGGGTGACAAAGTGAGACTCTCAAAAAAAGAAAATAAATAAACAATGTAAAGAGACCATTAGCAAACATTTTTATGCTTTTAAAAAGTGTAGATGTTACTGAAGATTTCATAAGGGAATTGGGGGCGATCGGCTTCCACCTCATGTTAGGTTTAGAGCCTAAACAGTCAAGGGAGCACCACAGGCATCCCTGACAGAAGAACATCCAGGGGGCCACAGTCCCTCTCTGTGGCTTTATACCCACTCAGCTCTTCCAGCCACTTTTCCCTACTGAGTCCCCTTCAAGAGCAACACAAAATCCCTCCCCTTGGATAAAAAAGGATAACTTACTCTCTCCCTCGGAAGCACCTCCTCCTTGATGTTCTAAATGTAGATCAATGCCTATTCCCAAACAGAAACAGTACTGGTTCTTAGAGGAATTTTGATAAGTTAAATAACTCTACTTCATTAGGCCATGAGAATAAACCTTGGTTTATAAAAATAATTATGTTTTTGTGCATTTCTATATGATAAAGAATTCTAGATGCACCCCAAGGGGTCCAAGCATTCAGGGAACTTAGGATAGTATAAAATGACCCTTATTTATTTCTGCCACATTCCTTCAATCTTCACCTGGCCTCTCATAGCGTCTCTGCTTTTCTCCACTAACAGACGCTGGTCTCACATATCAGGGAGAAAGAATAGTTCTAGAGGAAATCTGTATTGCCCTTATTTCATAAATTGAGTTTAATAATTCATCTAAAAGAGAATTTTTAGAACAAGGTTTGCATATAAAAAGGGAACATGCCTTCCCTAAATAGACATCTGCTACTCTTGCTGCAATGCTGAGTGGAGAGAAAAAAGGCCAGTCAGGTCCAAGTGCATTTCTCAAATTTGCTAAGGGCATCATGGTCTCAAGCCTGTTAGGCAAAAGTGATTTTAGAGAAAGCTCTGCAAGGAAAGGAATTTAAACCACACCCCCAAAATCTCCTCCTCTTTGTTACTGCAGAAATCCACCTAGAGGTTATTGCAAGAAACATGCATATTCCTAAAACAGCTGCAGATTTTATGTCTGTTCATTTCCTGGCCATAAAATACCACCTGCCCAGATGTCCGCCATTGCTTCAAATACCAAACCAACGCCATCCTGTGAGGTAGACAGTGGCAGGTTTGGGGTCTGCAGGTCTCCATGTGCACACACAAAAGCTATTTAGGATGTCAAGAAAATCAGTCATTCACACAGCTATGCTGCTCAGGCATGACAGGCTGACTTTAAATATTTGTCACTCTAACTTGCTGATGTGGGGGAAGGGAAGCTGGTAGAATGAATAGGGGAAGACAATTAACAGAAACCCTAATTGACCAGGTTTGCTGGTGGGCTATTTTTGCAGTAGCTCTGCAGCAGGAGGCACCATGAACATTCTCAGACCTGACAATAGGAAAGTTGCCAAGGAGCAAAGGTCCAGCAAAAGAAACAATTAATACCTCCCTTTTCATTTTATAGAGAGCTTCTGTCTCACTGTCTTAGACAAAAATGGTTTGGAAACTAATTTCCCCATTTTCTTTTTTCCAACATGTCCCTCTTTTACCATGTCCTTTGCTGAATCTCTGTTCAGTCTGGAGAATATCTGAATAAACTGAATTTCCTGAATGTTTCAAATATCTGCAATTACCTTAAGTCTTTCTCTTGCAATTCGGGATAATCCAGTGAAATAACCAAGGTGTATATTTTTTCTTTAAGGGTCCAATTTGTATACTAATAAAGATTCTCTTGGGCAATGACACCCAGAACTGAGAAAGAAAACAGGCACATCTATTCTACCCGAAAGTGTGTGGACCAAGCCAAACTTTCTGGAGAATAGTTTGACCCCTGGAAAAGTGTGACATTCTTTGACTTCGCAATTTCATTGCTACCCATTTGCCCTAGTAGAATAATCACAGTGTATCAGATATTGCTGCATTCTGGTGTTCATAATTTATAACAAAAATGGAGGAGCAACCCAAATGTCAAAAGGCTAGTAATTAGTTAAATTATGGCTAATGCATACAATGAAATATTGTGCAGTCATTAAAAAACAGTTGCAGAAAAAAATTGATATGAGGAAATATTTATAACGTATTGTTAAATTTTTATTTTTTTATTAAGTCAAATACACATAGATCATGAATACATTCATGCATATGTGGGGTACAATGTGCTTTTTTTAAATACAATCTGATGTGGTCACATCAAACTAATGTATTGTTAAATTTTTTAAAAAGATCATAAAGCACAATGTATATTATGCTAGTTTTACATTTCTTTTAATGTTAATTTTAATTTATAATAGAATTATATGCTTAGAAAAAATAACTAGAAGATCTTCAACATAGAGTATATGGATGAGGGTGGCTGAGATTATAGGGAATTTATAGTTTCTCTATGCATTCTACTGTTATTTTCCTGATATAATGCATCACTTACAGTCAGAACAATAATGAATAAATCCAAAACAAAGAATCAAATGTGTTACCAAAGTATTATGTATTGTTACGTTTTAAAAGATGAAACAAATCGGTTTAAAACGCAGGTGCAAGATCCTACTTTGCACGCCAAAGTCAATGACTTCGACGTTCTCCATGCCTTCAAGTGACACGGTGAGCTGCCTCCGGTTTGGGATGAACTGAACTGACGCCGTTTTAGATGGAAGGAGATGAAAAGGATCCCCTAACCAATGCCTTTCAAAGGGGAGACGGCGCTCTCGCGCTTAAGGAATAACGAGTAATGGGTGAAGATGCAGATTCTGGAGCCAGACTGTCTGAGTTCAAGGTCTCATAATAGCTGGGCGAGTTAACCTCTCTGTGCCTCACTTC
>NW_003852477.1:5234579-5261975 GCF_000181295.1 Otolemur garnettii
TTCGTGTTCTGACTTACCCCACACCCGGCAGCCGGCGGGGAGAAAAGGAGAATAAATTAGCCGCAACGACATAAAACAAGCCTTCCCACAGTCTGCTGCCTCAAACAGCCGCCGGGTTCCCAAGGCTCTGTCACGGTCGCTACCGGCCTGAGAGAAGCCAGAGCCGAAGGTCGGAGAGGACAAACGGCGGCGATGAGGAAGAAGGGGAGGGGAAGAGGGACGGGTTCACAAAGGCGGAGAGACCAAAGTGACCCCCGTGGGCTGCTTCCCGCCCCACGCCTCCTGGGCCCCAGCCGCCCGCCCGGGTCCCCTGCGCGGCCCCACCTGGGCCATCGCGCCCAGGCTGGTGCGTGGGGAGGTGGGTGCTGGAGACCCCGCTCGGCCGCCTAACAGGCAGCTGCCTCGCTAGACACGGGGGCCTCTGCCGCCCGGCCGGTCCGCAGCCACGCCCGCGGGGGACAGCAGTGCCAGCGCCACGCGCCGCTTCTCTCCTCCCCAGGGACAGCACGGCCAGCCCCGGGCGCCGTCTCCTTGGCCCAGGTCTCACCCTGGATGCTTCAGGAAGGCCCCTTTGGAAGAAAATTGAATTCGCCATTGAGAACAAGCATAAAATTGATAATCGTTTTTGTTTCTTATGATGGAAACATAAGGCACACAAAAAAAATCACAGTGATTTTGTAGAGGCTCAAGACTGCTTCCTCTCAGCAACCCAGAGTTTGTCAAAGAAAAAATGAAAATGATCTCTATAAAGTTTTGTCTTATGTATCTTATGGAATTCATCTTAAAGTCTGGAATGCTAAAACTCCATTGGGGATTTTAGTTTGCATTAAGTGAATTTGACCAGTAGGACAGACTTTGAAAAAACAGAGACAAAAGTAAAATCAGGAGACAGGAATGTTAAAAACCACTAAGTATTTTGTGGCTATTGGACCTGTGTTTGAAACACATTCCTTACCCTTTTTCTTCGTAGTGTCACCACCCCCTGCACAGTAGAGTCTTACAATAATATGGTCTTCCTTTGGAGCTGATGTAAGCCCACTCCCCTCTTGGCAAAACTTTTATTTGCATTTCCCTTGTGCTCCCAACAGGTCTGTATATTAACAACATGCCTCACTTTTGGCACAACAGCCTCATTAATTATGTCAGTAGAGAGCTGGCACGGGGGCTCCTCAGTGCCTGGTAATTCCTGTTTCCTCCCTGCTGGCTTTGCTGTCTCTGAACCACCAACCAACCGTGTGTGCAGCCCTGGTTTTTCTTCTGCCTTCCCTGCTCCCCTCCTCTCTTCCATTCCCCAGGCCCTAGTGTACTCACTTCCCAATTCTGCACGGAATAGAACGTGAAGTCTCAGAAGAAGGGCACAGTAGAACTCTATTATTATTGTTGTTACTATTATTATCTGGCTGAAATCAATAGATATCCTGGGCCTATCTCAGGTCCTTCTGGCTCTCTTTGATAAGCTTTTGATGTTGATGATAAAAATGGTTACCACTTACAGAGTCCCTACACATACCTACTTTAAAAAAATGGAGGGGCGATTATCTCATTTAGTCCCTAACGCAGCTACCATTATGAATACCATAGAACAGATAAGAAAGTCAAGAGGTTCAGGGAGTTGAAATCACAGGACTGGCAGGACCGGGGTTGGACTTTTAATGTCTGCTGTCACCACTGCATGCCAGGACATGAGTTGGCCCCCTCTTTCACAGCATGAAGCAATACTAGTAATAAGTGGCTGGGGAGTTGGAGCTGAGCAACTCAGGAAAAGCACTTCAAAAAGCAAAATAGTAAGTAGTACAATGGCCAATCAAAATCTCAGAAAAGGCATCTTGGAGAGGGTCAAATCATTGTCAAAATAAAACCAAAACAAATCCCTGATTGTGTGTTTCATTTTCCCAAGTTTCCAGTAAAATTCTGAGATTCTGGCTAGTAACTTTCCCTTCAGACCTAACTGGTCTTGCCCAGTGACTAGGTAAGTAGGGCACAAGCAGTTGTATTCTCAGGTATTACTCCTAATTTTAGTTTTATACCACTAGTCAGACTACCACATTCCCTTCCCAGCTGCGTCTGGTATCTGGGTCGACATCCCAGGGAACGAACCTTTTAAGAATTTAGGGCTTACCTCCCACCCCCTGAGGACCTACAGTGGCCACCATACTAAACAACTCCATGGTCATTAAGAGTCCCTTGACTAATATGAGGGCTCAGCCATTATTCAAAACATTTGTTAAGTGTCAACTTTATACCAGGCACTGGGCCCAGGCACTGCAGATAAATAAATGTGGTCTCCATTCTAATTTTACTTAAAATTAGGGTTTTAAAATAAATTAGAACAGCTGACTCATGGGGCAGATAGAAACCAGGGATGCAGGATGATTCATATTACGTTAAAGAAAGTTAATAGCAGAAAGGAGCCAAAGGCACAAATGCATCCCCAGAAGAGGAAAGGAGACCTTAATGATGGGATTTGTCTTTGGTCACCAAAAATGAAGAGATCATCTCAGGAATACATAGGACAGGTTCCTGATCCACACGACAGGGCAAAGTAAATGGCTTATCACAGCAGCTAACTTACATTATTTTTTAAAGTTACCACAACAACCCATGCTTGATTTGAGAAACTCAAACCCTATACAAATACTAAAAAAGTAACAATGGCCTTTTCCCAGTTGTCTATCCCACAATCATACTCTAGGGATAACGTCTGTGAATGGTTTAGTGTTGAATCAAAGGAGTGAGTGCTTTCTTCCTGAACCTAACAGGAAAAAAATACCTGAAGAACATGGCCAAGAGGAAAACTGAGACCATGGAACTTATGGCTTAACGCCTGGGTTATAAGATCCTTCCCGGTGGGGTAACTTATTCATGCCTGGTCCTTGACTTCCACTGTCTGCACTATAAGTAAAGCCTCAGATGGATACTATTGGCCTGTTATTATCCAGGACTCAGTGACAATCACCAGGCAAGCCACTATCTTATCCTCAGAATAGGGCACGACAGACTCTGGTTGGAGGCCAAATGTGTTCATCTGGTTGCTGCCACAGTCAAGCCTTAGCCAGCACTGATGTCTTTATGTTAAATTAACTTATCAAATTAGTAATGCACAGAACCTTGGGTAATGGAATAGGAACATTTTAGGGCAAGGAGGAGAAATTGAGGCTGAAAAGTCAATGCCTCTTTTGAGGCATTGTGATAGAGGCACTGGGCAGCTGGCATTCTGGAAGGAGTTAGAAAAGGAAAGAAGGGACCAGGTTTCAAGAGGTTCAGGGTATACACTTTATGTACTTTACAATTTTGCCTTGAAGCAAACGCAGAAATCATTATAATATGAAGTTAGATTTGGGTTAATTTTGATTAATTTATGTCAGCACAGATTTATCAAAGGACTCCACAGACTCTGCCCTAGAACATTGACCTTGAAGGCTAGAGTGAGGAGGAGTGGCCACAACTGCATCAGGCCCCTTGACATACATTCTGCCCTGCGTGGTCCCTCATAGCAGGGGACTGCATGTCCCAGCCTCCCTTGCTCAGGGTGGCCACATGACCAGACTCTGCTCCAGGGTAATGTGAGTGCAAAGGATATGTTTCTCTGGAGTGCCCTTCTTTCAGGCTGGCTTCCCCAGAAACAGACAGTGACACAGAGATTTGAGTGCAAGTTGTTTATTTGGGAAGTGATTCCAGGAAACATCAGTAGGGGAGGGGGAGATATGTTAGTGGGAGTCTTCTGAGAAGTAGGGGATTAAATTTGCAAGGATTTTATTTAGGGGAACTGTCAATCTGAGGACAAATGGGGAGAGAGCCACCAGACCACGAGCCAAGTCTGACCCTGAGAGAAAGAGACAGGGAGGGAAACTTTCAGACTGCCAGGCAGTGTGTGGAAGGGTCGGCAAAGCCATCAGGGAACACTTGAGCCAAAGCCAGCGTCAAAGGAGTCTCATTTTGCCTGGCAGTGACCTACATGCAAATGAAGTCCCTGTTTCATTCAGTTGTTGACTGAGAGCAGCCCCTGGAAAGCATGGGGTTTCTTAGTGCAGCAGTGTTGGGGCTCTTTGTTAACTATATTTCTTCTAATTGGAGGCAGGACTGTTAGGCACATTTGCATGGCCACCACCAGAAGTGAGAGGGGAGAGAGAGGAAAGGCATTATGGAGGGCATTGGTGAGCAGTTTGCCACGGTGGGCAATGGAGCCCCTACCCTGCTGGACCTCTGGGAGACTATAGAACACTCCCCACTGAAGGGGAATGGAAGATGGGATACAAACTCTCATCCTTTGGAAACCACTGATTTGTTGGCCTTGGCTGTAGCAGCTCAACTAGTGTTATAACTAGTACAGAGTTCAACATCATGTGTGAATGTACTAGAGCTGTGGCCCCCAGCCTCCTCTGCTGAACAGTACCAGTCTGTGTTCTGTTAGGAACCAGGCTGCCCAGCATCACCACCTGAGTTCCACCTCCTGTCCCACCCCAATCTGTGGAAAAATTGTTTCCCATGAAGCCAGTCCTCCATGCTGCAAAGGTGGGGACCGCTGTCTAGAGGCAGGTTTTAAACTTCATTTTGAGAGAATATTTCTACTTGCCTCTCCCTGGAACTTTTTTACAAGACCTGCTAACAAACTGAATATATCATTGATTTGGGTTATGTTTCCTCTCTCTCTACACTCCTCTCCCCCTTCCTGCTTCCTTACCTGCTAGAGAATCAGAAATGGGTAACATTCCCCCTAAATGAGGAACACAGAGCAACAGAATCAGGATTACAGAGAACAATCCATTCCCACCTCCTTCCCCTCCAAGGACATCCTACAAAGTCTCTGATTACAACCTTTTCTCATATTTACAAGTCTGTGTGAAAACTTATGACCAAACAAAACAAAAGACTAGAAGGAAATACACCAAAGCAATAACTGGCTATAGTAAGGTCGTCGACTTACGAATATTTTTTCCTTTATTTCATTTAACAATTTTCCATAATTAAATATGATTTTTATCCCTTTAATTTAAATGTGTATATTAAATCATTTGTTTTTACTTTTCTGTATGCTCAGAATTTTCCATAATAAAAATAATGTTTTTAAACTTCAGAGCAAATATTTCTCTTATTTGTCTATATTACTCAGCTCAAGCTGCTATAACAAAATACCATAGAGCAGGTAGCATTTAAACAACAGAAATTTATTTCTCACAGTTCTGGAGGCTGAGGAGTACAAGATCAAGATGGCAGCCGATTCAGTCAGTGTCTGGTGAGGACCTGCCCTCAGTTCCAAGATGGCGGACTTCTGGCTGTAACCTCACATGTCAGAAGGTTCTCCCAGGGTTCTTTATAAAGGCAATAATCCCATTCATGAGGACTCTACCCTCATGAGCAAATCACATATCAGAGGTTCTATCTCCTAATGCCATCATGTTGTGGGTTAGGATGTTAACATATGAATTTTGGGAGGACACAAATATTCGATCTGTAACACCTTCCCACCTTTGCTACCTTAATATCCTCTACTCCCTGGTCTTCTCTTCACTCCCTCATTTTCCCTGCCACCAAAACACAAAAGATACCATGATCTCCAGATCATTGGTGGTTTGTTAGTTCACTTGTGGCCATGGTGCAGATGGCAAGCTCTTCCTGGCTAATTCCCTGGCCCTAAAGGGTGATGGTGGTGGAATCTCTTCTAGGGGTATGCTCACAAATGAAACTTGGTCTGGTTTATACTCAGTCCTCTGAAAAAATGTCACTGCCTACAGCAGAAACTAGCTAGCTAGTCATCAAATCTATGTCCTCTTATCCTGGGAACACAGCAGGCCCACATCCCCCAGGTTCCCCTGCAGTTCACCATGTCCATGTGACAACTGCTGCCAATGGAGCATGAGTGGAAGTATTTGTACCACTTTCAGAGCTTGAGATGAAAGGAGTCTGGGTCCCTAATTGCCACTTGGAGGGCAGCTGCCCACCCAGCAGGAACACCTATTCTGGACTTTCTTTGGCAGAGAAATTACCTTCGATTGTGTTAAGAAATGTTGGGATTGGTTTTTTTCCAGCACTGAGCCATCCTAACCAATATACTATTGTCACTGCACTCTGAATCTGTGCTGTCCAAGGTAAATTTGACTGCAAAGATCATGGGAGCTCCACTTCTTGAAGGACTTGTAACCTGGGCTCTTTTGCAGTCATACTACAATAGGTGGTATTACTCTTGATGCTCCCATGAAGTCTCATCACATTTTCCATATTTCTGTATCTTCCTTCAGTGGAAGCAGCTTTGGATAAAGAGTCTAGATTGTCTCTCCTTAACTATCAGTAGAATGACGCATCAACCCCTATAAGCCTCAGAAAATATCCAATTCATTTTAGAAATAGGCAGTAGCAACAATAGTATAAAATAACTGTGGTTGAGTTATAGGCCAGGTTAATCTTTTAATAAATTAACTCATATAATCTGCGCAGACACCAATGAGATGAGTGATATTACCACCATTTTAGAAATAGGAAAAACTGAGACACAGAGAGATTAAAACACTGCTGAAGGCCACAGCTAGTAAATACCATTTCAAACATGGGCAATCTAACTCTGAGGACAGAAACTAAATTCTCTAGACTCTAAAATGCTGAGATTTGCACCAGAATGGAATTTTTCTGTGATTGCAATGATCTTGGTGCTAGCCTTGTGATATGCCTGAACTTGGTTGTTTCCTCATCCCGTCACTGTGTTCCATCCTGCCCTTGACATCCACCCTACTTTCATTGATGGCTCTTGCTCTGGAAATATACAGCTTTGCAAGAGAAGAGATGATCTCCCTCTTCCTTGATCTACTTAATCTGATTAGACACAAATTGTAATATGCCTTGATTCAGAGAACTTCCTTTTGCCAAATTAAGTCCCCTGAGATCTCTCACACATGAAACTTGATTTATGAATACTAGACTCCTTCAGACCTCTGTAATTTTCTTTATTGAAGCCATGCAATGCCAACTCTCAAGCAAAAGAGAGGTGGTGGTAAAATCTCGTTTTCCTACAAATTCAGAGAGTTTAGGAAACATCAGAGGTCATGTGTATCAAATGCAGAGTAAATCACCTTGACTTTATTCATTGAAATAACAATTAGAAAATGACAACCAATGAGCCCTGGGATTTAATATAGGACACCTGGCCTAGTATTACAATACTAATCAAATTATTTGTTGTGACTATTTCCAGTAATTCAGCATTTTACTTATAAAATGCCTCATCCACTCTGAACTTCTCCAATTGTAGTCATGATACATCATCTTGGACCATGATGAAGATAGAAAATGTACCATTTATTAAGCACTCACTATGTTCCCAACTCTGTGCCAAAAAGGATCTAATTACCCTTTTATCCACATTCTAGTTAAGGAAACTGACATTCAAAGAGGTTAAATTACCTGTCCAAGGTGTGGTAGGAAAAATGGCTCCCTAAAGATGTTCATGCCCTAATCCCCAGAGCTTGTGAATTCCCTTACCATTACCCTTGCAAAGCAAAAGGGACTGAGCAGGTGCGATTAAACTGAGAATGCTGACACAGGGAGATTACCTGGATTGTCTAGTGGACCCAATGTAATTGCACGGGTCTTTATAAGAGAAAGAAAAAGGCAGGAGAACCAGAGAAGATGTGACAATAGAAGCCGAGGTCAGAGTGATATGGGGCCACAAGTCAAGAAATATGGTCCCTTTTTTTAGTGTTGTAAAAGGCAAAGAAATGGTTTCCATCTTAGAGCTTCCAGAAGGAGCATAGTCCTATAAATCCACTTTATTTTATGACTTCCAGACTGTAAGATGAAAGGTCTGTGTTTTGTAAGCCAACTTTGTGATAACTTGGTACAGAGGCAGTTGGAAACTGCCCACTGGTCACAGGGATGTTGACTGGTGGAGGCAGATTTGAACTCTGCTCTCTGTGATGCAGAGACCATGCTCTCAATTTCGGGGTTAAATGCCCTTAAAGTTTAAATATTTGATTTTAAAAATATGATTTTTATAGTATAGCAAACATAAGATTATGAAACAAAATGTAAAACCTGGAAGATGTTTAAGAGATAAAATATGAGATGCCCCCAAAATATAATAGACCAAAGGGACACAATAGAGGGCATAGAACCAGGCTCATCTCTATGTGGTAAGCTGGCACCACAAAGCCCTGGGAAAGGATGGGTTGTTAGGTCAGGGCTGCTTGGAAATTGGATCACTATGCACAAAAAGGAAAGCTAGAGCCCTGCCTCACACCCTTTGCAGTGGTTCTCAACCTTCCTAACGCCGCAGTGTATTTTCATTGTTAAAAAGGGGTTGCGACACAGAGGTTGAGAATTGCTCAAAGGAATCATTTTAAAGGAAGACTCCAGGTTCATTGCAGTTCTAAGTGTAAAAGAAAGACAATGAAGGAAATATATGAGAATATCATCTCAACCAAGAGATGGGCAAATAAAAGACAAAAATAATAAATAGGTTTAACCAGATGAAGTGGAAAGGATTTCTGTTCGATAAACAATACATTGAACAGTTGTCAACCTGGAAAAAGATATTTGCAATGATTAAAAAAGATAAAGTTTAAGCACCATGGCTCATGTCTATAATCCCAGTGCTTTGGGAGGCTGAGGTGGAAGGATCACTGGAGGCCAGGAGTTCAAGGCCAGCCTGGGCAATAAAGCAAGACCCTATCTTTAAAAAAGAAAAAAAAGTATCTGGGCACAGTGACTTCTGCTGGTAGCCCTAGCTTCTCAGGAGGATCACGTGAGCTTGGGAATTGAAGGTTACAATGAGCTGTGATCCTACCACTGCACTCCAGCGTTGGTGACAGAGCAAGACTCTGTTGCTAAGAAAAATTTAAAAAGGTAAAGAATGAATTTTTGTACTCTACAAAGAATTCCCTCAAATTAATAAGGAAGGGAATCTAGCAAAGAATAAGCAAAGGATATGTATTGCCAAAAATTTACAGATTAGATTCTCTAACTCACTAATCATCAGAAAAATGCAACCCAAACAGTGGAAATAACATATTACACCCATAATCAGGGAGGAAAAATAGAAAAATAATGAACAATAAGGGTTGATCAGGGTTGGGGAGGTGGGAAATTTTGTGCACTGCTGGTGTGAGAGTAAACTGGAACAGTCATTTAGGAAGCAGTGTGATATGTGGGACTGTCTCCTGCAATAAATATCCCAAAGACTTGCTCACTCACGTCTGCGAGGGAGCATGTACACAGGTGTTCACATTTGTGTCGTTTGGTGGGAGAGCGCTAGCTGCAGTCCAGGGGCCCATTCCTGCAGATGCACCCTGCAGCACGCTCTGCAGCAGGTAGTAGAACACCAGCTGTACCCAGATGTGGATAATCTTAAACACAATGTTGAGTGGAAAAGGAGAGCAATGGGGCAAGTTCCATTACCCAATGCCATACACACAAATTAAAACACAAAATGGCCCTAGATAGAGTCAGCCCTTGAACAACACAGCTTTGAGTTGTGCAGGTCCACTTTCCAGCACAATTTTTTTCAATAACCATATAGGAAAATTTTTTGGAGATTGGTGACAACCTAAAAAACCTCACAGACAAACTGCCACCCCTGAGACAGCAAGATCTACCTTCCTCTTCCTCCTCTTTCTCACCCTACTCCACATGAAGACTAGAATGAAGACCTTGGTGATGATCCACTTCCACTTAATGAATGGTAATTATATTTTCTCTTCCTTGTGACTTTCTGGGTAACATTTTCTTCTCTCTAGCTTACTTTATTATAAGAATATAGCATATCATACAAATATAAAATACATATTAATCAATTTTTCATGTTATTGGTAAGGCTTTTGGTTAACAGTAGGCTATGAGTTGTTAAGATTGGGGGGGATCAAAAGTTATACATGGTGTACATATACCACAGTTTATTGATTTATTCGTGGATCAATGGGCACTTGGGCAGCCTAAGAATATGGGGAGAGGGGAGGGAAGGTGATGGGTGGAGGGAGGGTTATTGGAGGGATCACTTCTATGGTTTATCTTACAAGGGTACAAGTGGATCTTTCTAAGAGTAGAATATAAACGTAGTTATAATCTTTCTAAGAGTAGAATATAAACATAGTTATAATAATAAAAGTAGTTATTAACACAATAACTAAGAAAATGACATAAAGGGTATGTTAACCTGTTTAATGAAAATATTTCAAATTGTATATGAAAACACCACACTGTACCCCATGATTGCATTAATGTACACAGCTATCATTTAATTTTTTTAAAAAAAAGTTATACATGGTTTTCCAACTGTGTGTGGGTTAGTGTCCCTAACCCCTATGTTGTTTATGGATCAACTATATCTATAAGGAAACAGACTTGTCCAAGGGCTTTTATCAGACACAGAAAGAGAATAGGAGAAAGGATCAAGAATAAAAAGGAAAATAAATTCAACTGGAGTAATGACTCCTCCAAAGCAGTGATGCTGATGTTATGTAATCTGAGATCTTTCTACCCCTGAAATAATAGTTTAAAAAGAACAGCACCCATTTTTGCAAAAAGCCACACCAAATTATGGGGGCAGGTCCCCAGGGAAGCCACTTTTCCCTGCCATGTTAGATAGAAAATGTGAAGTGTTGACAGGTAGCTAATGTCATCTGATTCTCTAAAAGACCCTGACAGTTATGAAGAATGAAACAGGGTGACTTGCATCTGGAAAAGGCCTCTTAACATAAATTCACTTAAAATGAGGTCTGAAATGTCATTTCAAGTAGTGACAAAAATTAGAACAGGATCTTTTTAAGCTTGAAAAATGAAATTAAAATTCTGAAGGTATGTTTTATCTCATATTTTACAAAATCATATTTCCAGTTCAACACTGGGGCTTCCTTACTTCTAGTGCTCAAAGCCAGAAATTGTGCAATAAATATTTGTTGAATGAATACATGAAGAAATGACCAGCTCTTAGAAAGAACAAAATATAAATTAAATGTTACTTTTTTCCATGACTTTCAATCATTTTGTCCATTTTTTAACTTGTTTAACTCAAGATTCAATGCATGATTTTTAGGTTTTGATAACTTTGCGCATGACGTTAGCAATTCTTCACTTTCACATTTATCACCGTCATAAAATCCTGCCTCTGTGCAGAGATTGGGATTTCTCTTTACTGTTGATCTGCAGTGTTCACACTGCAGGCATGGAGAGGGCTATTTCCATGGGAGCCAGTTTAGTGCATGATGTGATCATTCAGAAATGACTATTTGATCCTTAGTTTACCTCTGCTTGCTATGTTATCCCGATCTTCTCAGGATGGGAAGAATACTCAGATTACAAAGGTGCTCTCTACTACCCCTACTTTGTAGATTAGAAAACCGAGGCTCCCCCAAGTTACATGGTTTGCCTAAAGTCCATGGTTTCAAAGTGCCAAACCACAGAAAGCACAATGGGAGGGTCAATAGGACGGATAGGTCATATGCAAAGAACTGCCAAGGGTATGAAGTGGGGTGAAGGTGCAAGCAAGTGCTGGCTGTGTGTTCACTCCATTAGTAATACCAGTTTGTAATAATAATAGTTCTGGCAAGGAAAATGCAGCTTGTTAAACTCACACTGAGCTATTACTCCTCTTGGGCCTTTTATCCTCTAGCAAGGAAACCTAACCTTGTCAATAAATGATATTTCAGTACTTCTGAGTCTGAAGCCTCCTTTGAGTTTTCACTGCCCTTCCTTCTCCTTCCCAAGAGGGAGGCTGGATGCATGTCAAGGTTACTGCGTCCAGATGACAGAGGCAGAGAGGACCCTGACTCTGTAGACCTGGCATCCCCTGTCCTCCAGGGTCATTGCCTACCTTCTGGCATTGGCTGAAGCTGTGGCTGCTTGGGATCTGCTGCCTCTGTTTATTCCAAGGGCCTGGTGGTTCCGGCTGCCTTGGCGTAGCTGCAGCCCTGGTGCTGTCTCTAGCCCCAGAGTCCAGTCTACTGGCACCCATAGCTGGACCCCTTCTAGCCAGATCCTAGCCCTCTAGAGTATGTAACACCACAAGGGCTTAGAGAAGCTCAGGGGCTCTCTGAAAAGACCACATGGCACCACCACCTTCCTCAGTAGTATGTCCCATGCAGGTCCACAGGGAGGAACATCCTAGATGCCTGCAACAGTCAGTATTTAATCAGAAACAGAAACTCCTTGGGTGTTTAAAACAGAGAGATTTTAATACTGGCCAGTACTGACACCAATGATGGAAAAGCCAGGAGGTCACATAGGGCAGGGGGAGGTACCCAGAGATTAGCAGCGGTGGGAAGCTGCCACCACCCCCAGGCTGGGGTAACAAAGGATAAGGTAGAGTTATTGAAGCCCAAGGCCCAGCGTCACCTGGGAAAGCTGAAACCACATCAGGCCTGTCCAGTAGGACCAGAAGCCATGGAAGAGATATGGTGGCTGCTGTAGACCTGGCTGAAGCAGAGAAACAAAGAGAAATCCCCCACCCTACCTATCCATTCCACCCCAGCCAGCCTTGCCCCAGGGTGTCCCATACGCTAGACCCAGCTGACATGCAGCCTGGGAAACAGAGCTGCAGCAGACCCCCAGATACAGAGCAGGACAGGGAGGGGAGGCAGAAACCTGAGGGCAATGGGCCAAGGCCAGGGCAACCCCCAGAGGGAAGCAAAAAGCCCTTCCTCTCATTCTCTGCATGACACACCATCCCTCATGCCCCAAGGCTTTTGCCTGGAAGAGGGAGGACAGGCCCTCTGTCCTTCACTGTCTGCTTTCTGCTTCCTGTAATCCGCAGGAGTCCTGGTGGGCAGCTTCCCACTTCCTCTGTATCATATTCTGAGCTTCTCTACCCTGACCTTATAATAAAACATCAGGGGACTTATCTACCAGGTTCTTTAGAAGTTTAAAAGGAATTAAAAGATATTTTTCTCCCTACAGCCCAGGTTTTAAGACTATTGTCTTAACACGGACAAGCTAGCTTTGAGTCTCAGGGCTGATCAATGCCATCTTTTCCTCCTTCCTTGGGGCAAGAAACCTCACTTCAACCTTAGAAGTGGAAGACTGCAAAAAGACATGATAAAGGAGAGAATGAAAATATATCTGCTAATAGGCCCAGAAATAGTATACCCTTTACACTCCTACTTCTGAAATGGCTCCTGCACCACAGCAAGTGCGCTAGCAGCTGTGACAGTTCTCACTCAGCAGGTCTCCAGGGGGGCTTCTCCTGCTGGTCCCATTTTAAAGATTTGGTGCCATCAGGGCTCAGAGAGATCAATTGTCCATTCATAATCTCAGTGAACAGAATGGGATTTGAATCTACATCACTTTTGAATTTTCATTTCCAGATGCTGCTTCCTCTCCCTTCCCTCCTGGTTTCCAAACTCTTAATTCTTGTGCACAGTCTCATTCCTACCCTCTTCTCACCACCATTCTCCCGTCAGGCTTATAGAAATTTGATTGAAGAAACAGAGTTGCTGGAAATCATCTCTGGTGATCCAGCCCACCCTGGCATCTTCCTAAAGTCATAAGTATCACCATTATTCATACAAAGTCTTTATTAAACAGTAACCTGCACAAAGGTCTCAGCCTGGGTTCTCCCCAGCCCAAAAGCAGATTGTGAAGTGAGGACTTAAACATAGATGGTTTATCTAGGAGGTGATTCCAGGGAGCAGAAGTGAGACAGGGAAGGAGGAAAAGCCACTAGAAATTGCCATACTGAGGTCACCAGCATGAGCAGCTGGGTTTAGACCACTTGGGAGCATAGAGGATGCTTCTCAGATGGGTGCCGGCATGGACAGAAGCATTTTTCCATCACCTTCTTCCACCACAGGTTGAAACTCTAAAGTTAGGATTTCCTCTGGGCTATGCATGCAAGGTGGGTGCTGTACATGACCCCAGGTCCTATAGCAGAGATGAAGACTCATTCTTCCAGCTGCCCTGTGGGGAGTGCTACTTCAAAACAGCCATCAGCCCTCCTAGAGATGCCTTGGGTGAAGATCACTGCCCCATCCACACTTTCTTCCAAGGGAAAGCCCACATACTGGTCAATACTGGGATACAGAAGCTTGGCCCACACCCCTGAAGTGGGCCACTCTGTGAGGTCCTCTCAGCTCCAGGGCCTGAAGGGGTCGGCTCAGGCCTCCGGAGGAACCGCATCACAGCCCAGCTTCTTCCTCAGCCCGCATCTGCCCCCATAACCTCCCTTCCTCAGGGTTGAGCCTGACTCTTTGTCCTGGAGGAGACCTGCCCCAGGTGTGGGTGCTGCACATCTGCCCTTGGGATCAGGGAAGCCCCAGAGAAAGAAGCAGAGAACATGTGGTTAGTGGAGCGATGCTAGATGCACTAAGCGGCGAGGACTATAGGCTCACCTGGACTGTCCCACAGCTGTGGTTACACTCAGGGATAGGAGGACGTGAGGGTGGGGACCAAGAGGCATCTGATACAAAGTACAACTTGAATCAAAGCTGATTCCAAAACCATTCAACAAACCTGGGTCTTGCTCTGTTGAAGTTTAATAATAATATTAATAATAATAAATTGCTGTTAGTTTTTGAGCACCTCAATGTGCTCAGGTTAATTGATGTTCATGAGAAGGAAAAGTGGAAAATTAGGATTTCAAGGACAGCCATGATGAGAACAGACATATGCTAAAGACATACTTGCCACTGACCAAAGTGCTGTGCCTTTGTGAGCCTGACAGCTGCCTGACAGCTGCCTCCAGCCCCGCAGGCCTGCCCCCTGTAGGGATGCTGGGACAAGCCCAGAAAACATCAGCATTCCCCTCATCACCTTCCCAGCAGGGTGTGGAAAAGGCCTAGTCACCAAGAAGGGCCAGCTTCCAGTTCTTTTTCTCCCAAGTCGCTGAGAGGAGCTGAGGCCCACAATGAGAGGAAGCAAAAATTCTCTGCTTTTTTGCCAAGGGAATCCTGCCAGAGGGAAGTTATGCTGAGCTGTGAACTAAGCATGGATGAAGGCCCAGGGACAGAGCGCTAAGCTCGAGTGTGGTCGCCCAGGCCTTTGCGCATGCATGATGCTCTGTATTTTGTTGTTGTTGGAGGGTTTTTAAATCACTGTGTCAGCTTATTTAGCAATTCATTTGAAAGAGCCCTCCTAACAGGTGAAAAGCCAGAACAGAAGAAGACAATAGATTAGAGATTCTAATAGGGGTACAGGTCTTTTCTTGCATTTGCCTAAGAACAAAACTCCAGGGAATATCATAATAATGAAAATAATCTCAGCACAAGATAGTGGAAAAATTGACTGGACCAAGAATATGTTGAAGGACCTTCAGAATAACTGAATTGTGTTCAAGGTACTCAGTCACTTGAATGTGGGCCGGTGACTCCTGCTTACTGAACATTGATAAAGTCCGGGCGAGGGGGGTGGTCTGTCAATACACAGATGCTCCAAATTACATCTGGGGAAAGAGAGAGTCACTTAATAAGGCAACAAAGGTGAATAATTGTACGAAATATCTAGTGGCATCTTCAGTCCTATTTGTTTGGCACAGAGCCAAACAGAGTAGACTATTCCGTCTCCTTCGTCCCTTCCAAATGACAATTAAGCTAACAGTGATCGGGAGAGAGAAGTCTCACAGACCTCTGACTACCTGACTGGGCAAAAGCGAGACTCAGACTTTCCCACAGCCAAGTTCGTGGTGGTGGAAGCTTCTGGCAAAAAGAAGCCTTGGGTTTGACAAAGTCAGGCACCCACTGTTAAAGGAAAGCATCCTGAGAATTATCCACATCATCCAGGAGAACAAGGCAAAAGTATGTGGCTGTCACGTCACTGCCAGTTCTCCAATGTACCCAACCAAGGGGGAAGGCTTTGAGTAGATTAGTCAAGCACCACAACCACTGCCTGATCCTCCCTTCACTGGAGGAAATGAGCCGGCCTTAAATTCCCACTGTGAGTTTCCGAAGGGCAAGTCCCTCGTGCGACTGTGCTGTGGCTGGCGCTGCACAGCCCGTGTCCAGAGGTTGGCGCCTCTGCAGGGAAAGGGAAGCTGAGGCCATTGTGAATGCTCAGCTTTTGCCATCTTCCCCTGGCCCATCCTTCCTTCGCCTGGGCCCTGCCCACTAGCTACTCAGGGTCTTCTCTCCGGGACCCTATTTCCGCCTGTTGGGATTTGGTTTGGGCCAGGATTTTTACATATCCAAGAGATCTTCACAATAAAAGTTTAATGGGAAATGAAGATGCAAAAGCACCGACATTCCAACAGAAGAAATCCTGAGCAATTAGAATAAAAATTCAGGAGGCAAAGCAGGGGGAGTGTTGAGCAGACGGGGATCAGTAATACTGGTTTTGTAAAATTTAATAAAACGTATAATTGACCCTCATTAGATTTATTCACATTACAAAAAGAAAGCTGTTTGCTAATGAGAAAAGCTTTATTCCCTAAATTTCAGATCACGAATTCATTTTCCCTCTTCCTTGCTGGTTTGGCACATTTTTAAATGGCTTGGTTAAAACAATTATTAATCCTAAATTAAATATCCATGGCAATTAATCCCCTCAAGAGCCAAGAAAAGTTGCTACTGCTTCCTACCTCATTTTCTCTGTGACTGAAGAGTCATATTCTTTCTCTGATGGTGCTTGCGAGCTATACTGAAGCAGAAGAAATTTACTGGGGGCCAAAGGGAAGCAAATAAATAAAAATAAAACAGAGACAGGGAAAACACTTGTGAACTGGGCCACCAACAGGCATTTTTAGCTTGTTCCTGTGCACTTCCCATTAAAGATTATATTTAAAAATGAAAGAACAAGTTTTATTATTAGCTGTCTACCTCATCTGTAAAATATGAGTAATAACTGTAGCTCATACGTTGTTTCAAGGTTTAAATGGGTGAACCTATGTACAGTGCTTGAAACAGCGTAGAGCGTGTTCTCAGGGCTGGTTCCCGCTCAGCTGTTATCATTAATTCTCCCCAGGAAGTTTTCACAGGGCCTTAGGCTACTATTTTGGCACGCCTTTGAACAATATTTTTTTTTTAAATATCTATTCAACATTCAATGTGTTGAGGCTCAGAGAAAGTAACATTCTATGAATAAACACACTTTTTTCTAAGTTTAAAATAAACGTGATTGCACACATCGGTTGCATGCAATTTTCTGCAAAAACCGGGCAGCATTTTAAATGGTTTAAATATTTAGCTAATAAACCATTCCTTCCATTATATATTTTTCTGTTTCAAAATTTCAGCACTCGTAGCTGCTAAATTCATCCATGGCCAGCTGGATAGACTTGAAATTGGTGGTCCTGCTGCTAATACTCCATCTCCCACAAGTAAGTGACAAAGATACACAACAGAGCGCAGCCAGGCCTGGCCGTGTATCTCTGCTCAGGGTCCTGCCTTTCTTGGAGGGAATGGGGTCAAATGTTAACAAACAGCAGCAAAGTTGAGAAGGGTATTTCACTTCCACTTGATGACAGTCTTCCCCCCACACCCCAGGGAAACCTAATTTAGGTTTTACCAGTCACACACAATGTCGTGTTTGGAAGCTTGAGTTAAGAGACAGCACCTTTTCCAGGACATGGTTAAGCATCCCTTCCTGATTACACTGCTAATCAGGGCCCTAACGGCCCACCCTTTAACTTAGCCTCAGATGACTCCCCAGACCAACTCCTTCCTCATTAACACTCTCTTCAAATTCTCCATTTAATTAAGCCTTACAATTTCTGCAGAACTATGAAGTCGTTTGGACACAGGGCCAAAGCTACCGGCAGAAAGCAAGGAGAGGAAAGTAGAGGCCGAGAGGGCCTGAGAGTGTGAGATCAGGATTTCTGGATGCAGATTTCACTCTGAGCTGGAAATGGTTTGCCCTTTGGGTTCCAGTAAAATCTGTGCCATTTATCGGCCAACCGCTCAGAGGTTGCAAACTAGAGCATCTCCCTGCGGGTAGTCACCTTGACCGTGAAATGGGCAATTTCTATACTTGTCTCATTCCGTCCTCACAGTCACTTTGTTACAGTTTCATTCACCACGACTCAGAGAAACCCAAATGGAGTGATTTAACCAAAATAAGGATTTTCTTTCTCTTGTGTGACAAAGAGTCCAGGCACGTAGCAGCCCAGGGCAAGTACAGCTGCTTAGGAGTCATCAGGAGCCCAGGACCCTGTGCGGCCATCTCTGAGCAGGCAGCTTCCACCCTCCTTGTGGAAAGATGGCTGCCCCTCCCCCAAGAACAGCATGTGTGCCCCAGGCAAGAAGAAAGGGCAGGGCAGGGAGTAAAAGGCATGTGCCAGCTGAGTCTATCCCTATTTTTAAGGAAAGCAATAGATTTCCTGGAAGCCATGCCACCAGGATTCTGGTCACATCCCAATGGCATAGGCTGGCCATATGATCACTCTGGATACTAGGAGTCTGGGATGGGGAGAGTCTTAGCCAGAATCAGGGCCTCTCCAAACCAGGTCAGGGGCCTACTGGTGAGAATTGCGGGGAAAATGGGTATAGCATGCACAGTAATGCCTGCCAGGGTACTGTTATTCCTGTTTTACTGATGAAGAAGCAGATCTGGAAGCATTTTGAGACCTCTTCCAGTCCACGCAGCTGGTTGGTCAGTAGCAGAACCAGACTTCTCATCCAGAAGCTCTGTGCACACACAGATTTGTACTGCGTGATGCCGTGAACAGGAGCTCAAAAGGACCTATCCATGTTTTTCCTCCACCACGTTATAGACAACAGCTTAAGTGCAAATGGCAGGAATGACTTAACCTTGTGTGGCCCTGGATAATCTCTTATTCACCAGAGATGCAAATATCATCTGTGCTTTCCCCTGTTTTACCAATGGAAAAAAGTTCGAATGACTTACTCCAACTGAACAGTGCCAGCTTCTGATGAGTTAAAGAAAGAAAGGCATGCCACCTTATTGGAGATGGGAACTTGCCCCATGGAAAAAACCCTAGAAAAAGCAAAAGAAGTAGAAAGCTAATAAACATCTCTACAGTGTTTCTTTAATGAAGTTGGCTCAAGAATTAAAAATTATTTCCAGGGGCTGCTGATCTTGGGTTTATGACTCAGAGAGGTGGGAGCTGCCTTGGTAGAACACTCAGGAGAGTTGTCTCCTTCCTCGGTGACTCTAGGATGCTACAATTATCAGTCTAATTTCAGAGTCACACTGGCTGCACAGTGACTAAATCCCAGCACAAACCTTGGCCTGAGTTTTCTAATTTTTTTCTGTTTTCTACTCTACCTAGCCTTACTCTCTTTCATGGCCATCTAAGTTTACTAGTCCATTGCAAAATCTCCCCTTCATCTTGTGCTATATATAATATATTCATGGCTGTGGACCCTAGCTCTGATCTGTAGTCACAAAATCCAAACACCAATCTACAGAGGTCATGGGCTCACAAAGGGGGATCCATGGCCAAAGCTCAGTCCCTCATGTCCCAGTCACCTTGGCCTAGATAAGACCCTCTGCTGGACCTTCCTACCACAACTGCTACCAGATAAGCCCTTTCTCCTCCTTCAGTCTCAGTTTAGCCATCCCTAGCTCTCTAGGATGAGGTCAGGATGCCCTCACAGGGGCTCCTATGGTGCCCAGTTCAAAAGTCAGAACCAGCCACACTGGTGAGTTAATGGATTTCTAGATCATCAAACCATTTAATCTCCAAACCAGAACCCTTGAGAAGTAAAATTGCATAAGAACAATAACACAGATGAAGACATGTGATTAACCCATTGATGTCAGAGCTGTTAAAATATCAAAGAAAAAGGGTACACTTTAGAATCAGTAAAATACAGCATTTAACCTTTCAGATTCTGTTTAGACAAGTGAAAACCATGCCTTTACATAGTTTTTTGGGGGGGGTATTCTGCTGCCTATAGTTGTTTGTATATTTTGTTTTTTCTTAAGTAATAGACCTACATTTAGGAAGGCAACCACTCTGGTCCACTGTAAGGGTGGAGATTGACTTAATGTATCTGGACAACGTTTGATGCTGTGCATCAGAGTCTTAAAATCATTCGTATCCTCTGACTCAGCAGTTCTGTCTCTGGATTATTCCACTCTCCTATGGAAATATTCAAAGTCCTACAAAATATTTGTTTATGTTCATCAAAAAAAATACTTTAAATATTCAACCTATAAAGTGAATTAAATAAATTATGGTACAATTCTTTTGATAGAATCCAAGAAGCTATTCAAAAATTAGGTTGTGAAAGTTGATTTAATGGCATATTGCTAAGCAGGAAAATATTTAAAAAATAATTTATACACAACTCACTATAGGAGAACTATAGATGTTTTCCCTATAGAAGAAAAGACTTGAAGCATAAGTACAACAAAATGTTTATAATAATGCTTATAAAATGTTTATAATGTTTACAATATTTTTCCCTTAATGCTTTTCAATATTTTTCAATGTTAAACATAAATAACTTAAAATTACAAAACAACCCTAATATGCACTTTTTAATAAAAGATATCTTAAGTTGTGTTTCTGTGTTTCTGTAATTCATCTGAATTTCAGAAAAGAGAGATATTTTTGAAACACATTTCCCCTGAGGCTGGGAGCTGATTTGGGGTAACAAAGCCTCCTGTCTTATCTTATCAAACATTTTCTTTTTCACATACAAAGAGCCAATTTTGAATATAAAATCACATTTTTATACTGTTTTCTTAAGAAGCATTTAAAGGGAAAGTATAGGTTTTCGTATTTGGCTTCTTTATGGAGCTGTACAAAATTGGCTTCAGAAACACCTTTCATAACATGTAGTGTTATGAACTGGATGTTCCTGTCTTCCTAAACGTCAAATGTTGGAATCCTAACCCTAAAGGCAATGATACTGGGAGGCGGGAAGGATGAAGCCCTCATGAATAGGATTAGTGTTCTTATAAAAAAAAAAACCCAGAAGAGCTCTTTCTGCCATGTAAAGATACAAGATACAAGTCACAGCCTACAACTCAGAAAGGACCCTCACCAGAACCATCCATGCTGGCTTTTTGACCTCAGACTTCCAGTCTCCAGAGTAGTGAGAAATAAATTCTTGTTGATAAGCCACAAAGTTTTGGTATTCTATTACAGCAGCCAAAATTAACTAATGCATACAGTAAGCTCATGTATGCCTTCAAGCCAGAAAGCTGAATCCCTCCAGGCCTGAGGACCCAAGATTCCAGCTGCCCTAAAGAAGGATGCTGTTCCACTGTGGTTAGTGGCAGCATTTCCAGTGCAGGTCCCAAGCCTTAGCATAAGCTTTCAGAACAGATCTGTGCTGACCAACACAGATCAAAATTTAGGAGGGGGCTTTCAAGTGCAGGTTATTTCCTGTTGTCTTTCATTTCTACCCTTCTATATATATTTGCTGCACTGCAAGTTCAGGGCTGGAAGACTGTAAACTATATTCCCAGAATCCCTGCTGGCAGGCTCTCTGTTAAGTTTGGCCAGTGGAGATATTGGCTGAAGATCAATGGAGAAAGAAAGAAGCCATCTGCTTCTGGCTTCCATACTGTGACAGTAGCTGGGGAGCTGTCCTAACAGTAGGATACGGCGATTCCACATTGGGCAGTGGAGCCAAGGCAGTTCCAGTCCTGGTCTAGGAACACTTTTCTGCAGGCTCATGGGTTCCAGCCCATACTGATCTCTCAGTAGCACTCCTTCTCCCCATTGCTCTTCTAGCACTTCCAGTGTCTTTGTAATCAATTGTCTGTATTAAATTCTCCCTGTTTGAAATACCTAGATTATTTATCGTTTCTTGATTGGGCTGTTACTACAGCAGCTGAGATGACCAAATTCCCAGTTTTTATATTTTAACATTCTGGAAACTGATACTGCACTTCCAATGCCTTTCCAAAAAGTTGGAGAATCTTCCACTTCCCCCATGTTTTGAATTCCCTTTGCTTTTGTGATAGGAACGAAATCACGCTATGGTGTATACACTTCTGGGTGTATAAGGGCCTGAGGGCCATACGGGATTTGAGCAGCTATGTGGAGGTCACAGCCATCCATAGTGAGAATCTACCCATCCTCCCTCAACCCAGAAGAGGCCTGCACAGAAGAAACACCATTGATATCCAACTGAAATATGCCTAAGGGATAGCTGGCAGCTGCCACTGGGGCTTCATATTGGGCTGGTGGGGGTGGCATGTTCTATGGAAGGGAGCCAGGAGGCGTTTCCCGAGAAAAACATGGAAGCTGAGAGGGTTTGAATAGGTAGAATGGGAAATGGGAGAACACCCACATGGACACGCTGAGGCCCTGTTCTCCCTAATGAGGAAAGTTAGCTGAACAAATCCTCTGAGTCTGTATGATCTGAGGTCTCAGATTGAAATTCTTCCTAAAAGTGTGTTTAAGACACCATCAAAGGTCATCTTGTATCCAGGATACAGAAGACTAACAAAGCAATATGTTAAAAAGGGTAACTCATGCTTTCAACACATACACACACACACACACCCCCACACACAGGCCTCTGAGCTCTGGTGCACACTGGTCCACCTCTCTCAGACCATCGGAAGAAACCTCAAGCTAGAGAGCACAGCCAATTCTTTTCATTTTCCCTCCTGCCCAGAAGACAGTGTAGGGCTCCCCCCATATAGTGAGGCAGAAGAGAGGAGCCTGGGACAGGACTTATGATCCAAAGTTGAGGTAACTGAGGGTCAGTTCCAAGTCTCAGTCATTTCTACATCCCGGCAGAATAGCATATAGTCAGCACCCAATAAATGTGTATCGAATCAAATTTGGTCTGCACTTCCGTGCATCCTCTCTACAAGTCTACCAACTGGAAAGCACTTTGCAATTCTGTTTCTGAGCCAATATACACACCATCATTTCTTTTAGCAACCTTCTGGGACTTGGACTAGCTTTGAGAAATCCACTAGCATCAGGGAGTCCTATGAAAGGACGTGAGGATAAAGAAAGACGTCAATGATCAATATATTTTTGCTCACTGATGTGCAACTCAGATGTTAACTGGTACCAAGTGAGCAGGTCTCATCAGACTTACAGTGGCAACAAAGTGGCTCACTTCTTGGGCAAGACTAACTTGAAATCTCTTTAGAAGAAAGAGGCTAGGAGACGAGCTTCTCCTTCCGAGAAGTAAATTGGCAGGGCTGACTAATTAAAGTTAAAAGCAAATGTCTGAGTCACACTTCCTGGCTTTCTGGCTCCCTCCTTTTGGTCTCCCACTTATTTCTGAAACATGTGCTACTCCGCTGGAAAACACTGTGGATAACACATTTGACACTAATGTAGACACTAATGATTTTAAGTTTCTCCAACCAAATCTGAAGATTTGTCTGTGATACAAATAAATATGTGCTTTGGGCTGTGATTTTTCCAGCTAAGCTATTTAGAGTTATGTACGCTTGTTTTCTCCTTTTTTTTTTTTTCTGTAAAGCACCCAGGTTTTTCATAAATGCAGGGTGTGTGCATTGGGGAAGGGATGCGGGAACTTACCGAACCCTGGGTTGTTAAAATCCCGTGTCACTATCACTTTTCCCGCAGGTAAGTGGGGTGGAGATTTCAATTCTTGGTTTCACAGGGCACATTTCAAAAGGAGCCTCCTTATGGTTTCGTAATTGATTTTCAAATAGTTTTATTTTTAAGTGAAATAATACTGCAAGTCTGGCAATAAAAAGCACTGGTTCCTGTCCTCCCCAGGCCCCACCCCCCAGTCACTTCCCAGAGACAACCACTTAGTTCAGATGTTTGTCCTGAGTACTCATCCTGCTATTTCTAAATAACATACTCAGCTTACAATTTCTTGCTGTATCAGTGTCAGAAATGATCTATTGACTTCCCGTTAGGCTAGAGGAGGATTTAGAACTCTTACAGGTCACCAGCCCCCTTGCCATTTCAGGAATTAAACAAGTAGCCAATGGTTACATTATTAATGACTATGTAAATATCGATCACTGCTACGGCGGGGGGGCACTTTCATCTTTTCATTTCTTGTACAAGTTTTTTGTTTTTCTTGGAATTAATCATTGCCCCCAACCCCCAATCTTTTCTGTTTACCTCATTTTCTATGTACATTTAAAATTTTTTTTCCTCCAGCCCTTCCAATGGCTTGGCAAAGTGCCTATGAGTAACATTTTCTAAGTGACCAAGGATGTCAGATGCTCCATCAGTTCTGTTGGTTTCTGTTGATGAGAGATCTGTATAGCTCTCCATCCTCCTTTTTTCTGGACTGGGTGTGGACCACAACCCAGGTTTCCCTTCATGACCTCTCTGGGTTGTTGGATTTAATATCTTCCTCCTTTCTTTGTTTCTGTTTCTCTCTCCTCTTGCTTAAGCACATCCTCCAGTAGCTTCCTGATACCAGTTGCGTGAGAAGCAAATTGAGTTTGTATCCATCTATAAATACTTGCTTTCAAATTTGATCGATGGCTTGGAAACATAGATCCCTTGATTCAAACTTACTTCTCCACATACTTTTAAGTTCATTGCTCCATTGTCGTCTGGCCTTCATTATGCTCTCAAGAATGTATGCCGTTATGCATCCTGTCCTTCGCGTGTGACCATTTTTTGTTCCTCCCTGAAAGCCTTTAGGCTTTTTTTTTTTTTTTTTAATCCTGATGTACCTTGGTGTGGATCCTGTTGTCCCTTTCCTGAGTTGGATGATTATTGTCTTAAAAGTTCTAGAAGTTCTTCTTGTAATGTTTCTTTAATAATTCTCTTCTTTCTCTTTTCTTTCATTTCCCTTTGTGGATTTTTTTTTTCTTGGAGACAGGGTCTCCCTATGTCACCCTCAGTAGAGTGCTGTGGCGTCACAGCTCACAGCAACCTCCAGTTCTTGGGCTTAGGCAATTCACTTGCCTCAGCCTGCTGAGTAGCTGGGACTACAGGTGCCCGCCACAACACGTGGCTATTTTTTGTTTGCAGTTTGGCTGGGGCCGGGTTTGAACCCGCCACCCTTGGTATAAGGGGCTGGTGCTCTATCCACTGAGCCACAGGTGCTGCCCTTGTTCTAGAATTTTTGATTGATGATCTAATTTTCTTACCTTTTCTGCCCTATCATTATAATTTGACTTTTAGTTTTATTCTCTGGGAGAGTTCATTTACTTTATCTTCTAATTCTATTTATTTATTTATTTATTTATTTTTGGTGTTAGGGTCTTTCTCTATCACCTAGCCTGGAGTAGCTCAGTCATAGCTCACTGAAGCCTCAAACTCCTGAGCTCAAGCAATCCTCTTATCTCTGCCTCCCAAGCGGCTACGGGCACACGCTATTATGCCTAATTTTTTCTATATTTTTGTAGAGACAGTATCTCACTATGTTGCCCAGGTTAGTCTCTAACTCCTGGCCTTGAGTTATCCTCCCACCTCAGCCTCCCAAAGTGCTGGGATGACAGGTATGATCTACCATGCCTGGCCATTCTGCTATTTAGTTTTTTAAAATTTGAATTACATTTCTAATTTTCACGTCTGCTTTTATATTCTCTGTTCCTCCTTTCCCATGACATTCTTGTGTTTTGGGCTATAATATATCTTCTCTCTTGGAGGAGGAGATTAATTTAATGAGCTATATATTTGTGCAACAGTGGGGTGGGGGTGTCACTCTCCACTTTGAGCCTAGCAGGACTTATGAACTGGGCAGCAGCAGCTGAGGGGATCAGGTTGCATGAAACCCTAGCCTTGCCCTCAAGGCCAAGAGCAGGGGACCTTTCTTTGAGAGAAGAACCTTCCAAATTCCTAATTTCTTGCCTGGAGTAGAGGCATAAGGAAAGAACAGAGGACCCCGCTCAGGATGCAGACTTGAAGATTTTCATTTCATCTGTCTGCTGGGAGTTCCACACCACTCTCCACCTCTACCATGCTCATGCCCCTGAGTATGAAATGGTTGGAGGGACTCACTTTCTACGCACACACAAAATCTCTCATCTCCTAGACCTAGGGTTCATTTGTAAATATAGATAAAACTGTTGCTTTACTCTCTGTTTCCCCTACAACTTCTGCAGTTTTGGCGTTTGGAGGCCCTGGACCTTTCCAGATCTCTATAGAGTGGGCTTCTCATTCTTTCTCAGTACTTGAGCTGAGACTGTTTCCATGTGCAAAGTCAGAAACCACATCTCCATATGCTTTCTGCTTCCAAAACTCTTTAGACATATCTTATCTGTGTCTTCTTGCTTCTTGTTCTCTCTGTCCAGAATGAATCTAGTTTTATTGTTTTGCTGTCATTTTAGGGGAGTTTTAGGAAGGAGCAAAGATAAAGATTCACCAAAAATATTTGTGGACTGTAAGTGTCTAGCATCTGTAATATGTAAAGAACTCTTACAGTGCAACCATAAAAAGAAGCAGGCCAAAGATTTCAATAGACATTTCTTCATAGAAGTTATACAGCCTGTAAGCACAAGAGTAGATGCTCAACACCAGCAGTCATTAGGGAAATGCAAATCAAAGCTACGGTGAGACGCCACTTTATACTCCTCAGGATGGATACACAGACATATATGTGGAGAATAGCAGGTATTGACGAGGATGTGGAAAAACTGGAACCCGCGTACATCACTGGTAGAAATGTAAAAGTTTTCTCCAACAGCAAAAGAGGATCTAGGCTGTGACTATTGACTATCCAGGCATCCCTTCTTTTTTCAGCAGGGGTTTATTGAGCACTTACTATTTGGCATACTACTACTGTGGATTTAGTTAGGCAAGAAAACAAATCCGGTCCCTGTCCTCATATAGTTTTCAGTCAAGATGCAGAGATGGACACTAATCAAATATGGTAGAGCCTGGGCAAGTTGACCACCCAAGGGACTGTAACAAACTAGTCAGCATTTGGAGGTGATCAACATAAGGAACGAGGCCTACAATACTGATAGATACATGTGGAGCATGTCTGGTCCATGAAAATTAGGTCAATTTAAGAGAATGGTCCAAGTGGGGAGGTGGTCAGCTATGGAGGTGCTATGGTAATTGCATAAATAGAGAACTATAACCGTGACAAGTGCAGCAAAGGGAAAGGACTGTGTGTCTAGAGGAGAGGGTAACAGGCAGGGGCAATTGGGTGTTTACAGACTGGGAAAGCTTCCTTGAGAAACTGACCTTTAAACTGAAATATGAAGTTCAAATACATAGTAGGAATTCATAGACGTAATGAAAGTGTGAGAGGTGGAAGAGAGTGTTCTAGACAGGAACAAAGTCCTCCCAGAAGAAAGTACATGTGACTTGTTTGAGGAACTCAAATCAGACATGGTAGCTGGCTCTTCAGAAGCACAGGTCAGCAAGAAGCAGTGGTGCAGGGCCAGAAGGATCCTGGAGGCCACAGCTGTGATTATGGTCTTTATCTGGAAGATGACAGCAGGTCATGGAATGGTTTTAAGCAAAAGAGAGATAGGATCCCGTTTTTTGTTTGGGAAACTACCTTGGGCTTCTCAATGCAGAAAAGATTGTGGAGGAAAAAATATTCATTGAAAAGTAACTATTCATTGGAGGGATCACTTCTGAGGTTTATCTTACAGGGGTACAAGTGAATCTTTCTAAGAGTAGAATGTGAACGTTTTAAAACAATAACT
>NW_003852477.1:5262157-5292054 GCF_000181295.1 Otolemur garnettii
AAAAAAAAAAAAGGCAGCTGGGTGTGTAAAAGTTGGCGGGGCTGGAAGAGCGGTATTTAGGAGCTAAGTATTAACAAACTCTCGCAACGAATCTGATATTAGGGAGTGTGGAGGGGGATGTAGAATGTGTCCAGGGTAAGCATTGGTGTTGTTTGGGCAGAATGTGGAAGAAAGTTAGTGGGGCAGGGTGGGGGGAGCAGGTGCTTGGTCCTGGGTGTGTTGACTGTGAGGTGTTTTTGAACCCCCACAGTAGGGCTGCTGAGGACAGCGGGACAGCAGGGTGCAGGGATTACACTTGCAGGTGAGGCCTGGCCTGGAAGTGAATATTTGCACCTCATGGGCATGCCAACAGGTGACATTTGCTTCTCCTACAGCTGTCACATGCCTTAATTAAGGGCCAGGTAACAGTGGTTCAAACAAGAAATAAGCAGACGGGCAGGAACCTCAACCAAACCCTGTTTTCACTAAGTCAGTCCACAGGCTGACAGCTCACCACGCCTCATGCCCCATCCCGGAGGCTGAAAGGGAGCTACGGAGTGGAGGACTGACGCTCTAGCTGGACAAATAAGGAAGAGGAAACCAAAGACAAACACAAAAGCAAAGGGCAGAACACCGTGAGATGCCGTAAGTCAGCGCTCAGTGACTGACTGCCGAGCCAGGGGCCTCCCGTCTTCCTGGCTGGGTATGGAAAGGACAATGCCTCAGTGTCCACCCTCCTGCTTCATCGAGATCCCTGGCAGCACGCTCTCCCCCCCACCCCGTCGCACACGACAGCCAAGTGCAACATCTATCTTCTGTCCTGGTACCCCACAGACAGCCAACCCTGCTCCCTACCATGCACCCCTCTCCCTTCTTCCCTTCCTCATCACCAGACATCCAGAAGAGGCAGAGGTCCTCACTTCCTGCATCCAGGGGGACCCATCAAAGGTGAAAACGAAGCAGACCTGAAGAGCAGCTACCCTGGAGCTTTGTCGAAGAGAGAAGGGAAGCCCCGTGGGTAAACGGAGCCCTCCTCCGTGGCCACACCCAGATGGCCCGACCCTGTGTCATCCACCACCTGTGGCTTCTCTCTAGGGCCACCAGTGACCACATGGCCACTCACAGATCCCCCGGGCTCAGTGAGCATGGGTTTTCCTGACTGTCCTCCTCTGCTACATCGACAACAAAGCTTCAGGCCAACACCCAACCTCCGCTGGCCTTGTGCCTTCTCTGTCCTTCCCCTTCCCTAGCTGAGAGCTGGAGGGAGCAGAGCGTGACTGCTCTAGTCTAGCGACCCTTTCCTCAGGCAAAGTCCCCATCCTTACCTGAGCTCATAGGGCTGGACTGAGGATTAAATAAGACAGCATGTGGTAAGGCACATGGCAAGTACTCAAAAAAGTGGTGACAATTTTAACATCTCTTAAACTAAACTAGTTATCTTTTTTCCACCTCCAGATATAAATGGAACTAACAAACTTCAGTGATTTCAGACTTCATCTCCCTTGGAAATGTCTCCCAAAGTGATGCTTCTATCTGTTAGGAATGCTTTCAGACTATATAGAAAACCCAATTTACAGGGGGTTTATTAGATAATGAGCTGTTTTTATTCACAACACTTCTGACATCAAATGTGTGGGCTGTTCTCCACACCAACCAATTCTCCAACTCTCTGGGCACCAGCTGGGTGTCCTATAATTCGATTCAGTTCTGGCTCTAACTACCCGGAGTTAACGTCAGAATCCACAGGTTTAAGGGCTAAGACTATCCTTATTTCAGATGCCAGTCCCAAGTACAGGGTCCCCAGTTTGCCCACACTTCTTTCCAACTCGCCTACAAATTGGGGATGACCATACAACCATATCAAGTTTGATAATTTGCTAGGACTCACAAAACTTAGGGAAACATTTTATTTGTGATTCCCATTGATTATAAAGGTTTTTTCTACAAACTCAGGGACAGCCAAATAGATCAGACACATAGGGCAAGGTATGGAGGAGGGGTGAGGAGCTTCCATGCACTCTCTGAGTATGCACCTCCATTTGTTCACCAGTGCAGAAACTCCCCAAATTCCATTGTTTAAAGTTTTTGTTTTATTGGTTTTTTTTTTTCTTGGCCGGGGCTGGGTTTGAACTCGCCACCTCTGGTATATGGGGCTGACGCCCTACTCCCTGAGCCACAGGCGCCACCCTCTGTGGGTTTTTTTGTTTGTTTGTTTGTTTTAAGTGGAGGGTTGATTACAGAGGCAAGAGAGAGTAAATCATTGGCCAACAGGGATTGGCTCAACTTCCAACCCCTCTTCCCTTCCTAGAGGTGGCAGTCGGAGGGTGGAGGAAGCTAAAAGTCCCCACCCTCTAATTATGTCTTGGTCTTTCTGATTACCCGCTTCTTTCCTAAAGTTATTATCTAGGGGGCCCCAGCCACTAGTAATCTCATTAGCATACAAAAGACTTCCTCTGGAAAGTCCAAGGGTTTTAGGAGCTATGTGTCAGGAACTAGGACAAAGGCCAAAGACCCACATATATTGTTTAGTATGCCTTAGAAACAATCCATGTTTTCTTATATAACAAGAAGACCTGAGATAGGTGATTGTAATCAGTGCAGTTACTTGACAAGGCCACTGTGGAACTGGGTTCTGTCTTTCTGTTTTGCCATCCATAGCAGGTTAGCTTGTCCCTCTTGGTTTAGAAAATATTTCCCTTATGGGCACCAAATGGCTGCCACAGCTCCTGGAATCACACCTACATCCAAGGAAAGGCAAAAGAAGAAAGGAGCAGTGCAAGCAGCATTTGTCCTTTCAACAGAGAAATCTATTTTCTTCCCAATACCTCCAAGAGGCTCCTGCTTATATCCTACTTACCAGAACTATTCAATGTGGTCCTTTGTAGCTAAAAGTCCCTCCAAAGCTTTAAAGATTTTATTGCCTCTATACCAGAGACTCACATAGGAGAAGATAATTGAGATTGATGTTGGATTATCCAAAGAGCAGTATCTGCTATTGCCTCTTCTTTCTATAATATACAGAAAGGGTCAGGAAATCATATCTATAGGTAGACAAGAGATCATTCAATCAATCGATCAATTTTTGTCTGGAGAGAAGTACCACGCCCTTGCTATTCAGAACCAATAAGCCAAGATTTGTGTCCACTCTAAACACCACATGACCCTTGTACCTTGAGCTTGACCTCTGAGTGCTGGGTGTAATGCTGAGTTGGATCCTGGATTGGGAGGGATAAACTCTGGTATAGAGGATGATGCTGGCACAATTAACGAAATCTGAATATGGGCTGTACATGAAATAATAGTATTGTAGAAATGTTACATTTCTCAAATCTTGAATTGTAATTATGGAAGAAAATATCCTTTTTCTTAAGAGCTACATACATGTATAAAATATTTAGGGACTTAAGGTTTGAGTTTCTGCAACTTACTTTCAAATAGTCAGCAAAAACTTAAAAACAGGAGTAAGTGTGAATAATAACGATAAATATTAAAAATAAAAATATATGACCAAAATGTGTAAATAAAAAAATCTATAAATAAAAGTCTATAAATGTGAGAATGGCAATAGAAATAATAATGCATATACTTCCTACGGCTCAACCTTCTATTCTGAAAGAGAAGAAAGCCCCGCATGGCAAACTGTGAACAAGGGGCCTCCATGTGAGAAGCACGCTGGAGTCAGTGAAATATTCTAGCAACTTGTTGGTAGGTCTGAGCATTTTTCCTAAATACAGCAAAAGAGTTAATTTTTAAACCTCTCTCAGGTGGTGTGTCCATGCCGCTTTGATGTAGGAGGCACCCTGGAATACTCAGCAGAAGGAGGATGAAGTGGCGGCGATAATTTTCCAGCTCTGCATAGGTGTTGTTGCCCCTTCTCCACAAAGCATGTCTCCGAACGGATACTTGGACCCTGCCCAGATAATTTCAAAATCACCCGCAAGATTCTCAAAACCTGCAAGTCTCGGTAGTATTGCTAATGGGCTCATCTGCTAGAAGCTACATTTCTGGCTTCTTGACATTTAACTTATGACACTCCCTCTTTCTCGGTGGGCTTTGAAAGACTCTAAATGGTTTTCCAAATTTGGCAGAGTCCAATCGGCCTTTCAAGGCAGAGTCTAACGGAAAGCTCCATGGGCTTGCACTTTGCCTCCGAAAGTTCCATTATGTTTTCCCAAGCTCCGTTCCTAGGAGTTGCTCTACCTACTACTGCCATTAATATTAAATGGCTTGGCAAAGGACTTCGGAGTAAGTGCTTCCAGAAATTGGCACTTCAGGTGGATCTTCCCTGAGGCCTTCCTCAAGAGTGCATCTTCCCCGGCCTGCTGAATGAGGACGCCCAAAAGGGGTTCACTTAGTTAGAGCTCTAAGACCCATTCACCCACTTGAGGGAAGCCACAATTCCCCGAAGCTGAGGAGGGGCCCAGGACAGGTAAGGTCACCAGAACCCAAAGGGAGAGTGAGTTGGGGAGAGCAAGCTGCTCTGAGAGGAGTCATGACTTTGGAAAGGCCAAGGCCCAGGTGGAGGCTGAGAGAGGGCCAGGCAATAAAAGCCCTGACCTTCTACCCTCTCATCTGCTGAAGGGGCTCATCTGCCAAAAACCCAAACAAAAACAAAAGCAAAGAGCCGGGGTGGGGGAAAGGCAAGAGCCCAGAGGGCAGCCTCCATAATAGAGTGCATAAGAAAGCTAGAATGTACCTAGAATTGTAATGAATCTGGCATATTCCATTGCCTCTTCTGTAAAATGGAAATAATACAAATTAAGAGGGTGGGCTGAAGTCAGGGTCTGTTGTTTTTATTATATGCCAGGAAGGAAGCCATTAATGGGAGGACTGTGCCGGGAGAGGTCCTGTGCCTTTGCTTGGCTTTACCAGTCAGAAGAGAACCGACAGTCCCACAGTGTTGCTAGTTGGAAGTCTCCTACTTGTGCTCACTTCAAAACTTACTGCAAAGCTACAGTAATCAAGACAGTGTGGTTAGTATGGGCAGGAAGACAGACACAGCTCAATGGAACAGAATTAAGAGTCCAGACATAAACCCTGACACTTTTATAGTCAACTGATTTTACACAAAGGTGCCAAGACAATTCACTGGGGGAAAGAATAGCCTTTTCAACAAATGGTACTGGGACAACTAGACATCCACATGCAAAAGAAGCAGTTTGGATCCTTATCTCGTGTCATATACCAAATTAACCCCAAATAAATCTAAAGCTAAAACTATAAACTCTAAGAAGAAAACATGGGTGTAAATCTTTACCCCCTTGAATAAGCAATCCCGTCTTAGCTATGATACCTAAAGCACAAGCAACCAAAGAAAAACAGATCAATTTGACATCATCAAAATTAAAAACTTCTCTGCTTCAAAGAACACCATCAAAAAATTAAAAAGACAAACAACTCAGAATGAGAGACTACTTTTTCAAATTACGTACCAAATCAGGGAATTGAATCCAGAATATATAAAGAATTTTTACAACACAGGAATCAAAGACAAGTAACCTCCTTTAAAGTGGGCAAGGCGTTTGAATAGGTATTTCTTCCAAAAAAGATACACAATAGCCAATTTAAAAACACACACACACACACATAAAAGATGCTTAACGTCATTAGTCATTTGGGAAATGCAAATAAAAACCACAATGAGCTACTACTTCACACCCACTGGGATGACTATAATTTAAAAGAAAGAAAGAAAAACGGACTATATCAAGTGTTGGCAGAGAGTCCCTCTCACTCTGCTGGTGGGACTGTAAAATGGTGCAGCCTCTGTGTGATAATTCCTCACAAAGTTAAGCCTAGAGTTACAAAGGACCCAGCAATCATTATTCATAGGGCCAAAAAGTGAAAACAACCCAAATGTCCATCAACTGACAAGCTAATAAGCAAAATGTGGTCTAACCACAAAATGAAATCGTCCATGAAACAGAAGAAAGTACTAATACATGTTACAGCATGGATAAGCCGTGAAAATATCATGCTCAGTGAAAGTAGCCAGGCACAAAAGGCCCCATATTGTATGATTCCACATATACAAAATGACAAGAATAGCCAAATTTGTAGGCACAAGAAGTAGACTAATGGTTGCTGGAAGACAGGGGAGGGGCAAGTACAGCACAACGAGGTACAGGGCTTCTTTGGGGGAGATAAGAAAAATGTTCCAGAACTAGATAGTGGTAATAGTTGTGGGAGACTGAACACCAGGCTTATAAGAGCAGTCACCAGTTCTTGAGGGAGGCGCTGGGAGTGGGACAATCTCCCAGCTGACTTGGAGATGTTTTGCAGCCTGGAGACAAGCCCTCAAGCAACTGCATGCATTAATGAGCTAAGAAGGATTGCTGGTTAGCAAGCAGGTGTTATACTTTGAACATTTGTGGTATAATAGGGTAGGAGTTGAGCTGTGAGGAAGGAGCATATAGGGACCATTAAGTGTGTGATCCTAGTACGTGCCCCCCCTCCCTGTTGTATACTGCTTCAATAAAAGGCCACAACAGAAGTTACTTTGGGCTTCCCTGCACCTATGGGAAGTCCACCTCTTGCAAGCATGTACTTCTAATCCATGTCCCTGCTGTTTCTTTTGCATGGTGAAGGGGTGCCACAGCGGGCACCGACAAAGGTAACAGGGTGCCACAGAGGCACCAACAAATAGTTGTGCAACTTATAAACATAACGAAGCCATTGAATTGTGCACTTTAAAATGGTGAATTTTATGACATGAAAATTACCTCTCAATAAAAATATACTTTTAAAAACTCACTGGACAAGTTGATATAGGGAACAAAAAACAATGAAAAGACAAAAAAATTATGGAAAGAAAAAACTAAGGCAATTATCCAGAAATTGCACACAGAGAGGAAGAGATTTAAAAAAAAAAAAATATGGGCTCGGCGCCTATAGCTCAACCAGCTAAGGCGCCAGCCACGTACACCTAAGGTGGCGGGTTCGAATCCCCAGCCCGGACCCGCCAAACAACAATGACGGCTGCAACCAAAAAATAGCCGGGCGTTGTGGCGGGCGCCTGTGGTCCCAGCTACTTGGGAGGCGGAGGCAGGAGACTCGCTTGAGCCCAGGAGTTGGAGGTTGCTGTGAGCTGTAATGCCACGGCACGCTACCCAGGGGGAGAGCTTGAGGCTCTGTCTCAAAAAAAAAAAAAAAAATAAAATAAAATAAAATAAAAATATGAAAGAAGGCTGGGCATGGTGGCTCATGCCTGTAATCCTAGCTCTTTGGGAGGCCTAGACAAGAGGATCGCTTGAGGCCAGGAATTTGAGAACAGCCTCAGCAAAATAAAAAGTAAAAAATTAGCTGAGTGTGGTGATGTACACCTGTAGTCCCAGCTACTTGGGAGGCTGAGGCAAGAGGATTCTTGAGCCCAGGAGTTTGCAGCTGCAGTGAGCTATGGTGATGCCAATGCACTCTAGCCCAGGTGACAGAGGAAGACCCCATCTTAAAAAAATGACGTGAAAGAAAAATTAAGAGATATGGACAAAAGAGTGAGTAGAAGCGACATATCTTCCAGAAGGAGAATGTAGAGAAAATAAGGAAGAATCATATTCAAAGAGATAAAGAATTAGACAAGGTGCTAATGCCTATAATCCCAATGCTTTGGAAAGCTGAGGACCAGCCTGGACAACATAGTGAGATTCTGTCTCTAAAAAGAAAACATTTTAAATTAGGTGCATGATGGCACACACCTATGTTCTTAGCTACCTGGGAGGCTAAGGCTGGAGGATCACTTGAGCCCAGGAGTTTGAGGCTGCAGTGAGCTGTGATGATAATGATACTTCACCCCAGCCTGAGCCACAGAGTGAGAACTTGTCTCTAAAATAAATAAATAAATAGTCATAAGTTCTTAGATTGAAAGAGAAGTTCGTATCGCAAATAGATTAAGGAAAAACAAATTTACATCTTGTTACAATATGATGAAACAGAGTACATCAAATACAAATAAAGTATCTTAAAAGCTATTAGAGATAAAAGAAAGATGACTGTCAGTGTGATGGTTGTTCCTTTGGAAGTAGGCTTCTTAAGAACAACCATGAACTCCCACAGACAAAGAAATCCCTTTAAAATGCTGATGGAAAACAACTCTCCAGCCACAATTCTGTCCCAGATAGAAATCAAGATATGTGCCGAGGGAACGACAAAAGCATGTCCTTTGAGCAGGAAAAAGAGAAGAATCTGAAATGGTGGGATGGAGGAACCATTGAGGAGCAAAGGTTGGGTAGATGCTGGTAAATCTGGACAAGCATTTCCAAACTTGACCCGTTATGATCCCTTTGGGGAAATGGGCTGCCCTGCTCTGCTCACACTTGCAGTAAGAATGAATCTAGGTGTCATTCTCTCAGGTTTTGTACATGGCCCATTTTTGCAAAGCACATTAGATGCTTTCTTCCTTAGTCTTGAGCACAGTGTCCCCTCAGCCCCTAAGCCCCAGGAGGATGGACACTGTGTCCACCTCACTCACCTCTGCATCCCCCTTCCCAGGATCTGGAACCCAGTATGTGCTCCATGCACCTTTGATGAATGAATAAATGAACTTGACTAATATGTATAACCTTGAGTTTATTTGTTTGATTTTTAAATCAACTTGTGTCCTTTTCACTGTGCTTGTTCTGCCATTGAATGGACATCCTCCTTAGGTCCCCTGGGCTCTGACACTCCACCCCAGGCTGCTCGTCTGGGGGAGTGCCTCTCTCATTCTGGTTGTTCCCAGTGGATGCCATCATCCCATGCCTGGTCTCCGACCTCCCCCCACACATGGGTATCTCCCCACGAGGCTGGGTATTGGCACACTTCTCTGGGTTGTCATGGCCTCCCCTGGAAAGGACGTCTACCCTTCTCTGCCCAACATGATGATGAAGATGGAATTGTCCAGGAAGGGAAGGAAAAAATTGTGAAAGAAGGGGGAAAAGGGGAGTGAAAGGAGAAGAAGACAAGCTGTTTTATTTTTTTCTCTAATCAACCTTGCTTCCTTCACAAAACTACTTTTTGTCTTGATCACAATGTATTTTACTCACACAGACCCTCGATCTGGAATTGCCTCCGCCTTTGCCTTCTGAAATTCTATTCTTCTTCAACACAGAGGACAAGTATCTCTCTATGGCGCCTTCTCTGATCACACATGCACACTCACAGATACATACATGCTCACACACGTGCCCACATACACAGGCACCCAATCAAAAAACCATCCCCTAGTTCTCCCAGGTTCCTTCTGCCCGTGACAAGCTTCTGCTATAACAGTTAAGAAATTATGCCGGAGTGGATTGTTTGTAGTCTGTTGGCCCCCACTAGACTGTGAGTGCTCTGAAGCCTGGAGTCTTTCTTTGCTAGCATTTAGCATAAGGACAGCGCATAGTGAGTGCTCAGAAAATGGGCCAAATGAACTGTACAGTTGACTTGACATTTATGAGCATTCTCAGTATTGAAGAGATGATGGAAGCTCTTGTACTTTTGGGGAGTGGTGTTTTGTTGTTTCAGGGTAAACTTCTCTGGGTGGCTTACAAATAACAACCACGTTATTTCTGGACATGTTCTACAGGACAGTGGGGGGCTGATTTAACCCAGTCTCATGGAGACAACCAGCAGCCACCAGAAACTCACCCGCAGCATTCGCGTGCAAACTCCAGCACTCAGCAGCTAATTAATCACTGTGGCTCATCAGTAATAAAAAAAATCTGTGCGTTTTCGGCCTCCGTTAACTTATAAATAAATTAGCATGACAAGATTTCCAATTCACAAAACAATGCCAAAATATAAAGAACTGCATAAAGAAACCCAAGTGCAATTAAAGAGGAAGAATCCAACATACCCTACAGGAATCTCTTTCTAACCCTGAATTCCCATGGCAGGAAAGATCCCCGTGTGTTCAACACAGGAGCTAATTTAAACCTCTCCCCTGTAATTTTCAGTTCAGACACTCAGGTTGCCCTGGCACTCATCATTTACCAGGCTCGGGGAACATGGCATCTTCCAACGTGTGTACATGGTTTTGCAGTTAAATATACACACCAGAAGCAACACCACCACCCTCTCGTACTTCCTCTCCTCCCTCCTAATTCCCCCTCTCCCTTTCACAGACTGCACTGGGCTGGGTGGATCTGGCTCTGTCCCAAGTTTCACTGAACAGCTGGAGCAATTTTTCTATTGTTCTTGATCTGAGTTTTTTAAAAACCACAAATAACTTTGCTAAGCACCATTTCCCCTTAATGTTTAAACCTACCTAGATTTCAGACGTATCTATTTCTCATGCTTCTGACTCATGCATACCTTACTCATCGACATGCCTTTTTTGGGTTTTTCCAGTTTTTTAATGAGCTATTTGCTACCCAAAATGGGCAATCTCTGCAGTCATTGTTAGCATCTTCCAATCTCTTGTTCTTCCAGGAAGGCAGATCATTGACAGAATAGAGGACTTGTCATCAGGAACCCACAGTGAGTGCACACACACACGCTCTCCCTATCCCTCAAGCAAAGCTGATCATCAGTTCAAAATACTGAAACCACATGGTGAATGAACAGCCTGCTTAGCAAAGTGGCCTCCCTGGACCCCAAACAGAGGATTATGTATACTAGCAATATATGGGAAGAAACTGGAGTGATTAAATGAGAGGATTTTTGTACACAAAATGAAGGTATACATGGCAAACTCTCCTGCTGAATGACTTATTTAAGTGTTTTTGTTGTGGTAAATATGCCTCAAATCAAACTTACCATCTCAGTCATTTTCAGCTGAGACTAACATTGCTGCCCAGCCCGTCCCCACCCTCAACCTCTAGTAATCACTATTTCACTTTCTCTTTCTATGAAATTGTCTAGTTAGATACTTCTTGTAAGTGAAATTACAAATTATTTGTCTTTTTATGTCTGGCTTATTTCACTGGGCATAATGCTTGCAAGGTTTATCCTTGTCTTTAACCAGAACTTGGTTCCTTTTTAGGTCTGAATAATATTCCCTTGTGTGTATATGCTGCACTTTGTTTATCCGTTTCATCCGTGAACATTTAATTTGTTTCTTGTGAATAATGCCACTATGAACAATGGTGTCCAAATACCTGTTAAAGTCCCTACTTTCAACTTTTTAGTTACATACCTACGAGTGGAGTTGCTGGGCTGTCAATTCTATGTTTAACTTTTTGAAGAATCGCCAAACTGATTTCTACAGCAGCTGCTCCATTTTACATTAACATCAATGTAACACATCCAGCAATAATGTAAGAGGACCATCAATTTGGACAGGAAAAGAGACGGGGGCCAAGTTAGCTGCTTCATCTCCCTTGTGTGAGGAATATCCATTAAAGAAACAGTCCTATGCTGGGCAGTGCCTGTGGCTCAAAGAGTAGGGCACCGGCCCCATACACTGGCGGTGGTGTGTTCAAACCCAGCCCCGCCCCCCCAAAAAAAAGAAAGAAAGAAAGAAAGAGTTCTATAAGTGAACATAGGATTTGATTCAGAAAGCTTCACAAATTCTAAGGAGCCCATTGAATTCTTAGCAAGTGTGAATTTACAGGCAGCCAGAACCTTTTCTTTTTCTTTCTTTCCTTTCTTTCTTCCTTCTTTCCTTTCTTTCTTTCCTTCCTTCCTTCCTTCCTTCCTTCCTTCCTTCCTTCCTTCCTTCCTTCCTTCCTTCCTTTTTGATAGAGTCTCACTTTATCACCCTTGGTAGAGTGCTGTGGTGTCACAGCTCACAGCAACCTCCACCTTTTGGACTTAGGAGATTCTCTTGCCTCAGCTTCTCAAGTAGCTAGGACTACAGGCACCCACCACAACACCTGGCTATTTTTGCTGTTGTTGTTGTTGTTGCAGTTTGGTCAGGGTCAGATTCAAACCTGCCACCCTCGGTATATAGGGCCAGTGCCCTACTCGATGAGCCTCAGGCGCCACCTTCCTTCCTTCCTTCCTTCCTTCCTTCCTTCCTTCCTTTCTTTTCTTTTCTTTCTTTTCTTTCTTTCTTCTCTCTCTCTCTCTCTTTCTCCTTCTCTCTCTCTCTCCCCCATGCCCCTCTCTCCCTCTCTTCCTCTCTTTCTCTCTCTCCCTCCCTCCATCCATCCCTCACTTCCTTCCTTTTTTCTTTTTTTTTTTCAGAGTCTCACCCTAATCACCCTGGGTAGCATGCCATGGCATCATAGCTCTTAGCAAACTCAAACTCTTGGGCTGAAGCTTCAGCCTCCCAAGTAGCTGGGACTACAGGCGCCTGCCACAATGCCCGGCTAGTTTTTCTATTTTTAGTAGAGATGGGTCAGGCTGGTCTTGAACTCCCAAACTCAGGCAATCTACCTGCCTCAGCCTCCCAAAGTGCTAGGATTACAGGCGTGAGCCACTGTGTCCAGCCCAGAACCCTCTTTCTAACGTAATCTTATGTCAGACAATCATTCATAGCCAAATACAGAGGCATTCTAGGTAGATTATATTGTATTGTTATTGTACTTGTATATCCAGTAATCATACTCTGCCTAAAGTTCCCAGTTGGTACACTCTGCTCCCTGCCAACTAAGCCACCTGGTGTTTTTTCATACCCAGGTAGGAAGCACCATCTCATTCCTCAAATAGCAATTAGCCCTTGGCCTCCTACTGAGGCTCACCTCTAAATTCCCCGTGGCTCCTCACTTGTAGAAGGGACAGTACTAACATTCTGTCCTTGGTGAGCCCTAGGTGACGGGCACCCTCCTTGGACAAGTGGACTTAATGAACCATAGTAAAGCCTTGCTTGGATTTGCTGGGCAAAGCCTACATGAAGGCTGTGCTTTACAAGGTCATCTTTGAATCTGTCCCTTTGGTTCTCCCCCATCACCACCTTTCCCTCTAGCCAGCTCCTCTGAATCCCCCAGACACAGACCCCAGAGACAGATTCTCATCCTATTAGGGACAAATAGGGTGTAGAAGTGTCCCATGGCAGAGATAGCCCTAGGAGGGACCCAACGAAACCAAACCCATGGTGTCAGGGTGTTGATGTTTTATCAAATACCCTTGACTGCCTTGGTGACCCTCATAGGGCCCACCAAAAATGATTGACCCCTCTCTTCAGAAATGTTCAGCTCTGATTTTGATTCTTTTTCTTTTGGGGAGGCGGTGAGGAGGGCAGGATGTGTAACCGCAGACAGATGAGCCTTGCAGACTATAAACTGGACCAGGGTGGCCCATTTCAAAGGCTTTGAGAAGGGGGCTGAGAACACTAAGAGGCAGTTTTCTCCAGCCACATCACAGAAATGTTGGCCAGGTTGCATCTAAACAATCTCGAAGAGCTCAGAAACCTCTAGGCCACAGGCAAACCACAACCATGGATAATTACACCCCTCAGTCTCAGCATAGTGAGGGTTTCCCACGGTCTCAGGACAGCTCCCAGCTCAGCGTGTGGTCTCTGAGCAAGGCCAGAAAGTTGCAGGGGGACAAGGAGACTGGAAACTAGATAGAGCCCTGGGACAAGGGGCATGGCCTCATTAGGGACAGTACAGCTTCACAAGTATCCAGACACACTGGGGATCAGGTGACTGGCAGAAATGCTCCCCAAACCCAGCCAGGGCCCCTTGCGCATGGTGTGCTGGAAAGATCATCATCTGGGGGCCGGCCAGCCAGCCATGGGTTCAGATTCCAGCTCTGCCTCTCCAGATACCACACCCAGGGATTTTTTTTTAGTTTTTAAGGAGACAGGGTCTTGAACTCCTGGCCTTAAGTAATCCTCCTACCTCAGCCTCCCAAAGTGCTAGGATTAAGTGCCTAGTGATTTTTAAAGAAAATAAACATTGGGTTCAAGTAAAAATATTAGACCTGTGAGGGACTATATCCATTAGGATTAAATTAGTCTATTAGTAACAAGAGACTCAAAACATCATGGCTTAGACAAGATAAAATGAAAAGCCTAGAGCTTTCTATCCGGGGCTAATGGGGGAAACATTCCCAAAACATCTTCGGGACCTGGAGACTTCCAGCCCCCTGCAGTGGCTCTTGGTGAGGTCCTCCCGTTGTGGTCCAAGCTGGTGACTCTCCCATCCTTTCCCAGCTATAAGGTGGGAGAAGGGACCAAGAGAAAAGGAGGAGGGGCAAAGGGCACCCACCAGCTATTTTAAAGGCAGAGTCCCAGAAATCACCAGGTCACAACTCTAGTTAATCCCGCTGGCCTAATCTAAATCCCATGGCCACGCCCATCTTCAGGAGAGACTGGGAAATGTCATCTGTTTCCTGACATGCCCAGCTGGAAATTTTTTTCCTGAGCAAGAAGGGGAAGACAATGTTGGGTTCAACCATATACCTCAGCAGCGACCTTGCCAATCACCTCACAGGTGAGGACATGGAGCCACGGGTGGCTAAATTTACACAGAGAACATAGATTATATCCCCACATGTGCTATGTTCTAAGCAATAACATACTATTTGCCCAGTCCCATGTCCCCACCCCACACAGTGGCTCACCCTGGACGCAGGCATTATTGGTGCCTCACCCGACGTCCCCTCAGCCCACCTGCACTCACCTGTAGCTGCACGGTCAGTTACTGCATGACAGCTGCCACCTCCAGTGCCCACAAGCTTCCTTCTCTAGCTGAAACTTCCACCAGCACCATGGGAGCTTGCTCTGCCACAAGAAGGCACAACTAAAGTCTGGAGGCAATCATGTGCCAGAGCAACCCTCAAAAGAGGAGGCAGAGACCCAGCTCCCGCATCCCCAGCCTGCAGGGTGGCCGTCCTGAGGGTGTTCAGGGTGGTTTCTCAGGCTGCAGCAGGACCGAGCCCCAGTTCCCCACAGTTACCCCACCCATTCTTGTATTTTCTCCATCCTTGTCCCTCTCTCCTTCCCTTCTCACCCAGATAAACTCTCTGCACCCAGGTCCTTATTTCACAGTCTGCTTTTGAAGAAATTCAAACTAAGACACTTTGGGGTGTCTTCCCTATGGCATCCAGATAGCAGCTAAATTAGAATTTGAACTTGGATCCTTAGGCTTTTAGACCAAATACTCTTTCCACAGTCCGGTAACAAGACTATGGGAGCATTTTTAAAAACAAATATCTTGTCAACAAAGTGCAATCCTAAAGTCATTGACCTGGTTTCTGAATCAAATCCTAGGCCCACTAAAAGTGAATGGAGTAGATTAACATGCAATAAAGATTCAGTCTATGTATTAAAGATAATAACCGGGACTGGTTTTGTTAATGAATGGAGCCTGTGCCTCCTCCTGCCCCAGCGATTCTGGGAATAGCTGATTTGGCTTATTGGCTTTTCCTTATTAGGCTTCTATTCGTAGCTACAGGATGCTGGGCGCAGTTGTGCTCACAGGCAAAAGCTTCATTCTGTAAACACAGAGACTAGATGCTCTGACAAAAGTCCAGGGCAGAGAGAGACACTTCGAGGAACTGCCACTGTCACCCCTGACCTCAAGGTCATTGTTGACCCTGAACCACAGGAGGTGGGCATGGCCAGCTTCCCACAGCCAAATGCTGCCAGCCATTTCCTGTCAAATACTTTTGCAAGTAAACTGAGGCAAATGACTGAGAACGTGCCAGGAACCTGGGGTGGGCTTCCCGTGTGGGAGAGGAGCCTGGTGAAGTACAGTCTGAGTCCTGCCCCGCCCGTCCTCAGGCCCTGCATCCCTGGCTCTGGAGTGTTGCTCCGGCACTCAGCTTCCACACTTGCCCCATTCTGATTTGGTGTTTCTAGCATTAATAATAATAATAATTTTATTGTAAGCATAATAGCAACAGAATCAACTGTTTCGGATTTCTTTGCATAATAGTTTATGTGACAATCACTTTTTAAAAAATATTCTCTTTAAGCCTGATTACAATCTTCATTTTACAGATGAGAAAACTAAGCCTCAGCAAGGGCACATAACTTGGGTAACGATCCCTAGCTAATAGTCCCAGCCTATCTGCTCCAAGGCCATTCTTCTGACACCATGCCACATGGTCTCTGGGTTGGCTTTACGGGGCCATCAGCTGTTACAGTGCTAAGGCCCCAGTGGAATCTCGGTTTTGACTCCCACCAATGAAGACCTGGTTACTGTTTCCCTGCCTAACCCCTCATCACCCTCCTGATACCTTAGAAACTCTCAGGGATGGTTCAGACCAGTATCACCTATCATGAGGCCAAGCTGTCCAGGTTAAACCAGGCAAGGTCCTTCATCCCTTGAGCTTAGAGATTCTGATGCCATGGCAGACCTGGCTGAGGTGGGTGAGATGGGAACAGGTTCCTCTCACCCTCTGGCCTTTCCAAGGATGCCCGCTTGCCACTCCCCAAGCACACTGGGTGATACCATGGGAAGCCCAGTCTAGGATTTCAGAGTGCCTTTGAGGGGTCCAAGACCCCTCTAGTTGGCAGCCATCCACACTTCTCAGGCAGGCAAGGTGGGCTTCCCCATCAGGGAGTTAAAGTGCCCCTCTTGGGAGAACATGGAGTGATACCTGTGCCCTGCTTACATCAAAGCACGTTCCCCAAATAAGCCCCCCATATCCCTGGTGAAACAAGGGTTGATGAAAGAAGAAAAAAGAAAGAACAAAAGTTGAGGAGGAAGTATTTAAAAATGATCTGGGGCTCATTTCTGCGAGGCAGCAGACACCTTAAATTTTTATGCATGCGATGTGGTGATTAAGTGCTGCTGCTGCCAGCAGCTTACGGGAATGAGCAGAGAAAGGGAGCCAGGGGCAGAGGGTGGGGCATCTGGCTGGGCTGAGTGATGGAGGCTGTACCTGCTGAGAGGCCTTGCACCAGGCCAGGACCGACTTCCACTGGTCTGAACCCCAAGGACATCTCGGTGCTCCTTTGGGCTCTCTCCTGCATTCCAATCATCAGTCATAAATCTTCTGGCTCCTGCCTGCTTTCTATTTAAAGTGTGCATAGCAGGGGGAGGGTGCAGAGGGTACTGCATCTTGGCTGTTTCTTAATAAAATGGGTAGGTTGGTGAGTGTTTGTGAATATGAGGGACCGGAGGAGACTGGAGCCAGGGTTTTCTTAATGCTATTAAAGGGCCAGGGAACAGAGGGCTGTCTGCTGGTCGTGTCCACCAAATGAGCCTGTGATGGATGGAGACTGACTCCCTGGCAGCCAGAGGGGCCAGTAGCCGGAAGAAGGGACTTTCCTGCAAAAGCAACAGGTATGAGCTTCCCAGATCACAATGCAGCACATGCAGAACTAAGCTCAGCCCCACATGGGGGGTGACATCTGGATTTTCTGTGCCAGCCCCAAAGTACAAGCATTTGTCAAGTCCCTGCTTGCAGAACATTTCCTAATGTCCCTTTAGTCAAAGCACTGTGTGGCTGAGCCCAGGGAGAGAAATAAACACCACCTCTTCCTTGACGAGGACTACCAAAGTCACATTGTGGAGGGGCTCAGTACAGAGATGAGCAGGATTATTTTTAGATGTCTTTGCAAATGATCTCCCACATACCAGCTCTTTCCTCCAAGACTTCAAAGTACTCCCAGATTATTTTTGTCTCACTCCAGTTCATCATCCACTTTGGTTCAGATTTATGTTTTGAAAGGTCACTCGGAGTGTAATGAATGGCAGCAGTTGACGAAGGAAGGGAGTGAGGATTTGGGAATACTCTGCTGTGAGATGCCTGCTCTGTCTGGGAAGCAGGTTAGTGTTATTTGAAAGTGGGCTTGGATGAGTTGTAAAGGCAGAAACTTCAGAGCAAAGACTAAAATCTTAAAAAAATAAGTTTAATTGATGTGCTAAAGATATGAGTAAAATGGAATCCCATAAAATGCTCAGTTAACATCAGAGAAGGCAGAAAAACAGGGGAAGGTGTTTTTTTTTTTTTTTTTAATTTTAAAGCACCAAAGAACAAGAGTAACAAATAGGAAGAGTTACAAATATGACAATAATTAGTCCATCTGTGTCAATCATCACTTAACATAAGAGGCATAAATGTAATAATGAAAAGACAGACTAACAGAATGGATCAAAAACAAGATATAACTATATGTTGTCTACAAGAAATCCACTAGAAGGGTTTTGAAAGATCACGCCTGTGCTCAACAACCATCAGCCTGTAGGATGAGGCCTGAGCTTCTCAGCATGACATTTAGTGGGCCTCACACTTGGCCCTCCACCTGCCCACTCAACCCCCCTCACGGGCACCCCAGAACCCTAACCTGCTGCCACACACATCTGTGCCTCTACTCCTCCCACCTTCTCCGTCCACCTGGAAACACTCACGCTTTGTCTGTTATCAGTGAACTCATAACATGCAATAATTTAAGTGGCAAAAATTATCTTGCTAAAAGAGAGAGAAAAAGGAAATTTTAGACACTGCCAGGGATGCTAAGCTGAGTGGGAGTCTAGTATCAAAATTGTGCTCCCACTATAGGTAAGCTTGCACCTTTAATGCTGACATTGGACCTTCCCTCTCCCAGTGATGCATCATTTCAGGTCACATGTGTCCTTCAAGACCAGCAGAAACGTTGCCTCCCAGCTAGCCTCCCTGCACACCCCAGCCTGAGTTAGTTGTTCTCTCCCGTGTCCTTAGAGGAATTTGTGTCTTTAGCTGTCCTCACATTTGCACAGTCGTATGGTAATTACCTGTTTCATGTATAACATCTGACAATTAACTTTGTGAATTCATTCTAGAAAAAGTGCTACATAACTCATTGCTGACTATCACCACAGACACCTTCGAAGTACTCCCCTCAGGAATCTATGCACGGACACCAACACCTAATCCACACTATAAGGTAATTTTGGAACTCTTTTTCTGGAATGACTATCAGAACTGTCATCATACAAAGATCTGACGAGTAAGCTTACAAACTTGCCTGACATTGCCAGCACTGTACAAACAACTTGGTAAGGTTTCATAACCTTGGTAGTTTCGTGTCTTATAGCCGTGATCATGTCAACATGTGGTGTTTTGCTGAGTGATGTTCATTATTTTTTTTTTTTTTTGAGACAGAGCCTCAAGCTGTCCCCCTGGGTAGAGTGCCGTGGCATTACAGCTCACAGCAACCTCCAACTCCTGGGCTCAAGCGAGTCTCCTGCCTCTGCCTCCCAAGTAGCTGGGACCACAGGCGCCAGCCACAACGCCCGGCTATTTTTTGGTTGCAGCCGTCATTGTTGTTTGGTGGTTCTGGGCTGGGGATTCGAACCCGCCACCTCAGGTGTACATGGCTGGCGCCTTAGCCGGTTGAGCTATAGGCGCCGAGCCTGATGTTCATTGTTATTGCACATTTTTGTATGCTATACAATGACAGCTCTGATGGTCATTCCAGAAAGGGTTCCAAAATTGCTTTGAAAGGTGACTCAGCACTGGTGTCGGTGTGTAGCCTCCCAAGGAGAGTCCTTCAAAGGTGACCATAGTGATACTCAGCAATGAGGTATATAACAATTTTTCTAGGATGAGCTCATGAACTTAATTGTCAGACCTCGTAGACTGAGAAGTCCCTAGGAGAGAAAGAATATCCTTTCCAGCTTTGCACTGTCTTGATCCCCCCCGCTCCCCCCAACGCCCAGTAACAGTAGCAGGGACCTAGTAGGTGGTCACTGTAAGAATGGGGCATGGATGGTTATTATCTTATCTGACTGTCCCCAAGCCAGACCAAATGTAAGGACTTAGGTCAGGTAGTTTTTCTATGAGGTGATCTCAGGAAGCAGAAATAAATGGGGAAGACAAGAGAAGAAAGAGAAAAAAGTCAATAAAGGTACATAAATGAACGGGTTGCCTGGGGATAGACCAGGGCCTCAATCCCACTGAGTCCCTGAGGAGGGACCACAGAGCAGAATAAGGAGCCAGGACATGTACGCACTTCTTCCCATTCCCCTTTGTCTGGTGTAACTGCCCGAGTCTCCTGCACTTCCAGGTTTCTCCTGCTTGCAGCCGAACAGAAGCTGGCGTGGGAGAAGCCCTCAGGCAGGGCATCAACAGCATCTGCTACAAATATAAATGTACCAGAAGACAGAGCCATCGGCAGTGCTGAACTTTAGATTGAAAAGATTTTCCTAAGCCCTTTCCAACCCAGACAATTCACTTCCATTGCAGACGGTCAACAATGATTTACTTATTTGCTATCTGAGGTTCTGTACGCTGACCCTGACGTGGTTAGAGTGGACATCGAGTCAACAAGACGGAGTGTCCAATGGGGAATCACGTCCCCAAGCACCAGCATACAGATGGCAAAGGAGCTTAAACATGGATGCCCAGGCAGGAAGTGTCAGTTTGGTACAACACCACTGTGTGGTTTTGCTGATTTTCCTCCGAGATTCAATGATCTTTCCAGCTGTGTGGAAGATAAGGAAGAGGAAGAGAAAGAGCAATTTGGGGGATGGGGGAAAGCTGTCTAAGAGCTGATAATAGAATTGCTGGGTTGAGGCAATTTTCTATTGTTTTGTTTTTCCTTTGCATTTTAGGATATAAGAGGAGGGGTTGGGAGAGTTAGTTGAAAGGAATTCTTTTTAGCTTAGAAATGCAGTGTGGCTTTGACTTGGCACTGTTCTTAGGAACTGACAACCTCTACTCACCTGGAGGCCCCTACATAGGGAAGATCAGCCTATTGTGGGTTCACAAGCACCCTATCCTCTGAACAGGGTCAATTTGCCAAGTCAAAAAACCGCTCAGATCACTGGAACATAGGATCAGGATATTAGACAGGAGTTCAACAGAGCACATCTGAACCAGGTGGGACTCCTTTGAGAAGACAGTTAACATTTTCACCTCACAAAGGACTCCTGTGATGGAGACTCTGACTTGGGAGCGCTCTCAGGGGAGAATGGAGGAGCAGGGAGAGGGCTAAGCAAGGGCGTGGTCTCAGCTGGCCTGTCCCCAGGGGAGCTCTGAAGCATGGATTGCACCAGAGTTGTCCCACCTTTAGGCAATGAAGCTGATCTTTGTAATTCCATGTCAATCATTGGTCAGGTTTGTGGGGGTTAGGGTGACTTGTAACCGGGGAGCGGAGTGGAGGGAGTCCTGTGTTTCAGGTTGAGGCCAGCGATGTGGAGGAGCAGCTGTGAGCCCTCAGCAGCCAACACTCACATCAGCTGGAGGCCAGGGGCGCTTTCGCTGCAAAGGGGTCAGAGTGGGTTACCAACAACATCCACTACAGAAGGATGTATCAAACTTCAGACTGTCTTAACCACACTAAGAGCCCACACCAATAAACACATCTAAACTCACTGTGAGGTAATTCTCATTGGGTAATTCTTTAACATCACTGATTCCCAGCTTGTCGTCAAAGTTTGGTTCCTAAACTGCCTAATCTGTTTCCTGTGAGTAAGTACAACTGCCTCTGGACAGTCCCCATTCATTAGATTCTGATTTGAGTTATTTTCATCAGCAGCTAGACTATTTGGCTCCAGTGAGCTTTGCCACGCTCAGAAACGTGTGTGTTTCTGAGCTAGTATTTATGTGTTCCTGGGTCTCAACTCAGTTGAGGACCAAACCCAGAAAAAAAAAATCAGTTTACTTAACTCAAAGGGAGCCAAATCCCCAGTATTTTAACTGGAATATGAGTCAAAAGCCTAAAGCAGAAGCAAATTTATGTGCTTTCTGAAACTACTGAAACAAGGAAAAGCCTGAATGTCAAAATACTCTCAAAACCGAAAGTGATTTTTCTTTTTTAGTGCAATTTCATTCGGTTTGAGTCACTTGTAGACATTTGTCCCCGATAAGCAGCTGACTGGGTTCTGTCACCATGTTCTCATCTCTGTTCTAGTCATTCAATATTCACCCAAAATCTCATCGTGTACCCTTTCCATTTGCCCCTTAAAAGTGAAGGAAGAAGGGAAGGGAGGGGCTGGTTCTAGAATTGGGGGAACACGTCTAAGCTGATGAGAAGAGCCGGCTCTGGCTGAGCTGCAAACCTGCGCGGTTGTTTCTCCTGCATGTCAAACAAACAAAATGAACTCCTCAGTTTCATCACTTCCCTTCCTGCCTCTCTTAGCCTCATCCTTTGTTCCTGTAAGTAAATCACGCTAAAGCACATTTTGGCATTGCGCTAAACACGTTCAATACCCGGCACGACCCTGGAAGACTGCGGTGACATGGAGTACCGTCATCTTCTGCAGCCTGGGCTGACCGCAGCTTGCCTCACTGATCATTTCCAGGCAGGTGAGCAGGGAACTCAAACTGGCTTCATTTTCCTGAGGACAGCCAGGCTGCACCAGGGCTGAAACTGGCAATAATTAATGTCTCCCCGGGCTACAAAGGGACACGGGGCTTGTTGTTCATTTTGGGGTCTGGCAGGATCGCATCGATTATTTTATAATGCTGTTTAAAGATGAGCTTCCCCCTCTTTTCTTTGAAATATTTGCTTACATACATTTTCTCACTTTTCTTTCCGTCTTCCCACCCTTCCCACATACACACACAGAAATAGCTCGCTTCTCCAGAGTGGGAGGCTGGGGCTCCACGCTCTCTCATCCCATGTGGGGCTGCGGAAGCCTGTGGTCTCTGGCACGCAGCCGGGAAGGGAGAGGGGGTTCTGGCCTCGAACCAAGGACGTAATTATCGACACGCTTAGCATCCAGCCACTCCTCTCCTGCGAGGGCTCTGCTAATGAGATAATCCGCCACACGGGTCTTTGGCTGAATTCATTTCGCAAAGAGAGAGACACACAGGGCCAGAGAAAGAGAATGGGGCCCAAAGATAGCCCTTCTCAGAGAGCCCTTGAGAAGGATGCTGAAAAAAGTAAGTCTCCTTGACTCAGCATGAAGTTTGCAAGGAGCAGGTTGATTTCTGAATGTAGACTTAAGTACCCTGCACACACAGTACATACTTATGTCGCAAAATTCTCACCTAGCCAAAAAAGATGAAGTATTTGACCTAAAATTAAGAAAACTCACTTATTTCTAAAGCCCTGGCCAGAGACCCATGCTCAGAGATGAGGTATGTGCTAAATGACATTTGAGGTCCAGTAACACCGTGGGAAATGTCTGGGGACGCCAGGCGTGTTTATGGCATCCCCATGAATGTCACCAGTGCAAGGGCAGGTGTGCACAAAGCCCAGGTGTCTGTGACAAGGTGCGTGATGTGGCTTGGGGGCCCAGGAAATGGAGCACTGTGCCAGTTGAAGGGGGCACCTCCTGTGCCACTGTAGTAAGTTTAAGTTACAAGTCAAAATGTGGCTGGAGGCTGTCAAAAGCTGGTCCTTTTTTCTAGGAAAATTCCAAATCCACAGTTTTACATGAAATTTCTGATTTTTTAACATCGTGTCTAAATGCCTTCCGAAGCTGTGCAGGTCAAATTACCTACCACTTATGAGCTGGATCTGACCCAAAGCCTTTGAGACTGTTTCTGTGTGTGAACAAGAGGGACACGGAGAAATTTCTGGTGTTCATGAGCTTCGTAGACCTTCACAGTCTCCGTCCACATCACTCCAAAGAGAGGCTGGGGACACATTCACATTACCTGCCGCTGGAATTCTCCAACACTACTGCTGATCTCCCAAACTGAAGGAAGGAAGACCTGCAACTGAAGGTTTCTGCATTAGCTCAAGATAATGGAGACACCTGCTTTATCCTGGGGAGCCAAAGCCACTGCAGGCTGGCTCCCTCAGGTAACTGCTTCACCTTATGGGAGGGACTCAGGGATCAGGCCTCCACCTCCACCTGCCCACCCCTGAGAGGGGCACTGGGGAAGCCCCCACTGTGTAACCCTCTAGCCAGTGGATTCCAAGTGGAGCCCCCATATCAAGCAGATACATGCTGGCTTATTTTGTTCAAGCAGGAGCAGAGGAGCTGGGGCACTCCTTGCGAGCCCTCCCACTGCCTTGCAGACACCTGCCCTGAGCACCAGAACCTCACCCACCAGGCAGAGAGCTCTGCAAACTTGCATCAGTTGTCCAATCCCTTCAACAGCCTGAAGCCCTCCCCTGAGGCCTCTGTGGCTTTCTGAGGCCCAATTTCTTAGTGCCCCGCAGGGGGGCCTCTGTCTTTCTCTACCTCTACCAGTTGCTGAGTGTTTTAATGGACTCCAGTGCAGACAAGAGTGTAGTCACACAGCGCAGCACAGCCTTCCTCACACCACCGCCAGATCCCTCCCTCTGCCATCAGGAGCAGAGCCCGCCCATCTCAGGGTGGAGTGCCCAGCACAGCGGGAGGCACCAGCTGTAGTTTGTGCCTGCCCTTAAGGCGTCACCTGCTCACCACAGCTACTTTCCAAGGACTATACTCAGGGCCAGCTTCATGGGCCTGCAGCCGTGTCATTGCTCAGAACCCCTTTCACTGAAGAGCCCTGAATTTGGTTTAATACTCAGTTATCCACGTCTGGAGAGTCTAAGTTTTGAATAAGGGGCTCCTCATTTTCTCATTTTCTTTGCACTGAGCCCCACCAATTATGCAACTGGTCTCAGCTATCCTTCCTTAAGCCACATGGCTCCCTGTGAGGAATTTTAGTGAATGACAAATACCTACATCTCTCTGGGCCTTGGTTTCTTTACCTATAAAATGGTATCGATCTCCAGGGAGTGTTGGAAGACTTGCTATGACGCGTAGAAAGGGGTTGCCATGTCACAGAGCAGCCTCACCAGTTCTCCCAAGGCAGGCGGACAGGCGCGAAGACAGAGAAGAAAATGTGGCCCCTGGCCCACTCTACAGCACCAGGGGCTCTGAGCTACAGGTCCTGAGGAGGTTCCCTGTTAATGATTTAAAAAAAAAAATGCCACTTACTGAAAACACTGTGTGCTGAGCCCTGCTCCCTCCCCACAGCTCCTCCTTACAGCATCCTGAAAGACATGCCATACACTCTGTCCCCATTTTACAGGTGGGAAACTGAGTCACAAAAGTTCCTGTGACTTGGCTGAGTGGTAAAAGTGAAGCCCAGACCCCACTCTGTCTGACCGCAAAACCCCTGCCCTGCCACACGTCAGGAAGGAAGCACAGGACAGCGTCTTCCCCTCCACGCCCAGGCAAGTACTCCAGCCCTCTGGTGAAGGAGCTCAGAACCTTGAAGCCACCACAAATGTTTGACCAAGGAATGACAAGAAGCATCAAAGAGAGAGAAGCAGGGTAACCGTATAATTCAGTCTAAACCAGGACACTTCTGGGGTTGGATATGATCAGGCAACAGGGACTGTCCCAGGTATACCAGGGTGTCTGGTGTTCCTGGGAAGAACTGAGCTAACTGGCATTTGCAATCTTCCCAGTAGATTGATTTCTACACTGCTAAAGGATCCCGAGAAGACAGTCGACACCGTTTTCCTTCACACGTTCTGAGGCTCTTCTGAGGGCCAGCCTCTTCTCCATTTGATTCCCGCTCTCCGCACGTGCCATCACAGCAGAGGCTTTCCTGTGCCCTGGAAAGGCTCTGTGCCCACACTGGGCACTGGCCTTCACCCAGTGCATGGGCGGATCTCCCCGACAGACAAGCAGGGCGCGCTGGGCCGGGGGGCTGACCAGAGGGATGTTTCAGTGTCAGGCAGTGCCCTTTATTCCCCTAAGGCTCACACAAACTGGCTTGCTGCTCCCATGTACAGCGCTCAGCCAGCCCTCCTTAGAAGCCAAACCACCTGCTGGTCTCGTATTTCCTGCTTCCCAGGAGATGCGGCTGAGAGGGGCGCCTGGTCAGGTGCAGGGCCAGTGGGAGATGGGAGGCCACTGAACTTATCAGCTGCTCTAGGCCAGAGATGATGATTCTTAAGAGAACCCCATTTTCTGTTCTGTTTTTATTTCCACAAATTTTATTTTAAAAATTTCAAAAATAGAGAAAAGTTACAAGACTAGGACAATGAACATCCATATGTTCTTTATTCAGATGTACCATTTGGAACGTTTTTCCCTTTTCTTCTCTCTTTCTCTCCCTCTGCCCCCTGTATGTACGTGGTTAGTGGGGGTGGGGGGTGTGAGTGAGCGTGTGGAGACAGAGTCGTGCACAGGTGTTTACTGGGAGGTAACACCTGTGATCAGTGCAGCACGGTGAACCCCAGCTTTCTATGCAGGTGCGCCAAAGTACTGGCTGATCCAAACAGAGTGCCAGAGTGAGGACTGTGTGTTGGGCAAAAACAGTCAGACTGTAGTGCCCTCACCTTGCTAGTCATCAGTCCGGAAAGTACATGGCTTCAATTTGGAGCTGAGGCCGGGACTTAAGGCATTCCCAGCTAGGACCACCAGCTTACTGCTCTTCTCGCAGCTGAACAGCAAGTTCTCTTTTGAACAGACCCGATCTCCACACCTCTTGGCTGCCACAGAAGGTGCCTTTTCCTTTTCTTCCATTGCAGTTAAAAACTTCTGGTTTGGCTCCGTGCCTATAGCTCAAGCAGCTAAGGCGCCAGTCACATACACCAGAGCTGGTGGGTTCGAATCCAGCCTGGGCCTGCCAAACAACAATGATAACTACCACCAAAAAATAACCGGGCGTTGTGGTGGGCACCTGGAGTCCCAGCTACTTGGGAGGCTGAGGCAAGAAAATCACTTAAGCCCAGGAGTTGGGCTGTGACACCACAGCACCCTACCCAGGACAACAGCTTGAGACCCTGTCTCAAAAAATAGCACTTCTGGCTTCTTGAGGAGCTGGTGGGGGGAGGGCTGTGCTCTTCCCATAGCCACAACTGCCACATGAGTGAGACAGTTGCTTTCCTCCTCTTCTGCCTTCTGAGCATGGCAGGAAAGGATGGGGGCTCCTTGGGCCATCTTGTCCCCCCATTGCAGGCTCAGTGGACACATGGATCACTTTCCTCCCTTTGTACTCATTCTCATGCAACCAAACACAACTGTAGCACAATCATGGCAACACCTGCAGCTTCCCCTCTGTGCGAGCAGCTCAAATGTCCCTGACACATGTAGCAGATGTGATTGGTGTCCACTCATACAAGGTGGGGCTCAGGTGGACATGCCAGGGGAACACTCACAGCTCCGCCTGAGGACATCTTTCCAGTCATGGCAGCATGCTCTGTGCATGCACAGAAAGTGGAAGTGCTGGCGAGTCAGTGGCCTTGGAAGCACCATCCACTGCACACAGATGCGGAGTTGGTAGGCACGTACCCAGATGCCTTCCTTGAAAGGTCTGGGGTGTGCCTGCATAGTCTCCCAGAGGTCCCAGCGGGACTGGGCCCCAGTTGCCCTCAGTGGTGACCTGTCACAAAAAGCTCCTGCATTGACTTCTCTTCCCTGAATCACTTTTCTACCCCCTAGAATGGCCTCCTGGGATCTCTCCCAAATTTACTACTTGTACTTGAATTCTTGTCTTGAGGAGCAGAATTGTACAGCTGTCTTGTCTCAGGGGCAGAACCCAACTTAAAACATATATACATTTGTCCCTAAGGAGCAAATCACTCAGGTAGTGTGTGGGGGCTCACGGACCACACAGCCCCTCATCTCACCAAGGCCTTCTAATGCCTGTTCAAGGGTCTGAAGGGAGGCGATTACATTTGTCCCTTTTACTTTATTACATCCTGTGGGAGCAATCATTTGCACAGTGGATATGCAAGCTTGGGGATTCTGGAAGGGTCAGGATAGTAGCTCTCTAAAATATCAACTGGTCCATGCTTGCCACCATTATTTTCCTCCATGTCATTCATTCAGAAATAGCTAGTGAGCACCTAGTGCCACCAGGCACTGCTCTGGGAACTGCAGACATACCGTGAGCAAGATCAGCTGCTGCCCTCAAGGGGTTCCCCCATCTACGTCTGTTTGCACCTTGCTTGTATACATTAATATTTATTTACTTTTGTTTCTTTTGAAGATGAGGGCTTAGTGATTAGGATTTTAGATGGATATTGCAAGGTAAGAAGACACTGCTTGACTTAATTGGCACACTGCTTTATGCAGATAGATAGATAAAACTTGTTTCAATCCCCTGAATCCAGACAATGTCTATCTGTACTGCGGGGAGACCTAAGAGCTTGAGCCTTAGGGTGAGCTTGGTCAAGAGATAACACAGCTCTTCAGTCAGTGCTGAGACCTGGGGATGACCGTAGGGGTATTATCAGGTATACCTATTCCTGTTTAATGTAGCTCTGAAGAATTTAGCAGGCAGAGAAACAGTGGCTTGGAGGATAGTGTCTTTGTCTCATTTGGGAACTTACTCTATGAGGGCTCGGGGTTCTGTCAGAGAGTAAGGGGTCCCAAGGACCCTGACCACCCACATCCCCAACAACTACATGTCATGAGTCCGCCTAACACAAACGTGGCACAGTTTGCACACAGTCTCTCCAAATCTGTCCCTCTGAGGAGAACACACATGGGAAATTGATCTGTGAGCAGCAGAATTGTACAGTTAGGCTCCTCAGTGGGGTGCTGAGGAGCCTAAAGTTTGCACAGCTGTGATTGTGCACATGGGCTCTGGGATGGGGCAGTCCCTGATCCAATCCTTGTGACTTATCTACCAGTGGGGTAACCTCAGACCAGTTTATTAGACATCCTTGAGTCTCACTGTCCTCAACTCTAAATAGTATTAATGGTCATCATTGTCATCATCATACGGTTGTTACAGAGGAGGATTAAGTGGGTTAGATACCATGAAGGTAGAACCAACAGAATTTGCTGGCAGAAGGGGAGAGGAAAAGCAGACAAGAGGATTATGAGAAAGATGAGCCAAGCTAAGTCCACTGATGTGCCCGACATCGTTGCAGACACTTTTGCCTGCATTACCGCTTTCTGTCCTCACACTGTCACTAGGAGGTAAACACAAACTACCCCTGTGGTGGGCTCCATCAGTGGCCTGCCCATGTCCCTGCAGCCCACCTGAAGGCAGTCCCCTAACATGCAGACCCATGCCTGAGGACTTGGGGCCCCAGGCCAGGCCCATGTACAAGACAGGCCAGAGTGATGCTGAACCAAGGAAGGAGGGGAGTTTGTAGAATACAACTCAGATTCATGCTACTGATGGGCTAGCCACAGCAATAAATACTGGGTATTTATTCCCACACTCTGGAAGAGTCCCCTGTGAAGTCTCCTGTTAACCAATCAGACTCTATTCTGACCTCTTCCCTAGGTTCCTCCCTCTACTCCCTCTTCCTGGGATCATGTCCCAAATAAAATACTTTTGCCCAAATCTGTGTCTCCAGGTCTATTATGGGGGCACCCAAACTAACACCTCCCATTTTTAAGATGAGGGCACTGAGGGGCCCTGTGAGGTCAGTGGGGGTGCTGAGGAGCCTAAATTTTGCACAGCTGTGATTGTAGCTCAGATAGTCTGGCTCCAGAGCCTGAGCTGTTGATCCCTAATCCAGGGCTTCTCAAATTTAATCGTGCACTAGAATCACTGAGATTGCTGGGCCCCACCCAAGAGCTTCTGATTCAGCTGGGCTGGATGGAGTCCTAGAATGTAGATTTCTACCAGTTTCAAGTGATGCTGTTGCTGGTCCAAGTGTCACACTTTGAGAACCACTGTTCTAGAACCTACTCAGTGATCAGCAATTGGAGCCCAATCATGACGGTGTTGAAGATGTGCATAAGGATGGATCCATGCTACCACAGGGTTGGGCTGTTCCTGCCCAGGTCTCAGGCCCCAAGGGAGCTGGGCCCTCCAGTGGCTGTGATACTATGCAGCATATTCACATATGCTATCTGTACACTCCACGGTACACTGGAGCAAACTCACATACACTCAGTATGTGCAGTCCAACCACTGCACTCCTGAGCATACTCACATATCCTCTCTGTGCTATCTACTGCACTCCTGAGCACACTCACATATACCCTGTACATAGCTCTGCACTCTGGAGCACACTAACATATACTCTATGTGCACTCCACTGCACTATGGAACATACTCACATATACTCTCTGGAGTGTCCAACCACTGCACTCCTGAGCATACTCACATATCCTCTCTGTGCTATCCATGGCACTCCTGAGCATACTCCCATATATTCTCTGTGTACTTCATTGCACTCCTGAGTATACTCGTATATACACGCTTTGCACTTCTCTATACTCCTGAGCATACCCACATGTACTCTCTGTGCACTCCAATGCACTCTTGAGCACACTCTCTATGCACTCCACTGCTCTCTGGAGCATACTCATATACACTCTCTGTGTACTCCATGGCACTCTGGACCA